>NC_081222.1:3737037-4088829 GCF_902713425.1 Acipenser ruthenus
CCGCTGCCCTCTCCCTCTCCTTCTCCCTTCCCTCCACTGTCCTCTCCCTGCTGCCCTCTCTCCCTTCCCTCCACTCCCCGCTCCCCCTCCCTGCTGCCCTCTCTCCCTTCCCTCCACTCCCCGCTCCCCCTCCCTGCTGCCCTCTCTCCCTTCCCTCCACTCCCCACTGCCCTTTCTCCCCTCCACTCCCTTCTGTATTCTGTATTCAAACCTCTTCTGTATCTCTCTGTTGCAAATCTCCCCACTCCTCTCCATTACTCTCATCTCCACTCTCCTGTCTCCTGCCCCCCTCTCCTCTCCTCTCTCGCTGTCTCCAGCAGCACAGCTAGCAGAGCTGCTGATGCAGAACGCTGGTTTGACATTTCCAGAGTGACTCAGTTGCTCCCCCATTATGCTAATGTGATGTATGAAAGCCTGGCTGCGAGCCCCTTGTGAAAGAGAGAGAGAGAGGTCTGTGCCAGAGCAGCCAGCCTGAAACCCTGTTCAATAAAATAATATCAATAGAAAAAACAAACCAAAACAAAAAACCTCCTCGTCCCCAAGACAAGCTGTGAGGGCGACCCTGCCGAGACGGCAAGGGCACTGACCAAACCAGGGCCTGCAGAGGGGCTCGCAAACACACACACCCCAACACACACGCACACTGAGTGACGCACGCACACACACTGACACACACACAAACACTGAAACACACAATCTTACTAAGACACACACTGACACACACACACACTCCTACTAAAACACACACCAACAGACACACACTCCTACTAAAACACTCACATTCCTGCTAAAAGACAGTCACAAAAATACACACACTTATTTTACTTAACACATACAAAAACACGCAGTCAACATCACAAAGTATACATGTACTGTGCATGTACATCACAAAGCATACATGTAGTGTGCAATTAGCATCACAAAGTATACATGTACTGCGCATGTACTGAAACTCATTGCATTGGTTATGTTGCTTTTGTGGCAAGTAGGTCTTGCAGAATATTAAAGCTTATAAAGGTTTCTCACAGTAAAAGCACAGCACAGTGTAATAAAGCATAGGCAAGCATTGTGAAGCACAGAGAGCTGTGGTAAAGCATAATAAAAAAAACACAAACCATGGTAAACTAAGCCTTGTAAAAGTTTCTCACAGTAAAAGCATTTATAAGTGTAATAAAGCACAATAAAACACAGAGATGAAAACACAGAGTGGCTGGCACACATTTTGTAATGGTCGGTTGTATAAAGAAGAGAGTCAGTGAGTCTGTATTTAGCCCAGCGTCGGGTTGTCTGCCTTGTGAGGCGAGTGACACACGATACCGACAAAGAGCGGAGTCTGGCCGAGCACACACACAATGAGCCTTGTTCATGAAGCCAGCAAAACTGAACTGGAATTAAGAGCCCACCAATGAAATGAGTGGACCTACAATCACAATCACATGCTGATAATGACAAACTCCGGCTTATTACATCACCCAAACAGAGACCTCACATATCAGTTTGATTTTGTACAATGACTGTCGCGGGTCTGCAGGTTTAAACGGTAAATTAAAATATGATTCCTAAACGGTGTTTTATTGTACGTAAACTAGAACGTGATATTTCGTTGGTTTTCACATTGTTTCAAAGAGTCTTAAGAACATAAGAACATAAGAAAGTTTACAAACGAGAGGAGGCCATTCAGCCCATCTTGCTTGTTTGGTTGTTAGTTGCTTATTGATCCCAGAATCTCATCAAGCAGCTTCTTGAAGGATCCCAGGGTGTCAGCTTCAACAACATTACTGGGGAGTTGGTTCCAGACCCTGACAATTCTCTGTGTAAAAAAAGTGCCTCCTATTTTCTGTTGTGAATGCCACTTTATCTAATCTCCATTTGTGACCCCTGGTCCTTGTTTCTTTTTTCAGGTCAAAAAAGTCCCCAGGGTCGACACTGTCTATACCTTTTAGGATTCTGAATGCTTGAATCAGATCACTGCGTAGTCTTCTTTGTTCAAGACAGAATAGATTAAATTCTTTTAGCCTGTCTGCATACGACATGTCTTTTAAACCCGGGATAATTCTGGTTGCTCTTCTTTGCACTCTTTGTAGAGCAACAATATCCTTTTCACTTGTAACCCACTGCCACTGAACACTGCGTGTGAACAGCAATGCAAATCAAACGGAATGCAAAACTAGCGTAAGCCCATAATCAGCTGTGCGTTTTGATTGTATTGCGTAACACAACAGAAACAGTTTCAATGTTGAATCTGTATATTGTAGCTTTGCGAGCTTAATACATGTGCTGTATACCCTTATAAAAAAGTCAAAGGTTTACCACACTTCTTGCATGCATTTACCATGCTTTACCACACCTCTCTGTGATTTACCATGCTTTACCACACCTCTCTGTGATTTACCATGCTTTACCACACCTATCTGTGATTTACCATGCTTTACCACACCTCTCTGTGATTTACCATGCTTTACCACACCTATCTGTGATTTACCATGCTTTACCACACCTCTCTGTGATTTACCATGCTTTACCACACCTCTCTGTGATTTACCATGCTTTACCACACCTCTTTGTGATTTACCGTGCTTCACCGCGCTTTGTTCCACTTTGCTGATGCTGTGGGTATTGGCATGGGCTCGGAGAGCAGGGTCTGTTGAGTACAGCTCGTGAGGACAGGTCGGTGCGTTGCTTCTTGTGGTTAATTGTATTTGCTAAATGTGTCTGATTAATTACCGGAGGATGGGCACCAGACCTGGAGAAGGGTAGGGGGCCGCTCTGCCGGGCCCAGCTGCGGAGAAGCAAACCTGGGGAGGGCGCTCGTTCGGGGCCACGAACAGCGGAACTAATGAAATAGTTCACACTGACAGAAGAATTAGGGACGGGACGGGAGATGCGCGGCCCGTTAGGGAAGCAAAAACATCTTCCTTTCAAAAAGCGAATTGTGGCACGGAAATCTAATCACGACTGTTGAGCTGCAATGCACTCAGGGCAGGCGATGGCATTGCATTCTCAGAAGCCCAGGAGCTGATGATTGGGGGTAACAGCGCATGATTAAGAGGCTCGGTGACACAAGGCGATTAAAGCTGCAGGCAGTTTATTGGTGTCGGTTTAGGTTTAGTTTAACCCGCCGGCCCGTGGTTGCTTTCAGTTCTTTCCTTGGTTGTTTGTTTGATGTTTGTTTGGTAGATAGAGGGCATTGAAAGTACTGACTGCAGGACACTTATGCTGTAGTCAGCATGGTCATATTGTGCAGGAGCCAGCATGGTCATATTGTGCAGGAGCCAGCATGGTCATATTGTGCAGGAGCCAGCATGGTCATATTGTGCAGTAGCCAGCATGGTCATATTGTGCAGGAGCCAGCATGGTCATATTGTGCAGTAGCCAGCATGGTCATATTGTGCAGGAGCCAGCATGGTCATATTGTGCAGGAGCCAGCATGGTCATATTGTGCAGGAGCCAGCATGGTCATATTGTGCAGGAGCCAGCATGGTCATATTGTGCAGGAGCCAGCATGGTCAGATTGTGCAGGAGCCAGCATGGTCAGATTGTGCAGGAGCCAGCATGGTCATATTGTGCAGGAGCCAGCATGGTCATATTGTGCAGGAGCCAGCATGGTCATATTGTGCAGGAGCCAGCATGGTCATATTGTGCAGGAGCCAGCATGGTCAGATTGTGCAGGAGCCAGCATGGTCATATTGTGCAGGAGCCAGCATGGTCATATTGTGCAGGAGCCAGCATGGTTATATTGTGCAGGAGCCAGCATGGTCAGATTGTGCAGTAGCCAGCATGGTCATATTGTGCAGGAGCCAGCATGGTCAGATTGTGCAGGAGCCAGCATGGTCATATTGTGCAGGAGCCAGCATGGTCATATTGTGCAGGAGCCAGCATGGTTATATTGTGCAGGAGCCAGCATGGTCAGATTGTGCAGTAGCCAGCATGGTCATATTGTGCAGTAGCCAGCATGGTCATATTGTGCAGGAGCCAGCATGGTCATATTGTGCAGGAGCCAGCATGGTTATATTGTGCAGGAGCCAGCATGGTCATATTGTGCAGGAGCCAGCATGGTCATATTGTGCAGGAGCCAGCATGGTCATATTGTGCAGTAGCCAGCATGGTCATATTGTGCAGGAGCCAGCATGGTCATATTGTGCAGGAGCCAGCATGGTCATATTGTGCAGGAGCCAGCATGGTCATATTGTGCAGGAGCCAGCATGGTTATATTGTGCAGGAGCCAGCATGGTCAGATTGTGCAGGAGCCAGCATGGTCATATTATGCAGGAGCCAGCATGGTCATATTGTGCAGGAGCCAGCATGGTCATATTGTGCAGGAGCCAGCATGGTTATATTGTGCAGGAGCCAGCATGGTCATATTGTGCAGGAGCCAGCATGGTCATATTGTGCAGGAGCCAGCATGGTTATATTGTGCAGGAGCCAGCATGGTTATATTGTGCGGGAGCCAGCATGGTTATATTGTGCAGGAGCCTACCTAGAGCGGCAGCTCCGTTACAAAGAAAAGAAAAATAGTGATGTAGTGACTCCAAACGAACACGCGGTGGCAGAACTCTTGGGTAAAATATAGAAAATATAGAGACAATATAGAGAAATTCAACAATACACGGACCACTATTTAATACTGCGTACAGTGTGCAGTAGTCAGTTGGTGACTTATTATTATTATTATTATTATTATTATTATTATTATTATTATTATTATTATGAGTATTATTAGCAGTCGTATTAGTCGTAGTAGTAGTAGTATTGTTATTAGTTGCATGAAGATGTTACCCTTAATTAACAGCTATATGCAACTAAAGCTTTAGCCAGTGGGGAAAAAAATATTAAGAACATCTCAATCCATGCAATTTATAATTTGGAAATACTATAGGAAATTGAATTGAACTGGAAGTCTTTTTCAATGTCTTCATTTGAATTTGTTTCTTTTAGTGTTTCTAAACCCAGCACTGTTGGGTGTTTAGCAGTTCTGCATGAGCCCGCTTTTCATTTGGTTTCATTGATACAATGTGAAAGGCTCACCCTGTATATTTCATGAGTTTGTGTTTTCTACGAGTCTTCCACTGCTTGGGAAAGTCTTTCTCACAGTACATTTACACAGTATGACTGCGCTTTTCCCATAGCTACACTTTCATTTGCCATAATCATAATTTCATTTACCAGACCTCTCTGTGCTTTACAATGCTTTCCTATGCTTTACCAGACCTCTCTGTGCTTTACAATGCTTCCCTATGCTTTACCAGACCTCTCTGTGCTTTACAATGCTTGCCTATGCTTTACCACACCTCTCTGTGCTTTACAATGCTTGCCTATGCTTTACCACACCTCTCTGTGCTTTACAATGCTTCCCTATGCTTTACCACAGCTCTCTGTGCTTTACAATGCTTTCCTATGCTTTACCATGCTTCCACTGTGCTTTATTACACTTTGCTGTGATTTGAGTGCGGGAAACTTTTATTCATGGTTTAAGCCAAGGGTATTCATGATTTTAATAAGCAAGACGTCCCACAATTGCAGTGGCATCATTGATATTTGTACCTCATTTCCCCCCCCCCCCCCTCCTAAAAAAAATGAGAGTGTGCTGCAGCGTGACAGTGGAATAGACTGGTGTGGTTCAGTGTTGCGCTGACAGCCGTCATTCTAATGAGGAGGATCTGTGTCTGTCAGGTGAAAAAAAGACAGAATGAAAGAGAGACCGAGACACAGGGAGAGAGACTTCAAAAACACCTTTACTATTGAATGATTTACAAAAAAACAAGACGCATTTATTCAAATATATAAATAAATAAATACAACAGAAATAATGCAAGTGCATATATATATATATATATATATATATATATATATATATATATATAACCCTACCTGAAGACGTTGCACACTATTGTTATATTGTTATCCTTATGTGTTTATAATGTGGATCTGCATCGAAACTCACCTGTCTACACATTAAAAGGCAACAATTTGTTTTTAATTGAAAGCACTTTGGAGATTGTACACACAGCACAACCTAACTGTGTGAATTAAAAGTTTAACCAGCTTTCAATTGAAATGTGTCGGTTCAGTGAGACCTTAAAGGAAAATTATTAGGAACTGCTGTCTCTGCATCTGTCTGTCTCTGCATCTGTCTGTCTGTCTCTGCATCTGTCTGTCTCTGCATCTGTCTGTCTGTCTCTGCATCTGTCTGTCTCTGCATCTGTCTGTCTGTCTCTGCATCTGTCTGTCTCTGTGTCTGTCTGTCTCTGCATCTGTCTGTCTCTGTGTCTGTCTGTCTCTGCGTCTGTCTGTCTGTCTCTGCGTCTGTGTATATACACACACACACGATTGTCCGTCCTAGCATTGTGTACTGTACACACCATCTTAATTCAGAGAAAGAGAGGGAGAGGGGGCTGTGTGTGGAATATGCCTGATAATCAGGGCAGCCTTAGCTGTTGCTGTGGCGATCAATACTTATCTAAATGAAAATGAGGCTGAAAACCCAGGAGAAATCCTGATAGCCCCAACCCCCCCCCCCCCCAACCCAACTCCAGCAGAGGGGTCAGGCAGCCCACAGACCCCTTGAACACACCTGCACTGGGGGGGGGGGAGCTGAGACCTTCACTGAGAGCGGGGGGTGGGGGGGCGAAGCTGAGACCTTCAGTGCTCCCCATCATTGTGTACCAGAGAGAGAGAGATGACACCTGCACTGCTCTTCCATCATCGTGTACCTCAGAGAGAGAGAGAGCACAGCACCAGCTACAATTACCTGGGTCTAAAAATCTGTGCGTCTGGGAACTTCAACCTGGCTATAAATGCATTAAGAGATAAAGCGCTCAGGGCTTTTTATGCCATTAAAAATCGGCTATTCAAAATTAAACCACCAATAAAAATTTGGCTTATTTCCCCTTATGAACCCCGATTATAACAAATGGGATCAAAGCCACATAGAAATTTTCCATTTGGAATTTTGTAAACACCTCCTGCAGGTTCACAGGAGTGCAGCCAACAGCGCTTGCAGGGCTGAATTGGGCCGGTTCCCCTTACTCCACTCCATACAGAAACGAGACGTCAACTACTGGGTCCATCTACAGCAGGCTGATCCGCAGTCCTACCACCACACTGCACTGCGGAGCTGCACACAGCCCCCACAAGAGAATCCCCTCAGTAGAATGGTACTGACGCTCAGCCAAATGAGTCAAATTAACACCAGCTAGCTTCAGAACACCACCAACAAAAAACTCCCAGCACAAAAAATGAAACAAATTAATCTAAATCTGGAAAACAATTATAAAGTACATTGGAATAACGAAATTGAATCACACAATAAATTACAATGCTATCTGGCCCTAAAAAAAGAATTTACCCTGGCAGAATATCTGATCAGGGTCAAAAACACAAAACATAGACAGATCCTGACCAAGTACAGACTCAGTGACCACAGCCTGGCCATCGAAACTGGCCGGCACAAAAAAACCTGGATTGCCAAAGAAAAAAGGCTGTGTTGCCACTGTGATCTGGGAGAGGTAGAGACAGAAATGCACTTCCTGTTACACTGTCCCCAATATAAGCAAACCAGGGACACTTACTTTCCCAAACTGGCCAATCAGGCTACAACATTCCAGCTGCTCTCTGACTTAAAAAACCTGCCAGTTCTGTTAGGAGAGGAGCAGCAGACAGCAGAGCTAGCTGCCCAGCATGTAGCTGCCTGCCACACCCAGAGAGACAGAGAGACAGAGAGACAGACCCTGGTGTAGACACCCTGGAGCACGGGGACCAGGCACTCATGCGCACCCATGTCCACTGTAAATACAGAGAGGGAGGGAGGGAGGGAAATGGGAGGGTTATCATTGTATTGTATTGTCTGGACTGTTTTGTGATAATGTTTATTGTTGAATTGCTTTGGCAAACTCAATTTCATTTTTTCATACCAATAAAGCATTTTTTAATTTAATTTGAATTTGAATTTGAGAAAGCTGAGACCTGCACTGCTCCCCATCATCGTGTACCTGAGAAACACCAGCTCAAGGAGTTATGCCATCTCAGGTAAAACTGTAAGAAACTAAATGAGAGGAGAGGGAGACTTTCATTACTGCATTAAATCAGAGCAGTAAAGATGGTGCGTCTGTCTGTCTGTCTGTCTGTGCGTCAGTCTGTCTGTCTGTCTGTGCGTCAGTCTGTCTGTCTGTCTCTGTGTCTGTCTGTCTGCGTATGTCTGTCTCTGCATCTGTCTGTCTGTCTGTCTGTGCGTCAGTCTGTTTGTCTGTCTCTGTGTCTGTCTGTCTGTCTCTACATCTGCCTGTCTCTGCATCTGTCTGTCTGTCTTTGCATCTGTGTCTGTCTTTCTCTGCGTCTGTCTGTCTGTCACTGCATCTGTCTGTCTGTCTGTCTCTGTGTCTGTCTGTCTGTCTCTACGTCTGCCTGTCTCTGCATCTGTCTGCCTGTCTCTGCGTCTGTCTGTGCATCTGTCTGTCTGTCTGTCTGTGTGTCTGTCTCTACGTCTGTCTGTCTGTCTCTGTGTCTGTCTGTCTGTCTCTACATCTGCCTGTCTCTGCATCTGTCTGTCTGTCTCTGCATCTGTGTCTGTCTTTCTCTGCGTCTGTCTGTCTGTCACTGCATCTGTCTGTCTGTCACTGCATCTGTCTGTCTGTCTGTCTCTGTGTCTGTCTGTCTGTCTCTACGTCTGCCTGTCTCTGCATCTGTCTGCCTGTCTCTGCGTCTGTCTGTGCATCTGTCTGTCTGTCTGTCTCTGTGTCTGTCTCTACGTCTGTCTGCCTGTCTCTACGTCTGTCTGTCTCTGCACCTGTATGTCTGTCTCTGTGTCTGTTTGTCTGTCTCTGCATCTGTCTGCTTGTCTCTGCATCTATCTGTCTGTCTCCTCATCTGGCTGTCTCTGCATCTGTCTATCTGTCTCTGTGTCTGTCTGTCTGTCTGTGTCTGTCTGTCTCTGCATCTGTCTGTCTGTCTCTCTGTCTGTCTGTCTGTCTTTGCATCTGTCTGTCTGTCCTGTGTCTGTCTGTCTCTGCATCTGTCTGTCTGTCTGTCTCTGCATCTGTGTCTGTCTGTCTCTGCGTCTGTCTGTCTCTGCATCTGTCTGTCTGTCTCTGCGTCTGTCTGTCTGTCACTGCATCTGTCTGTCTGTCTTTCTGACTGTCTGTCAACCTGTTTGCATAGCGTCATATTAAATTTGATGACTCGATTAACAAAACTGTGATTCAAGATTGTGCAATTAATTAATTACCCCCCCCCCCTTAATATATACATAACCATTCTAACAAGTAAAGCAGACAGTATAGTCAGTCAAGACGGATTGGAGCAGTGTGGGGAGCACATTCTGCAGCATACTCTGATTTCCATAGTACTTCACTGAGCATACAGTGTTGCTGTTTTGTTTTTGGGTTTTTTTTACCTCTAGAATGAATAAATAAATAGATACATAGATAGATAGATAAATAAATAGAAAGATGGATAACTAGGAGCCTGAATGCTGCTCTTTTTGGGTGCTTATCGCCTGCAGAAAACTCTGAAGCAATAAGGGGCCAATCCATCTCTACACTGTATGATCAAGAAACCTGCTCATCGGCATTCCATCACACAGGGAGAGAGAGAGAGAGAGAGAGAGAGAGGCTCACAGACACTAACGCACGTTCACACAAACACATTCGTACAGACACACTCACACACAGAGAGGGAGAGAGAGAGAGGCTCACAGACACTAACGCACGTTCACACAAACACATTCGTACAGACATACTCACACACAGAGAGGGAGAGAGAGAGAGAGAGGCTCACAGACACTAATGCACGTTCACACAAACACATACGTACAGACATACTCACACACAGAGAGGGAGAGAGAGAGAGAGAGGCTCACAGACACTAATGCACGTTCACACAAACACATACGTACAGACATACTCACACACAGAGAGGGAGAGAGAGAGAGAGAGGCTCACAGACACTAATGCACGTTCACACAAACACATACGTACAGACATACTCACACACAGACAGTTACAAAAACACTTACTGGCACCCATACAGAGAAACATACACACAAACACAGACACATGCACCCTCACTCACTCACAGACAGACAGACACTCATGCAGACACACACAGCCCCCTCCTGCCCCCCTCTCTCTCTCTGCATGTCTCCCCAGCTCTGAATGTGATGGCAATCGCAGTGAACAGCCCTGACAGCCATTGCCCTTTGATTTGCAAATCAGTGTGGAGCAGCTCCTCATTTCTGTGTGGGGGGGGGGGGCTGTGGACGCAGGGGGGAACCTTCCTCCCGCAGTATCTTTGCCTCCAGGCGCCGCTTTAATAGGCGCGCAGCAACCGCCAACCATCAACCAGCCAGTGAGCCAGTCACCCAGCTCCAGTAGGTTCTTTCCTTCCTTCTTCTTTCTTTCTTTCTTCCTTCTTTCTTTTTTCAGAATGTGATCGAGAGATCAGTGTCAGCTGTTTCTTTCTGTTTTCTATCTTTCAATCTTTTTTCTCTATTTTATTTTTCTTCCTTTTCTCCATATTTCAGTCTTCCATTCTATCTTTCACTGTTTATTTGGTTCGGTCTTTCTTTCTGCAGAACGTGTGTGAGCGAGTGATGACCACACTGTCACCAACGAACCCTGTCTGTCTGACGGACTGACTGACTGTCTGTGTGGCTGTCTGTCTTTCTCAGTATAACATTTCCGCAAGAGCTGTGAATGGGAACACCCTTCCCTACGGTATGCCTGCTCACAGTAAGGTGAAACTGTCTGCTAGTGCCTTCATCAGCACACTACAGAAGACACCAGCAGAAACATTTGTCTATTAGACTTGCTTTCCTATAAGCTTTACCTTAGAATTCAGATTATTTTGAAGTTACGGAGGAATATATTAAGAACAGTAATATGCTGTAACTTGACATAACCTCTTGTGTTCTCCCGATACCTGCAGAAAGTGTGACAGACACTTGTACAGGTGTAGAGACACGTCCCCTGTTCTCTTGTCTGAAGATTTGCTCTCCCCAGACAGCCAGCTGACCCGTTATGAAGCGTGCTGCTCAGATGAAAAGCCATGCGGCTGTGTCACTTCAGCACAATACAGGCATCAAGATCCCAGCCCTGTTATTAATCCACGTTCATTAGCACATGATAAAATTATGCTAAACGTATCATGTAAATGAATTGACTGTTCATTCGGAATTGATTAACTAACTGCGTCCCGATGACAGAGTAGCAGTTTGCACTGTCCCAGCTGGGTATTCATCCTCTGCACTCCATAGAGGGGTGCTGTACAGTATAAAGTCTGAGTGTGTATCTGTTTCCAATGGCAATGAGTATCTGTGTACACTCATTGCTTACGGGTTGTGTGTGTGTGTGCTTTTATCAGTTATGATCTTACTCTTATATGGCTGTGTATTTTCTGTTTTCAATTTGATTTGGAACTGCAGCTGAAAAAGTCACATTTTTGGATATGTATGTAAAATGCATGTCTTTATAATTTTATAATGTTTTATTATATACAGTATAAAAAGAGTAAAGGGGTACAGTATTCTGGAATTCTGTCTGGCATTATTTCATTATTCTTCTGTATTTTATATATAATATATATATATATATATATATATATATATATATATATATATATACAGGTTGATAAGAAGAAAAAATATTTAAAAAATAAAATAAAAATAATGTACACAAAAAGTTTCAATGATTAAAAAATAATTTATTTCAGGACATTTTGGGCAAAAGCCCTTCAGCTGTGTAGAAAGAAAAGTAACACAGTGCAGTAAACTTTTCAAAAATTCTGAGGATGATGTCAGAATAGAATGTTCATTCCAAGAGGCTCTAAAGTTCAGAGTTTGAAGATAAGCTCACGTTCTCTTTGCTTCTGAGTATAATTTGTACCAAAACACTGACTGATGCCACAGATGGTGATGTCTTCAGCAGTGTGATTATTGCTGTTGAAGTATCGGGTGAATTTCCACAGCGATGCAGATGACACACAGATTTATATATCTGTTAAACCAGGTGACACAACAGCTATCAATGTTCTTTTCAAATGTCTAGCTGATGTTAGAAGCTGGATGTCTCAGAATTTCTTACAGTTAAATTCTGATAAGACACAAGTCTTACTTTTAGGCTCTAATCAACAGATGGACTTGACAAATATTGATCTAGGTATGCTAAAATCAAATATAAAATCTGAAGTGAAAAACCTGGGGGTTATTTTTGATTCTGCACTTTCCTTTGAACCACATATAAAATACATTACTAGAGTGTCCTTCTGTCATTTAAGAAACATTGCGAAAGTTAGATCATTCTTGTCCTTGGATGGTGCAAAGAAATTAGTACATGATTTTATTTTTTCTAGGTTGGATTACTGTAACGCTTTATCCTCTGGACTTACAAGTCATGCTAGATCACGTCTACAGCTATTGCAAAATGCTGCTGCTAGAATGCTAACTAGAACAAAAAAAAGGGCTCACATTACACCTGTGTTGGCATCATTGCATTGGCTTCCTGTGCATTACAGAATTGATTTTAAAATTCTATTACTAGTTTTTAAAGCACTGAATGGACTATCTCCTCAATATCTAAATGATATGCTAATTCCTCATCAGCCTGAACGCACTCTGAGATCTGCAAATGCTGGCCTTTTATGTATTCCGAGGGAGAATGGTAAAAGGATGGGAGAGGCTGCTTTCTGTTTTAATGCCTCCACACTCTGGAAGTCCTTACCCCCTTTTATCAGAGATTCACCTTCAATTGCAATCTTCAAATCTCCATTAAAAACATACCTTTTTAATATAGCTTTTCCATAACATTTTTATGTTTTATTCTGAGTTTTATTGTTCTTTCTGTTTTTAATAACTGTACTCTTTTCTTACTGTTTATTATTGATTTTTGTATTTTTTTCTTCTGTATGTAAAGCGCTTTGAATTGTATTGTACATGAATTGCACTATATAAATAAAGGTTTATTATTATTATTATTATTATTATTATTATTATTACTGGAAATGTCAAGGTGTTGATTCGAGTGCTTCGTAAATGTTCCACAAAACGATCTGCTAAACGTCTTTTAGTTTCTCCAGTGTATAATTGGTTGCATTGTGTGCAAATGATGCAGTTCACTACTCCTTTAGAAGTACATGTAAAGGGCTGGTGGATGTGGAGTGATGATTTAGGGCCTCTGACCTCAGTTTGGGAGTTAATATATTTGCATGTCATACATCGTGGTCTGTTGCATGGGACTGTGCCTTTTAAAGGTTCTGCAAAAGAGCGAATGTATTCTTTTAGGTGTTCTTCTATAGGACATTAGTGGAGGATTTTTAAAAATAGATGCTGTAGATGGATCTTGCTGTAGAATTTTAAAATTTCTTTGCACAATTTTCTGTACTTCTCTGTTGGTGGGATGGTAAGTGAGGACTAGAGGAATTCTGTTCACTGTGTGTTTTTTAGTGGTTTGTAAAACATGCTTTCTGTTTAAACACGAAACACAGGATTTAGCACTGTTGATGATCTTGTCTGGAAAACCGCAATTTGCAAAAAAATCCGCACATTTCCTCAGTTTTAATTAAAAAGTCTTGATCATCACTGCAAATACGTCTGAGTCTTAAGTTGGGAAAAGGGAACTGAGTCGCAGCAAGCCCTTGAGTGTGAGGAGTCATATTGTAGATATGAATGAGAGTCGGTAAGTTTGTAGTGAATAGTGGTGTTGTAGTGGAATTCTCAGCTGTGATGGAAATGTCTAGAGATCATATACTGGTGCCAGTCTCTGAGATGTCCCATGTGAATTCTAAAACTAAAAGGCGTTTAGCAGACCGGTTTGTATAACACTTAAGAAGTATTCGCATAAACACCACTGCATTTCCAGTAGCCCATCACTTCAACAGTGATGATCACACTGCTGAAGACATCACAGTCTGTGTGATCAGTTAGTGCTATGGAACAAATGTTGCTCGGAAACAAAAGGAACGAGAGTTTATCTTCAAACTGGGAACTTTGGAACCTCTGGGAATGAACATTCTATTCTAATAATCATGACACCATCCACAGAATTTGTGTATAATTACAATTCTTGAATAACAACAAGTTTACTGCACTGAGTTTACTTTTCTTTTTAAACAGTTGAAGAAGGGCTTTTGCCCGAAACGTCCTGAAAATAAAATATTTAAAATATTTTTTAAGCTTTTAAACTTTTTGTGTACATTTTTTAAAAAACCTTTTATATATATATATATATATATATATATATATATATATATATATATATATATATATATATATCATACACTTTAAAAGATCAATATTTAATCCATTAGGTACCAAATAACATTTTCTTTGGAATAATAAACACAAGCTGTATTTATGTAATTTGCTACATTTTAACATTTGTTTTAAAACCTTAGTTTTAGCTGCAAACTGCTGCGTCCTGTTTTGAGGACAGTCAAGTTAGACGCGCCTGTAATCAGAGCAGTGAAATATCACACCGGCTATGAAGCTCAACACATAGAAAATGGAGCTTCATCATCACTGTGGGGAGGAAAACACCAAGAAATGGATCATTTTTTGGCTTCAGTTTCTTATTTTATACTGCGGCGTCATAAAAGCATCTGAAGGGCTGTATTTGCAGAATTAACAGCTACATTTAAAGTTAACCTTTTCTATTAACAAAATTAGAGTAAGTTATCATAACAATATAGTTAAAGAGCAAATTAAAATAACAGATAGATGCCAGTTGAAAATGCTCCAATTAGAGTTACACAGCAGGCTGTCCTCAAATGAGCACAATGGCACTTAATGGAAGCCTCCTTGATTTATGACAGCTACACAACATTAATATAGATGGTCACGTTAATACTGTTTTATTCTATTAGGATGAAATCAGAAGCCCTGATTAAGCCCACATTGGTAATATCAGCTCAACTATCAGTGTAACAGAACCTGCATTTAGAAAAGAAGTCCTTTTGAAGTTTCTGTTTTGCTTCCTGCGCTACAGCACGTGTCTTGTACTGTACAACACAACATGCCTAGTCTTCTCTTACAACACAACATGCCTAGTCTTCTCTTACAACACAGCATGCCTAGTCTTCTCTTACAACACAGCATGCCTAGTCTTCTCTTACAACACAGCATGGCTAGTCTTCTCTTACAACACAACATGCCTAGTCTTCTCTTGCAACACAACATGCCTAGTCTTCTTGTGCAACACAACATGCCTAGTCTTCTCTTACAACACAACATGCCTAGTCTTCTCTTACAACACAGCATGCCTAGTCTTCTCTTACAACACAGCATGGCTAGTCTTCTCTTACAACACAACATGCCTAGTCTTCTCTTGCAACACAACATGCCTAGTCTTCTTGTGCAACACAACATGCCTAGTCTTCTCTTACAACACAACATGGCTAGTCTTCCTGTGCAACACAACATGCTTAGTCTTCGTGTGCAACACAACATGCCTAGTCTTCCTGTGCAACACAGCATGCCTAGTCTTCCTGTGCAACACAGCATGACTAGTCTTCTAGTGCAACACAACATGCCTAGTCTTCTCTTACAACACAACATGCCTAGTCTTCTTGTGCAACACAACATGCCTAGTGTGCTCCATGCTGTCTGGTGCACAGAGATGCTGCACAGAGGGAGGGAGCTTGCATCCCTACAGCCATTCTGTCTCCAAGAACTGCTAACTCTGTATGTTTTTTTGTATACTAAATTCTACACTGTATCTGAAATATAATCAAACACGGTGTTATGTTTCAGATATACTGTATATATTTTTCACATATTTAGAATATTCAATTGTTACTTTAACTGGTTAGAGCTGAGGTGCTGGGAGACAGGGTGGGACTGTAGTGGTTAGAGCTGAGGGACTGGGAGACAGGGTGGGACTGTAGTGGTTAGAGCTGAGGGACTGGGAGACAGTGTGGGACTGTAGTGGTTAGAGCTGAGGGACTGGGATGAGGGGAGGTAGTGTTAAGTTGTTTACTATAACTTTAAATGTACGTTTGTTAAAAATACAGCACTGACCCAGTAAATTCAACACTTACACCAGAACACATATTCTTAAACTACGAAACAATGGATGGATTCTCAAAGTGGCTTCCTCAAAATATATAAAGAAAGCCGTCTCTTAGCAACCGCTCCCGGCCTGTCGATCATTCCGAGCGAGGGGCGGTGCTGGTCAAAATAAACGTTTCTACTCCCCCTCCCCCACACCGTCTCCAAGACAACCGCAGCTGCCAATCACAGCGGAGAAGGCGGTCTGAAGACATGAACATTCTTCTCCCCTTCCCCCACGGGTCTTATTTTTTTAAACGCTTAATTGAGCACGATTATAACATTGTTTCAATTATTCTGTGTTGTGAAGTTTACTCTTGCAAAAAAAAAAAAAAGAAAAGAAACATTCTCCTCATAAATCCATTTTCACTTTAGACTACAAATTCAGGACCTAATAAACTTAAAGTTAAAGTCGGGGGAGGGGGGACGTACAAAAAAACTATACAAATAGATAAAATGATGTTTACTGGGGACGCAGCGGGTATATAAAACCACAGCCAAGGGTGCACAGCAAACACGCATTTAGGACATATTAATACGTTGACTGCAAATTAAATAATGAACTAATTCCTAAATAGCTGCAGTATTTTGGACAGAAAAAAAACTGTTTTGCGTAAGGTAAGTCTATAAAGCAGATAAAAACTAAAGACATTCTACAAATTAAATGAGAGCAGGAGACTGCAGATCCAGCTGCACTCGTTGCACAGTAAAAGCAGGTGCAGGGGACTGAACGGCGCGCCCCTGGCGGGCGGGCGGGGGTACCGGCGGGTGACGTAGCGCCCCGTGTAAGCAGCGTCGCCGGGTTCGCGCTGTGGGTTGTGTGCAGTGCTGGTGGGTTGGATCAACCGAAAAGGCAAGGACTGGTTTTGCTGGCTGGCTGGCAGGCAGCGGGACTGGAGTCCTCTTTGATAAAGCTTTTCGCTGTTCGCATCTTCTCTCTTCTGGACGAGGAGGGGAGATCAGAAAAAATCAATAAAGAACGCACCAGGAGACGCGGGGTGTTTGCCGTACCGCTTTTTAATTTCTTTATATTATGATTATTTTTTAAAACGAGAGACCGCCGAACGTGGCTGATATACAAGGCTTTCGCGTTGAAGATCCGTCGCTTGTTTTCCCCCTCCCTCTCTCGAATGGGGCTAGACGTTTATTGCATTATTTTGTAGTTTGGATTATTATTATTATTATTATTATTATTATTATTATTATAGCTGGGCTCTTGTGCTAAAGGTTTGTCTTGCTTGCTTGTGTTATTGCGTGTTTGTTTTTAAACAATAACACTGTTGACCGATTCTTTTGTTGTTTGTTTGTTTATATATACATATTGACTGTGTGTTCTTGTTTTTTTTTTAAACTTTGCAGTTTTAAATGTCCCTTTTGGAAAACCAATTGCATTGAGTCGCGCCTTGTGAATATACATATTTTCTATTATATATATTTTGTGCATCTGAAAAAGTCAAACCTCTAGGCGTGCGTTGATTCATTTTTGCATTTCTTTTTTTTTTCTGGGGCATATTTTTTTTAATATATATACAGTATTTTATTTCTCTAAATACTGTAAGTGCGAGGAGGATACGATTTTTTTTTTCTCCGAGTGGCGCCGAGTCTTGGCGGTGCTCCTGCGTGGTATTCGTGGCCCGTTTTGTGTCGGCGAGAGAAAGGACGGAGAGTTGTGTTTTCATTACTGTCGTCAGACATGGATGATCAAGTCAGGATGCTAGCGGCTCTCAGCGGCTTGGGAGCCCTCTCCCAGCCCGACGGAGTCGACGTGGACTCGGTTCGCAAACAGCAACAGCTCGGGCAGCCGCAGCAAGACATCGGAGACATCCTACAGCAGATTATGGCAATCACCGATGAGAGCTTGGACGAGGCGCAGGCGAGGTAAGGACGCCAAATCAGGAAAGAGCTTAAAAAAACAAGCGATAAAGAAAGTCGATATTGTTTAACAATGCAGGCGAGTCAACAGATCGCTCTTTATTTGTGCTGTTCCAACTAATATTGTGTTGATAATGTTTACTGTATGCACTTAACTTAATGAGAGTGTGTGTGTGTGTGTAACCCACATAATGGACCAGGAGAGGAGTGACACACACACTGTTTATTTGAACTGTTCTGTAACTATCAGTGTGTGCATTTGTTGTTCAGTTCTTCACACACAACGTGTTTTTTTTTTTTTTCACAACACATGTTATGCAGTTATAGATAGTATTGCAGATCCTCTTAAACGGTCGTGGTGCAAAACCCACAGAGGGCTTGGTTTGTTTAAAATAAGTAGATTGAAGCGTCTTAAGAAGGTAACACTAGCATACAAGCTCTGAATTATGAAAATGCATTAAGTGCTTAATTAATAAAATTTAAATAAAAACCCCGTACGGTCGCGTATTTAATTTCCTATAGTGGCGCTTTTGTTCTAAATTTCTTTATTTCTGTGTCCGTGCTAATGTCGTGCTCGTGTGTGAGGGAGGGATGGTGTGTGTGTGTGTCTGAGGGACAGCAAACAAAGGTGATTTTTTCTTTTTTTCTTTTTGTCCAGTGCGTGGGGAGGGGGGGGTTCAGTTCGAGGGCACTTTCACTCTGAATAATGATAATAATAATAATATTCAGAATGAGATTCTATTGTTGTGGACGGGGCATTTGTTAAACCCATAATAGCTTGAGGCTATGAGCCCGGCCCCGAACAGGGACATGACAGGTTAAATCATACAAAGAGACTTGATACTCATTAAATCAGCTATCTATCCGCTTCTATAATACATACACGTCTCGGTGCAAGTCATTAGTGCTCTTCAAATATTCACACAAGTCGAACAACCTCGGGCTTTCAGTACCGCTGCTAGCAGCGATGGTGGCATTCACATCTGGGGTATTCGTATTGTTACTATGCAGTTATTTGGAAGTCTTTGCAGATTTAACACATTAAGCACCAAAATATTTTTCTTTAAAAAAAATAAATAATAATAATCGCAACACAAGCTGTATTTGTCATTTGATTCGTTACATTTAGCCTTAACTTCTGCGGATAACACAATTAGAGTAAGTTATAACGATACAGTTAAAGAGAACATTAAAATAACCAGTTAAAAACGCTGCAAAAAAATTACAAAGTACCCTGTGCTCAAATGAGCACAATATGTGGCACTTGACGGGTTAAACAGAGGTGTTGCAGCCCGTTTTAAAGCAGATCCAGTATATATTACGCGATTTCACGTTTGTTCTTTAAATGCAAACGATTGAGTGTGTGTTGGTGTGTGTTTATTCCCTTTTCAAAGGTGTAAGTAATTAGCATAAGCGTGCAAACTGACTCTACCCATTTTATTAGTTTTATTTCACACCCACCTCGTCACACTTGACTGCCAAATGGCCACAAATGGTCACCCGGGACTCTTGAGAAATCGCCTTGCTTTGTGGAACCCGTGCTTTTGGTAGCTCTACTCTAGTCATTAGCATTTTCATGAAGTCCGATACGTAGAAGCCATTCTTTCGGATTTTGTTCTTAGCCGCGACTGTGCTGTTACTGAAGTTTAGGATTTACATTTCACACAATAACCTGTGACCAGTGTATGAATCGGGAGACCGGGGGAATGAAACAGGAAAATTATCCTTAAGTTGAGAACCGGCTGCTTGAAACAGGTTTTTGGGTTTAGTGGGCGGGTGTTGTGCGGATTACCGCCTTTTGTTTCACATGTGAAGTCAATAAAAAGCCACCCTCAATTATCTTTATCTATTCGGATCGATACAGCTACAAAAGTCACACGTTTCTAGCACTTTATGAACGTCTGGCATCTTTGATAAACGCGGGGCAACACACGTGTGTGTTTTCTAATCTATTTTTAAATGCAATATAAATAGCAAAATCAAAAGTATATAAACAGATACTGACATTAAATAAATCAAATACATTAGTACACCTTGTGGTTTATTTTAAATATAGACGGTCACTTACTAACAACATACAATGAAAAATAGTGACAGGCTTGTAGAATTAGAGGGACGGTATTAAGATCTGTTTACCACTGTTTAGATGTGTTGAAATATAACCTGCTTGCTACCCAAGCTGAGGGAACACAAAGCCACTTTCTGGCTTGGAGCTTGGTTTCAGGAGACCAGGTCTCAGGACACTGCGTGGCACACCAGGAGAGACTTGGGGTTTGATACAGCAAAGTTGCCTCAGACTAGGTCTCCTGGAACCAGGTTTCAAGCCGCTGTTCCTGAAACAGCAGTTCCCATGGCTTTAAGATTCGGCAGTGTTCACTAACATTGTAATGTTTGCTTTGTTTACATGGTGACATTCAGCACTGAGATTCTCGGCAGCCCAGATTCAATGCATGATGTCTGCCAAACAAGGTACACAAATCTACAAATACAAATAATACAAAACAATAACATTAAACAGGGCTGGAAAGAAGACTCCTGTTGCATAGCAGTTTCACCCATTCCAGGTTTTACTGCCAGCTTGCTTAGCCACAGTGTGTGTCGGTAACAAGCTCAGATGTGTCTTATTAAACTCGTGGTAAAACCAGGAATGGATCAAACTGCTGTGCAATGAGAGTCTTATTTCCAGCCCTGTGGTGTAGTTTGATCCATTCTTGGTTTTACTATGAGTTTAATAAGACACACTTGAGTTTGTTACCTATACGCTGTGGCTAATCAAGTGAGTATTAAAGACTGGAATGGGTGAAACTGTGCTGTTATTTCCAATCTATGCACCATTTTAGTAATTCGGAGGACTCTTGACTGAGGTTTGAATTTATCAAATTAAAAAAAAAGTTGGCATGAGTAGATTGGAGGCAGCAGATCCTGCATGCTAAACAGTGCTCTAGTCTCCAGTGTGAGCTGCGCACAGAAAGGCCGGTCCTTGATGAACGGACTCTTGTCCTTCCAAGACATTTCTGATGTCCTGTTTTAATGGTCATTTGTTGTTGTTTTTTTGTATTATTGCATTTGTAACTCTGTGAGTAAAATAATGAGGAATTAAACGTGAAATAACATCTCAATGCTACTCAAGATACTGCAAGCACGACAGGCATGAAAAAGACTCCTGTTTCAAAGCAGCTTCCCCCATTTCAGGTTTTACTGTGAGCTTTATTAGCCACAGTGTGTGTGTGCCAAGCTCAGGTGTGTTCTATTAAACCATTTAGTGCCATTGTTCTTATTTCAGGACAGGCTACTTTGTCATTTTTTGGAGCATGTGTAACTGCCATTTACCTGCTTTTTCTAATTTTCTCTAACTATAGTGTTATGATAACTTACTCTAATTTAGTTAATTGCAAAAGTTAAGCCTAAATGTAATGAATCAAATTGCATAAATACAGCTTGTGTTCTTTGGTACTTAATGGGTTAAACCCATAGCCGAAAACCAGGATTGGATCAAGCTGCTGCCCAATGGGAGCCTTATTTCCATCCCCTCATGATGAGGGTTGATTTTGCGATTTACATCTCGCTTAAAGGCCTTGTTTTGAATATGCAACAGTGCATCGCATCTCTTTAGTTATTGTTATAAATAAAAAAGTGACAACACTTTAAGATTCTTTAGTTAAGACCTGTCTTGACAGTCTAAATGTATGTGAACTTGCTGCTGTGATTGTCCTGGCGTGCTGTTTGAAGTGCAGATTAGGAGGAGAGTGCAAAGTGTCACCGGGGAGAAATCTTATCAGACTATGCAATAACAGCAATTTCACCCATTCCTGGTGTTACTGCCAGCTTCATCAGCCCCAGCTAAGTTCTGCTGCATTCTTTGAACCACAATTAGGCATTGTTTTGGAGGCAGGAATTCTGTACTGCAGTCAGTTGCATAGCTACGGGTTCAGCTATTTTATGTTGTGTGTGTGTGTGTGTGTGTGTGTTTTTATCTGTGTTCTACCCTTCTGTTGTGTGTGAGCCCTGCATGCTCTTTACATTCCATTCATCTACCATTACTTTATCATCTTTGCACAGCTACAGTAAATGCAATTGAATATTAATTGTAATATTTGTGTTTTACTTGCATTTGCAGTTGTTAATGTGAGAGTGTGTGCGGGGATGGAAGTGAGGCTCTCGTAGCTCTGTAGCCGTCGGGCCACTCTGGGTTTCACTGAGAAGTCTTATTGCCATCCACTGCATTTCAGTGTACAATAAACGAGTGCAGTCTCAATATGTGTAAGACTACAAGCCTAGAACACCACAGGCCATCTTTTCAAAGCGTTTCCTGCATGCTTTTAACTCCTGTATTTTTTAAAGGAGCGAGAAATCATGTCAATGTTGCAAAATGAAGAAACACAACATGATGAGAGTGCTCAAGAGGACTTGAAATGCATTTTGATTCTAGTTTTTGTAAAATTAACAGGTTTTAAAGATTGGAGGGGACACTGAAAGTATGTTAGACACGACTGAAAGTTAAATAAATGACCTTATAATACTGTATAGTTAGTACACTGTAAAGGGTCAACATCTATGTTTCACTGGTATGTTTCTCAGCGTTTAGATTCCACATGTTTTAACATATAGATAAGCGTTTAAACTTAATATCACCTCTACTGAAACATGGAGGGTCCTGACGTACCGTTGTAGCAGCAGGGTTAATACACAGGTGTAGAAGGGAACTGACACGTCAAACCAAGAACCTCTTCATGCAGTATTATTGTTATTATTATTATTGAAAACTGAACTTTTAAGAAACTACAAGTCATGTGGACGAGCATTTTATCCTAAAGGTGGTCAGCTCCGGTCCTGTTAGAATGATTCCACTCCAGGTTTACCTGAGTTTATTGTGTAATGGATTTTAGGTCCTGGCTGGAACAAAGATCTGGACTGGAATATCTAGTCAAGCTTCCTGCGTTCCTAAAGTTTTGTCGTGCCATTGCGGATCTGTGTATTTAACGGCACGCTAATGCTTTATGAATACGACCCCTTAGTTTTTGCTAGTTTAACCTAAACGTCTATGAAGGCACTAGCCGAAGTGTTTGCCGACGTGAATTATTTTTGTTTAATGGTTTTGCTACCTCAATAACACAGATGAAACCTAGTTTCTGAAGCCTTTCAGTCCTGAATGATTTTTGTCGAGCTGAAGAATAAACTCCTTTTGTTGAGTATACACGAGAACAGGACCACGCTTTTTACATATCTCTACCCTACATCAGACTGGGACCTGTGGAGGATAATTCGTGCCAAAATTAAAAATAAATAAATAACTAAATAAATAAATAAATAAATAAATAAATAAATAAGTAAAAATTGAAATACATTACATTTATTTATTTCATTTTTTCATTTTGGCACGATCTTTTCACTCTAGTGTTTGTCATTGAGCGTCAATCATATTGGAAGCGCGGGACACTGCCGCTGGTGAGTTCGATTATCTACCAGCGGGTCTGCTGGTTGGAGTCAGTGTAGAATCGAGAACTGACGACAGAAGAAACCATTCAAATTAACATCCTCTAAAAGAGGTTGCTAAATAGGTGAACATTTTAACTCATTTTAAGTTAAAAAACTTTTTTTTTTTTTTCCCACAACTGCATAGCAGCAGCAGCAGTGTGGAGTAGTGGTTAGGGCTCTGGACTCTTGACCGGAGGGTCGTGGGTTCAATCCCAGGTAGGGGGACACTGCTGCTGTACTCTTCAGCAAGGTACTTTACCTAGATTGCTCCAGTAAAAAACCCAACTGTATAAATGGGTAATTGTATGCAAAAATAATGTGATATCTTGTAACAATTGTAAGTCGCCCTGGATAAGGGCGTCTGCTAAGAAATAAATAATAATAATAATAATAATAATAATAGTGAAGCAACGGACTCCTTGGAACGGGAACCGGGTTTGTATACCACAAGTCCCGCCCCTGTTTCCAGCAATCCTAGTCCATCACACAGCTCATTTGAGCGCAATGAGAATTTTTTTGTACAACCAGGGGGCTCGTTTCTGTATTGCGAGATCGTAAATTCAAATATGATAGGTCTTTCAATCAGTTATCATGTGCAGTTTGTGTGAGCAAAGTTATATAGAAACGCTATACAAGTATGACACTGTATGATATACAAACGAGCCCCAGGTCTTTCAGGTGATTAAGCTACAACTACTGTATATAAAAACAAATTGGTTTATATTTTAGTGGTCACTGTGGCATGCAGGGCATATGGTTTGGCAACAAAAAATAAATACATAAAGAATGACATGTATGTAACATACTTAACTATGTGCTACTAGAGGCGCAAAACAATTACATCCCAAAAGTAGACAAATCTAAATCTAAAACAAAATGGTTTAATAGATCAATTAAAAAAAAATATTCAGCGAAAAAAGGCACTTTACAGAGCGTTTAAAAGGGACCAGAAACGAATTACACAGAAAGAGTCCTTGGAACTGCAAACACAAGTCAAAAAGGAAGTTAGAAAGGCCAAGAGAGAGATAGAAATGAACATTGTTAAGGGGGCTAAAACCAATTCCAAAATGTTTTTCCAATATTATAACAGCAAGAGAACATTCAAAGAGGAGGTTAAATGTCTAAGAGACACAAATGGCAAAATCATAGATGAAGAAAAAAAAATAGCAAATGTATTAAATGATTACTTTTCACAAGTTTTTAAAGGAGGACATGGACAACATGCCCCACATGTCCACCTGTTCCTATCCAGTTTTAAATAACTTTAGCATAACAGAGGCAGAAGTGTTAAAGGGACTAGGAGCTCTTAAAATAAACAAATCCTCTGGGCCGGATGAGATCCTCCCAATAGTACTCAAAGAAATGAAAGAAGTTATTTACAAACCGCTAACCAAGATCATGCAACAGTCTCTTGACACAGGGGTTGTACCAACAGACTGGAAAATAGCAAACGTAATACCAGTCCACAAAAAGGGAGACAAAACCGAACCAGGTAACTACAGACCAATAAGCCTGACTTCTATTATATGTAAACTTATGGAAACTATAATAAGATCCAAAATGGAAAATTACCTATATGGTAACAATATCCTGGGAGACAGCCAGCATGGTTTTAGGAAAGGGAGATCATGTCTAACTAACCTACTTGACTTTTTTGCGGATGCAACATTGAAAATGGATAACTGCAAAGCATACAACATGGTTTATTTAGATTTCCAGAAAGCTTTTGACAAAGTCTCGCATAAAAGATTAATTCTCAAACTGAACGCAGTAGGGATTCAAGGAAATGCATGCACATGGATTAGGGAGTGGTTAACATGTAGAAAACAGAAAGTACTGATTAGAGGAGAAACCTCAAAATGGAGCGAGGTAACCAGTGGTGTACCACAGGGATCAGTATTAGGTCCTCTGCTATTCCTAATCTACATTAATGATTTAGACTCTGATATAGTAAGCAAACTCGTTAAATTTGCAGACGACACAAAAATAGGAGGAGTGGCAAACACTGTTGAAGCAGCAAAGGTCATTCAAAATGATCTAGACAGCATTCAGAACTGGGCAGACACATGGCAAATGAAATTTAATAGAGAAAAGTTAAAGTATTGCATGCGGGCAATAAAAATGTGCATTATAAATATCATATGGGAGATAGTGAAATTGAAGAAGGGAACTATGAAAAAGACCTAGGAGTTTATGTTGACTCAGAAATGTCTTCATCTAGACAATGTGGGGAAGCTATAAAAAAGGCTAACAAGATGCTTGGATATATTGTGAGAAGTATTGAATTTAAATCAAGGGAAGTAATGTTAAAACTTTACAATGCATTAGTAAGACCTCACCTAGAATATTGTGTTCAGTTCTGGTCACCTCGTTACAAAAAGGATATTGCTGCTCTAGAAAGAGTGCAAAGAAGAGCGACCAGAATTATCCCGGGTTTAAAAGGCATGTCGTATGCAGACAGGCTAAAAGAATTGAATCTATTCAGTCTTGAACAAAGAAGACTACGCGGTGATCTGATTCAAGCATTCAAAATTCTAAAAGTATAGACAATGTTGACCCAGGGGACTTTTTCGACCTGAAAAAAGAAACAAGGACCAGGGGTCACAAATGGAGATTAGATAAAGGGGCATTCAGAACAGAAAATAGGAAGCACTTTTTTACACAGAGAATTGAGGGTCTGGAACCAACTCCCCAGTAATGTTGTTGAAGCTGACACCCTAGGATCCTTCAAGAAGCTGCTTGATGAGATTCTGGGATAAATAAGCTACTAACAACCAAACGAGCAAGATGGGCTGAATGGCCTCCTCTCGTTTGGTAAACTTTCTTATGTTCTAACACACTACACAAATCTGATGGTGAAACAAGCCAAAAATCGCGTTTTGTATTTAATTCTATAAAATCGGAAAACGACTTTGTTTTTATTTTTTTTTTCTCTGCTCACAAAGCTAAAACAAAAAACATGTTGTTTTCCAATTTCCTTTTATAAAAGGAAAAACGACTGGACCGAATCTACACAGCCCAGCGTTGCAACTTGCAAGCATTGTAAATCTGCAATCAACGCCCCTACACAACCCAGGACAAAGTTACTAGATCATCATCGATTCACTTACTGGATTGTGCTGCCCTTCCAGTGTGATTGGCACTCAATGAGAAATACCAGAGTGAAAAGATTGAGCCAAAAATAAAAAACAAAATAAATAAATAAATAAATGCATAGAAAAATGTAATGTATTTAGATATTTATTTATTTATTTCGTATTTTATTTATCTATAGATTTTGTTTTATTTAGTTATTTTGACACAAATTATCCTCCATAGGGACCTAGGAGTCGCGTGAGGTTGACATGGTGATTTCTGATGGTATGTGTTAACATATGGTGCGAAGATGAGTACTGAAAGGGTTAATGTATAAATTTGAGTGTTTAATTATTATTATTATTAGCAGCATTTATTAGCTATTATTATTATTATTATTATTATTATTATGATGATGATCATACTGAAAGCTACAAAGAACTGAGAATCATTTTTAATTTTTATTATCTGAATGTGACTTCTCTCTCCAAAAGAAGCAGCTGGTTTTATTATTCTGCTCTGTTCAATTATTCATCCCTTTGCTTTTTTTCTGAAGAGGACG
Organism: Acipenser ruthenus; assembly: GCF_902713425.1. Classification (NCBI taxonomy): domain Eukaryota; kingdom Metazoa; phylum Chordata; class Actinopteri; order Acipenseriformes; family Acipenseridae; genus Acipenser; species Acipenser ruthenus. Next base: position 3,764,055 of record NC_081222.1, read on the forward strand.
TCCCTCTGAATAAGCCTGGCAGTGTGTTACGGCTGTGGTCTCTCAATGTATTTGAGGTGACATGTAAGTGAGATCCAGTGTGTGTTTTGCACTGCCAGCTCAAAGTTATATTTCCTTTTCAGTGTCAAGTCCTGTGAAGCAAACTTGTTGAGCTGCCTCCCTGCATTCCGGCACAGGAGCAGGTCTCAATGCGAGTGGAATGTCTTCGCAGACATGGCGTGTGTCTGTTCCACTCAGTGTAGCGCTGCCTTCGTGCTGGCAGTGAATATGTATCATGCATTTGGCATGCCAGTGTGTAATTATGAGAGCTTGTAACAGGTACTCCTGGTGAAGCTGCTAATCCTGTTTGAAGAGACACCGTCTTTCTGGTCAACAGGAAAACATACTGCGCGTGTTTCTTTCCTTTTCTTTCTTTGTTTTTTTTTGGGTTTTTTTTTTTTGGCACAGCCTTGCACTAACACACTCAGCCCATTCTGCCACTGGCATCCCACCCCATTGCATTTCACAAGCTATTCTCACAGGGATCCTTTTGCATTGCAGCACACACAAGCCGTTCCGTCATTGAGATCTGTGGAGGTGTGGCTCTAGTGGTCAGGCTTGTGTGTGATAAAGCACTCCACAGCTGGACGACTGCCTGGCTTCTCTAGCCAGGAGCTTTTTTATAGCTTGTGGCCGCGTTAGTTACTTGTTAGTGAAACCGTCAACTCTTAACAGGATACTGCTATGGGCTTCCTGTTCCCTGTGTTGGCCAGAGGCTGGAACCCTTTTGATCCAGCATAGGTATTGCATGCCACTGTGTGTTTAAGTGCAGTGTTTTCACACTGCTAGAGGATTCCATTGCACTGCACGGGCTATCATCATTGGGATCCCATTGCATTGCACAGTTCAGTACTCGGTACAACTCAACCCGTTCTACCATTGGAAAACTTGTATTGCAGGGCATAGACCAGTATTTACTATAGGGATCACATTGCATTGCACAGTTCAGTACTGATTAGGTCAACCCATTACATTGCATTGAATTGCACTGTACAGTTCAATGACCAGCTCGACCTGGTACACCATTGGGATCTCGTTGGATTGCATTGCACAGGCCATTCTTGCAGGGATGCAACTGTATAGCATTGAATTGCATTGCACAGGTCAGTAATGACCAGCGCAACCCATTTCATCATCGGGAACCCACTGGATTGCATTGCAGCGACCAATACTGGCCAACTCCACTCATTTCTTCATAGGGATCCCATTATATAACATAGCATTGCCTTTCTCAAGTCGGTACTGACTGGGACATAAACCGCCTATTTCATCACAAGGTCTCCCCGTGCATTGCACAGAAGTTCATAGCGATGACCAAACCCAGCCCATTCTGTACCCCTGTCTATTAGGGGTGCATATTCCAGGAATGATTTTAAATATTGGCTCCAGACCTGTGTGTGTGTGTGTGTGTGTGTGTGTGTGTCTATATATATATATATATATATATATATATATATATATATATATATATATATATATATATATATATATATAATATAATTTCAGTTAGCATTTGGCTCTCTTCAAATGTACTTTTTGTATAGGGATCTGTGATGCTTGCACGAAGGACGCTGCTGGAATGTAAGCTTGCATTGTGCTGCAGCGTCTTGTATCCAGATCTATTGATCTCGCCTTTCCCCAAACGGCTCAAGCTCAGACACATCAGCCACTAAATGCATTACGTGTGCTATCTATTTGTTTTATTACTTAAAGAGTTGTTTTGCAGTATCGGGTATCTCTCATTGAATAGTGAAAGGCAGTCTCCTCTTCCCAGCCCCAGCAGTGTTGCTGTTGCTTTCTCTTTGAGGGTTAGTGCATTGGCCGCACTGCTTAATGCAATTCAGATGAAGACCAGCTGACATGGAGAAAACGTTTTGGCTCGTATTGGCGTGAATTTCAAGTAGCTTGTGTTGCATGAAACGCATTGAACGAGACTTCTTGCTTGTATTTATCTGTATGCAGGGATGGAAATAAGACTCCCACTGCATAGCAGTTTGATCCATTCCTGGTTTTGCTATGAGTTTAATAAGACAAGCTCGTGGTAAAACCTGGAATGGAAAAAACTGATATGCAATAGGAGTCATGCTCCCATCCTTGGTGTGTATTCAAAGTCTTCCCTATTGGAGTGAACTTCCATTGTTACGCTCATGATAATCTGCTCTATTTGTCTTTTAAAGACAGGAAATACTGCTTGGGGGCTGTTAACTGCTTGCCTTGCAGGCATCCAGTGTTGAATTCTGATAAAACAGAGATGAGAAATTTGGGGGTCATCTTTGACCCTGATCTATCATTCGAGACTCATATTAGGCAAGTTACTAAAGTAACCTTGTATCATTTGAGAAATATAGCTAGACCTATTTCTGTATCTGATGCTGAAAGACTAATGCATGCCTTTGTTTCATCTTGAATTGATTATTGTAATGCACTTTTCTCTGGGATCTCAAAACATGTGGCGTCTTGCTTGCAGCTCATTCAGAACACTGCCGCTAGACTTCTGACTAAAACCCGAAAAGGGAACAGATCCTATTTCTTGTTTTAAACTTTTAATGTTAGATTTCTACAAACTAGCTTTTTTACAATTAAAACCACATTTTTTATCTCTGTTCTTCATTTCTGTTTTATAGAAATGTGAATTGTTGTTTTTCTTTAGGAAAAGGGCTGTAGCAATTTATAAAACAGTTAAATTTAATATATAGCACTCTTCTCATGGGTTAAAAAAACCATCCTAATCTGTGCAAAGAACACTCATTCAAAAACAACTTGAAACGCAACGGATAACGTGAATGTGAATCTTATGATGCACGTGTTACTGGGCAGCTAGCTTGTAGGGCACCTGGGCGATTGATCAACTTAATGAGTGCATAATTGAGACTTGCAAAAATAAAAGCCATGCTGATCAATAATCAGTTCATCAATGAATTATTGCATGTCTTGTTACAAACATTTCAAATAAAAGGATGTCTGTCTGTCTGCTGCACTTTACCCCCATTACGTGCAGCTAAAGAGATTCTGCTCCTCTTATACCTCTCGGAGAGATGCTCCTATATATGTTTGAATACCCAGGTGGATTTAAAAATGCCAATCTAACTCTCGCTTTCTCACACGCCTGTCACAACAGCAGGGAGCCGAGGGACTGGAAGAATGAGTTCTGGGATTTCTTTCACACAGAAATACTGATCGAAGCATAGCAGAAGTTGGTTTTAATCTAAAAATAGGAATAAAACAAATGCATGCATTTTAAGAAGCGATGCAGGGCAATGCTCAGTGTATTTTCTCTGCTTAAAACCAGCAGTTGTCATCCCTTCTGCTCAAGGACTTCCACTGGTAAGCTGGTGGGATTTCAACCATGCCATAATAAATTCAGCGATGGAAATAAGACTCCCATTGCACAGCAACTTGATCCACTCCTGGTTTTACTCCGAGTTGAGTAAACACACCTCAGCTTGTAACCTGTACACACTGGGGCTCATCAGGGACATTTTTAAAACCTGGCATGAGTGAAACTGCTGTGCAATAGGGAAGGAAATAAGACTCCTGTGTTTTTTTTTGTTACATTAGATAAGGGGTCAATATGGGACAACTGGCAAGGCCTGTTTGTATCAAATGTACCGTTTGCAAACTAGACTGAACAGCAAGTGTACAGTTTCTGTGTGACCCCAGCAGATCTGTGGGGAGTCCTTTATTTGACAGCTCCATATTGCTGTGCATGACAGGAGCAGTTTGTAGTTATTTCTTGCAGTTCAGGTAGCTCTGTGGAGATGTTGGCACAGTATTGTCTGAAGGCTGTGTTCTAATGCGTTTGTATCGTTTGTGTTCAACAGGAAACACGCGTTGAACTGTCACCGGATGAAGCCAGCTCTCTTCAGCGTGCTCTGTGAAATCAAGGAAAAGACAGGTAAGGAGGAGAAGGGTTGAGGAGGAGGAGGGGAGACCTGCTCCCTTTTATAGATCTGCACGGTTCAGCTCAGATACTGGGTGTTTGAAACAGGATTTTTCATCCATATCCTCTGTGACTTAAAATAATAAAAATAATTGTCTTTCCAATTAAAGCAATCAGCACAGTGCTTGATACTTTGTTTTCTTTTTGAATTTCTGTGGTGCAGCGTTTGAGCCCCGGTCTGTCTGCCTCACTATCCAGACTTGCACGACAGGGTCTGGTTTCAGTGTCTCTTAGAGGAAAGCAGATCCTCTCTCTCTCTCTCTCTGCGGAACTGGCTTTTCCAGATCATCAGTGACACACTGGCAGCTTTGTGCTCCAGTCAGCTGGGATCGTTTTCAGAGTGCTAATACACCTTTTAAGAACTCCCAGAGCATTTAAACAGCGCAAACACCAGAAAATGAAAAGCCCGAAATAAAAGGTTATTGTATGTATCAAGGAGAAGGTCTTCATGCGCTATGCATCACGATACAGGGGATGGTCCTGATGGGCTACTTGTATCAAATGGTCATTTAATGATGGATCATTCTGTTAAAAGACAATCATTCGATGAGATGGAGAGAGTATGTATGTATGTATACATCCATACCAACTATAAAACGCACAAGAACCATGTGGGGATCCACACTGAGGTATGTTGTGCTTTTGGTCTATCTGTTTTATTTATTTTTTAATAATGTATAGTAAAATATACGATCAAATCCATTGAAGACACAATACAATAGTTGAGTGTGTAAGGGAGACTTGAACAGGAATGGAAATAAACTCCCTCCCCCCCACCCCGCCCAAACCAACCTTGAGCCGCTGTTCTGATGGAGAGAAGGGTTCCTGGCTGCGAGTACATTTTAAACGCATAATGACAGAGCATGAAATTAGAAGTAGCTGGGAGCGGAGCGGAGCAAAATAAATAAATAATGAAAGCGCTGTCATCAGCTCCCGTTCACCGCAGCCGCCGATATTTGACATTTAGAAGCTAATTAACTGCCAGTTGCTGATCTCCGCATTGAAAGAGAGCAGAGAGAGAGAGATTGAAAAAAGAAAGAAGATTCACCACGAACACGGATTTCAGTATCGAAGGCTGCTCTCTGTCTGCGTACAGCCCCCAGCGTGACAGGTTGTGAGACTGACCGCAGGAACCCCGCTGCAGGGTTTCCATGGGTATTCCGCAGTGCAGGTGTGAGCGTCCGCCATGGCGTGCTGTTAAGAACGCGCAGGGCCAGACTAGCCAAGCGTTTAAACCACGGAAGCGCTGGAAAATGAAATGTCACAAAGCCCTAAATAAAAAACTCATGGTGTTTATATTATTATTATTATTATTATTATTATTATTGTTAGTAGTAGTAGTAGTAGTAGTAGTAGTAGTAGTAGTAGTATTTAGAAATGGTGCAATCTTGACATTTCGGGAGCTGCTTGCGTTTGCCCTCCTTCCCGTTGCTCAGTAGCAGGCTGTCCCTCCAGTCAAGCTCGGTGGACAGCTGGCTCACTTCATATTGGGTTTAGATTCAAACCGGATGGCGGGTTTGTCTGTACGGGACCTCCGGACTTTCCTTTTGATACTCAGTTACCTGGTTTGTAACTGCGTTGTTAAAAGATTGGATCAGTTATGTATGCGGGTGGCTGTAGAGTAGGACCAGAAGACCCTTCTTGCCAACGTCCCGCAGTGGACAGATTTCCGGCCAATGTTTGCGTGTGAAACGTGCAGTAAACTCAATGCAGCGTCTGTGTTCATTTTACGGATATAAGCTTGTATGGTACAGCACCGTATATACAATATTAACTCTGTATAATATTTAACATGTAATACAGTAGAAAAAAAACATAGGGATGTCGCAGTATATCGGTTTCACGTTATTCTGTGGTTTACATTGCCACGGTTTTGACGCCATGATCGTTTTTGCATACCATGGTTATGGGGTTCACGGTTTACCGTGGTATGTAGTTTGTGGTTTCTGTCCCTAAGTTGCATACCGTTTTATTATTTTATTTTGAACATGACCTCTGTGTATTTATTTAAAGAACTACTTTAAAACAACATTAATGGCTTTTATACTTTTTTTTAATAGCTGTATAATAAAAATACACTATACCGCGGTATGGCGATAACCACGGTGTATTTGTTGAAGATGATCATACCGTCAGAATGTAACGCTGTGACATCGCCCCCCCCCAACGCCAGGGCTAGCTCTGCCTGGACTGCAGTCCTCGGCTTCGTGTTTTTAATCGTTTGCTGCTCCGTGCCTGTGGACAAGAGGATCATTGTCCCCAAACTGCTGCTTTATTCCTCGTTCCTTATCTGAAATTCTCCGGAGACCGGAATCCGAGTCCCGATATTATTCCTAGAACACACAGTGACTCTGCTGGCCGCAGGCTACGATAGGATTCCTCAAACTTGATGTGCTTGCTGTATTATTTTATTACGCGTCATTTCTTTTTATTTTATTTCAGGAACGCTGTAAGCTGTTTTTTTTTATTTAAGTTTCTCAGTAAGAGATTGACGCCTGGATAATTGGATTGAGGCCTGGGGACCAGTAGTGCTGTACTGCACTGCTTGCATTACTTTCAAAATAAATACATACTAAAATGAAGTGACGTCATTTTGACTAGAAGTCTTTTTCAATGTCTTTGTGTTTCTGAATGTAAAACAGCAACGTAAAACAACACATTTGTATCTCGGCTTGTTCAGTTGGCGATGCTACATTATAAATGAATGTCATTTCTTGAGTCTGTGTGTGAGGTTCTGTGTGCCCCAAATCATTTCATGTCTCTACTGTGAAGTCCTTTGCTAATATTTCATGTACTGTCTCTACAGCAGTAAATGGACAGCCCCCATCTATCTGAGTACTGCTTATTATAACAGGTCTCTGTATAGCATGGCGTCTGTCTATTGATTTGAAGCAGTGAGTAATTCTTATGCCTGGGTGTGTCTGCAGGAACGGAAATAAGTTTCGCCCATTCCAGGTTTTACTCTGAGCTTGATTAGCCCCAGTGTATAGGTAACAAGCTCAGTTAAACCCACAGCAGAACCAGGAATGGATCACGCTGCTGTGCAATGGGAGTGTTGTGTCCACCCCTGTGTCTGTGTGAGTGCTGTAGGGTAGAGTTAGAATGAAGCAGCAGCCTCAACACTTCCCAGTACCAGAGCTTTGCAGAGTGTACGAGTGGAGGCTGCCAGTGCTATTTTAATTTGACCCCATGAGTCTAGTCTGCTTGCGTCTGTCTGTCTGTCTGTCTGTCTGTCTGTCTGTCTGAATAGGGGGGGAGGAAGCAGCAACGCTCACGAGAAGACAACCAGGCTGTTTATTAACCCATTAATTGCCATTGTCCTCTTTTGAGGGCAGGTTACTTTTTGTAATTGTGGAGCATTTTTAACTGGCACCTAGTTCTTTTTATTTTCTCGAACTATATTTCTACGATAACTTACTCTAATTGTGTTAACCGCAAAAGTTAAGTCTAAATGTAATGTATCAAATTACACAAACACAACTTAATGGTTTAATATGATGCTCTCTGTCCGACTGTGTGTGTGTCAGTCTGCAGGAGGAATACCCAAGTATGGGGTCTCTCTCTCTGTCTCTTTCTTTCTTTCTTTCTTTCTTTCTCTCTTTCTTTTTCTTTCTCTTTCTTTCCTTCCTTCCTTCCTCTCTCTCTGTCCTTCCTCTCTCTCTCTCCATCCATCCATTCAGTGCAGGATTAAGGGACACATGCTAGTAGTCTCTGGGGTCTGTGCTGGCCTGTTGTAAATGTTTACCATGCTGCTGGTCTAAACCGCACTGTAAGGGAATGGGAGGGAAGGTTAAATCACTTACAGACCTGGACTTGCTGTGATTCTGTAAGGGAGGCTATAACCTAGACCTGACACCTTCAGTGACGCTTTCTTGCTTCAATCTATTTATAAAAATAGTATGTTTATTAATAGTAGAAGAATCAATAACCCATGTTTATTCCATCAATGACTGTACAACAGTAGTATAAGCAGTAGCACTAATACATTTTTTAAATTCTGTGACTAACGTTTCGGCTAGAAGTCTTTCTATGACAAACATTTGAGAAGTCTATAAGGTTCTCTTAGTATTACAACAACCCGTGTCCAGCAGACCCAGCCATGAGACCAGCTGGATTCAATCCTGTACAAGGTATCAATTACACACAGACGCAATCAAATACATGTGGCAGCGTGGTTCAAAACTCAGCCCACTCGCACTCTAACGTTCCTTTCACTTACAAACACTTGATCTGAATGTTTTAAATACTAATCACTGCAAAGCTCAGTGCTGTTATTTTGACAGCATGCATGTTGTGGCTTAGTGTGGATTTAGTCGCTGTGCTTTGGGGAGCCTGACTGTGACCTCTGTAGGAAGCCTAGAGGTCCCACATTGTGATGTGGCTGCACTACAGTAAAACATTAGCACTGAAAGCTAAAGAGTTCATTTAAAGGTAGTACAGCACTGTCTGCTGTCTCCTCGACTCCAGCACTGTGCTAAACTGATACCTAGTTTAGCTTTTACTGGTGTGCGATTACCTAACAGCATCAGGAGTTTCATCTATAGCCTCCTCCTTCCTTCTTTTCATGCATAATAAGATCAAATGATTGACAGGGAGAGTGTATATTTGTACCCACAATAAAACACACTATTCTTGATTTCAAGAACCATGTGGTGAAGCGCAGTGAGCTAGGTTGCACTTTTGGTTGATGCAGACCTCGATTCAGATTCTACGGAAGGTGTCTTGCTTTGTTGTCTCCGGCCCCTCTTGCTCTGGAGCAGTGTGCACTGTGCTACTCGAAACCTCTCTCCTGCGTGCGGCACAGAGTGCTTTCTGCCTGTGTTTATTTCCCTGTCTCTCTTGAGCTGAATGAGGATTGAATGTCAGCCTCTGTCTCCTGTCAGAGTCATGTGCCAATCACATCACCAAGGAGACCACGGAAGGCGAGGGGCGACGCAGGCTGGCCACTGATAGGTCAGCCCTTCGCCGTCGCCCTGGCAACGAGCTGTCTGTTTACCTAATGTCATTCACTTTGATTTTTCCATTTAGTCTCAAAAGCAATGGCGACTGTACAGGGAGGGGGATAGGGTTCACTGCCTTAGGAGAGGAGGGGAGAGGTCTAATTCACCCAGCAGTGTTTGTCAACCTTCCCAAAACCTGTCCAGAGACACCACTGTAATGTTGTAAACCTCATGGGGCTGTTTTTTTGTTTGTTTTTTTAAAGCATTTAACCCCGTGCAAATTTTAGCAAAAAATCTTCTCAATAAAAATAGCAGTGGAAGTGTAAGAAGCTTAAGTTTCAGAGCACCTAAACTTTCTGTAATATTTGTAGATGTTTCTTCCTTTCAGAAAATGCACTAAAGCGAATCCTGCAGGTTAATACAATGGGAGCTGGAGAGCCCTCCGTCTCTGCGTGCGTTGATACCAAAGAGAAACTCCGTAAGAGGGAAACGCTTCCACTAGAAGTCTGTTGTTGTGTTATATTAGATGGCCTTCTGTGGGACTCTCTTTACTTTTTATAAGAAAGAGAAGTTCAAGATAGAAAAAAAGGAGAAAGAAAGATTGAATAATAAAAAACAGAAACTGATCTCTCTCGATCACATTTTAAAGAAAGACATTCTTGACAGTGCAGTTTGTCTGCGCTCGAGTTTAGTTTCACAAACATGTTAAAAATGGCTCTAAAAAAACAGGACTTTATTGACAAGACAAAAAACTGTATGCCGACAACCCGTGCAGTGTTGTGGTCTTATAAGAGTTTCTATTGTGTTCAGTTCCACAGAGGAGGCTACAGCAAAATGAGTTCTGTTTTTTTTTTTTTTTTTTTTTTTTTTTTTAAGGATCCCCAGTGAAAAGCAGTGCCCCATGCTTGTTTCAGAGTGCTCTCCTATGGTGTGACAGTCCCCTGCTAAATCTCTTATGATCTGATTGTAATCCTCACAACATCAATGTCAAACCTCAGTCTGTGGGTTTACTTTTTGGAACTGTTCATGTAGCTATGGGGGGGAGGGAGACTTATAGAACAGGAGCCTGATTGTTCAAACTCCTGGCTCCAGGTCATTTACTAATGTATGTAATTGAAGGTAGTCCTGAACCCCAGGACTGGGTGCAGCAGCAGCAGCAGGGCTAGTGCGAGTTTTTAACCCTGCGCAAACTCCTGGCTCCTGATCATTTAAGTAATTAAGGGTAGTTCTGTAACACAGGGCCAGTGTGAGATTGTAACCCTGTGTGCCTGAGTGCACATTGCACACTGCCTGCGCTCCCTTCCCTAGTTATAAAACACCATGTTAAGTTTCTCCTTTAATGCTAGAAAAGGACTTGCTCTTAAAGGAACTTGAGGTGATCCCAGAGCGCTGCATGGAATAGAAGAAAGGGAGGAGGGGGCGGGGGGCATTAGTTAGCCCCAGCGCTTTGATATGTTAATAAGCTGAGCTGAGGGAGGCTTGGTGTGGGGGATGGGTGGCAGCAAGGGGGGTTAGTCTGTGCAGGAAAGCAGGAGAGAGAGAATGAGGAGGAGGAGGGGGGAGGGGTGTAAAATTCCAGAGAGAACACTCCGGCCTGCTCTCATTGTTAAAGAAAGGCCGTGAACAGATGCCAAGTCTGTCTGTCTCTCTCTCACACACACACACACACACACGCGCGCACAGAGTGAATGTAACAGTACGGTCAGATGTTCTGTGTAAAGATGATAACGTGGAAAGGGTTTGTATGCGTGAGCAAGCAGACTGCATTCTGCCTGCATTTATTATATTTTTTATAAAGCAGAGATTCCGGCCCATGTGACCAGCTTTGAACAGACCAACTCGCTGTCGGGGTCGGGGTCAATTCCTGTTTTTCAATTCCATTTCCATTTTGAAATCCAGTCCAATTCCAATGCCTATTCCTTCGAAAGAACTGGAATTGGAATTGTTATTTTAGAGACATTAATTGTTGTGTATTCACCTGCTTTCTTTTGAAGCCAGTTTAATTAACTAACAGGGACTCAATTTAAGTAATTTGTTGCCACTGTGAGACTCATGGGAATTGACCCTGAAAGCATGCAGCACAGCGTATATACATAGTGATCCAGCGCAGCGTATATATACAGTATATTAATTTTATTATTATTAATTTCTTCGCAGAAGCCCTTATCCAGGGCGACTTACAATTGTTACACGATAACACATTATTTTTACATACAATTACCCATTTATACAGTTGGGTTTTTACTGGAGCAATCTAGGTAAAGTACCTTGCTCAAGGGTACAGCAGCAGTGTCCCCCACCTGGGATTGAACCCACGACCCTCCGGTCAGGAGTCCAGAGCCCTAACCACTACTCCACACAGAAAGTGATCCAGCGCAGCAAGTGATCCAGCACAGCGTATATACACAGTGATCCTGCGTCTTTTTCTCTCGTTAATGTTTAGCACAAAGCCAATTTAAAACGACTTTCGTTTGAACGTGACACCGAAGTCCGTCAGTTCGGTGTTATAAAGAGAAAACTGTGCTTGCTTTTTTATTTATCTTTTTATTAGTTACCTTTTGTTAGTGGGGAATGTAATATTCCACGCACTGTGGAACAATCCTCTACCTCTGTAGGGACTGCGTGAAATGGCCTTTATGAGGAACTGGTCCTAACTCTAGGGCTCTGCACATTCAGATTGGAAGGAACACAGAGCAGCAATGAGAGAAAAGTCTTTCTTATGGAAATCAGTATAGATAACTGGATAAGCTGTGTTGTATTTCTCGTAACATTGGTGTACATACGTTTTGCAAGTGTTGGAAATTAGGATACTGTTCCTAATCCTTTGACCATAGTGGAGGTCAGCTGCAGTGCTTATACAGCAGGGTGTGTGCAGGGCAAGGGTATTTATTCAGTACAGTCTCTTCCATACAAGTTGTGCACATGGTACTCTCTTACATATCGTGTTATAGTGCGTTATTAAAAAGCCTCTGGAGGGCTTCTCATGGTGTAGGTTTTTGATTGGTTTGACCATTTCCCAACATGTGAAAGTCAAAGTTTAAAAGGTGTTCAATCCAGGTGACTTGCATTTAGAATGTTTGCATAACTTTTGTGCTCAGCTAAATTTATAACATAAAAAAATGCCTTATTTAAAGGGAACCTGACACCACTGCCGCGCCACGTGAGGGCCAAATAGCAACGCTCAGCAGCAGTAGAAAATACATCCTAGCTTATTTCTTTTTCTTTCTTTCTAACATCTGCAAATAAGCCTCTCCCCCACCCCCCTTCAATTCCCTGTTCAATGCAGAGATGCAAGGAGAGAGAGGAGGGGGGTTCTGTTTGATTTCCCCTGAGTTTCTATCTGTAGTGAACTGACTGCCTGGGCTCAAAGTTGGCGCATTATTTTCCCCACTGCTTAATGAACAAGTTTCAAGAGGCTATCGATTCTGTTTCTCCAGCGAATTCCCCTCCTCGCGCAGTCTGACACCACACACACACACACACACACACACACACACACACACACACGGAGAGGCACGCACACAGACACCGAGACAGAGCGTATTTATGTAGGGTTGTAACGTTTAATCATGTATCGACGAAGCGAGGGTTGTAGTGCTTTGCGAGGAACTGTTCTTGAAAGGCGCTATATAAGCGCAATACTATTGTTGTATCATTTGTATCTGGAACAAACCCAGAAGCACAGCACAGTACATGTGTATTTCTAATAGTGTAGAAAACGTTTGTGATGTTTCACAGATCCTGATTAGCTTTAATCTTGGACCGCGTTATGCAAGGTGTTCCCGAATTACTGGTAATTGATCTGTGCAACCAACCAATAATGTGCGGATATCGGTTTAAAAGTTTAAACAACACAGTAACATCCCTGATTATAAATCAAAGGTGGTGTAATTGGAGTAAATTGTCACATTATCAAAGGGATCTTTGTTTACCGTTGCCTGGCTGCAAACCTCTCTCAATCCGGAGATTAGCATAGCCTGTTAATGAAACCTGACACTAAAGATTCTGTCCATTTGGAGCCCAAGCTAGCTAGCTCGAGAGACGCGAGGACAGTAAACGAGAGCCGCTTCACTCTCGGCACAGCGACCCACTCTGGTGTCTCTGTTTTACCGAACGTGATATTTTGTGTATGCAGTGCTGCAGAGATGTGTTGGTACAAGGCTGTCAAAACTGAGCATGTGCTGTCTGTCTTATCACTAGCATTTGAGTGGTTTTTTTCCCCCCCAACAAGACCGGTTTTTTGTTCCCTTTTTGAAGACTTGATAGCTGAAAAGGCCAGCCCGTGCACCGCCATATATAGAGCAGACTGACACCTTTTCATTTTATTGTTCAGCCTCAAAAAACCTTTAGTTTCTAACTAGCTCCTGCTGATAAAGTAGCAATAAATGAAAGAAAAAAAATGGGCATTGAAATGTATTTACTTACAGTAGATCTGTTTATACTGTATGGGGCTACACATTTTAAATCATTTTTAAACAAGTACATTTTTTTTTTTTTTTTTTTTTTTTTAAAAGAAAGGGAGAAAGTAGCACACTATTAGAGCCATGTTTAATTGGCACAGCCTATAAATTATCGTAATGAGCCTGGGAGACTGGTTTGGGTAATAAGGCACCTCCAGTAGTATTCCTGATTAATTGCATGAAATGTTTGCCTGCACAGCTGGTGCTGGTCCCTGGGGGCAGCTGCTGCTGCTGCATCTCTCTTGCAGTTGTCTGCACGAGCCCGGAAACACACCAGTGCAGCTGCACCAGCCAGCCAGCGAGCCAGCGCAAACTCCCAACACACCCTGACCAGTACACACACACACACACACACACACACACACACACACACGGACTAGTATACTGGTACACACACACACACACTGACCAGTACACCGGCACTCGCACAAACTGACTTGAACATAAGAAAGTTTAAAGGTTGTTAGTAGCTTATTGATCCCAGAATCTCATCAAGCAGCTTCTTGAAGGATCCCAGGGTGTCAGCTTCAACAACATTACTGGGGAGTTGGTTCCAGACAATTCTCTGTGTAAAAAAGTGCCTCATTTTCTGTTCTGAATGCCCCTTTATTTAATCTCCATTTGTGATCCCTGGTCCTCGTTTCTTTTTTCAGGTCAAAGAAGTCCCCTGGGTCTACATTGTCTATACCTTTTAGAATTTTGAATGCTTGAATCAGATCACCACGTTGTCGTCTTTGTTCAAGACTGAATATATTCAATTCTTTTAGCCTGTCTGCATACGACATGCCTTTTAAACCCGGGATAATTCTGGTCGATCTTCTTTGCACTCTTTCTAGAGCAGCAATATCCTTTTTGTAATGAGGTGACCAGAACTGAACACACTATTCTAGGCGAGGTCTTACTAATGCATTGTAAAGTTTTAACATTACTTCCCTTGATTTACAACACTTCTCACAGTATATCCGAGCATCTTGTTGGACTTTTTTATAGCTTCCCCACATTGTCTAGAGATGAAGACATTTCTGAGTCAACATAAACTCCCAAGTCTTTTTCATAGATTGCTTCTTCAATTTCAGTATCTTCCATATGATATTTATAATGCATGTTTTTATTGCCAGCACACCAGCTCTCACACACACTGGCTAGCACACCAGCATGCACAGTGTACTATAGGTATCTCAATGACCATGTTGCCACAATGCTTATTGTATGAGGATTCATGGTCCGGATGGTCTGCTTTTGCATGATGTGTAACAACAGCAAGCGACCATTCATGACAGTATTTTGTTGACAGACAGCTTGAATGTATTAATACCAACCCTGTGTTCACATGGTACCCTCTCCGTACCAGACAGACGTGTGCTTGCTGTCAGGACCACTGTAGTGTGCAGTACCCAGTCCATAGCTGAATGATACGATTGCAAACTGCAAATCAAACGCACTTCTGCACATTAACCCTTTATGACTGTTGTGCTGTGTTGCGCCTTTATAAAGTGACCTTGGGTACCCCACAAGTTTGAGGAGCCCCAAATAATCATTGGATTATATGGGATTGTGCCAGTGACAAAAGAAGCAGCTGGGCTGGTTTGCAACTGTGCCTTTTTAATACAATATGCAATACAATAATGATTTATAGAGCAGCTTCTGTGAAACCCCTCACAGCGCTGGACATGCAATAAAACACACACAAAAAAAACCAAAACATAAATTGTCTTTTCAAACAAATAAAGTTTTTTTGTCTTGGTTTGAAATTTGGCATTGGATTCTGTCTGTCTGCTTGAGCTAGTTAACAGAGGAACCCAAACTTGAAGGAAGAACCCTCTCTCTCTCTCTCTCTCTCTCTCTCTCTCTCTCTCTCTCTCTCTCTCTCTCTCTCTCTCTCTCTCTCTCTCTCTCTCTCTCTCTCACAGTTGATAGTTTCTCGTGTGGCGAGTGTGTTGGAGTGATTAATTACAGCTGCTCTCTCTCGCGCGCCCCTGAACGAAACGATTCTCACCCGCACACTTTAATAAACACCCACCGCACACGAGCCATCAACTGCACGCCACTCCGAGACGCAGCCTGGAGAATGTGGAGAATTCGGGGGTTTTAGTTACTGAGTGAATTTGACCTAGTGGTTACAGCTGAGAGACTGGGAGCAAGGGATGCGGCAGTGTGTCTCTAGTGGTTGCAGCTAAGGGACTGTTTAAATATTGTACCTACACCAACGCAGTCACACACACGTTCCAGTGAGTCATAAAAAGTGATGGAGTTATGCTTATAATGTCTGCCTCTGGTTGGTCACAGACGTAACCGATATGTTTGAAACGTGTCCAGGGATGGAACTAATGCCCCTGTTGCTCAGCAGTTGGATTTCTGGTTTCACCGAGTTAAATCAGACTCACCTGAGCTTATTACCTATACACTGGGGCTGATCAAAGTAATGGAGTGGAGGAGTTGAAAGCATGCACAATAGCATAGAGCTGAGAGACTGGGAGAGAGGGAGGCAGTGTGGTCCAGTGGGTGGAACTGAGAGACTGGAAGAGAGGGAGGCAGTGTGGTCCAGTGGTTAGAGCTGAGGCACTGGGAGAGGGAGATTCCAGCCTCAGTTTGTTTCAGTCCAGGGTCTGTATTTGCAAAGCACTTTCTCACTGAAATCTTCTTGGGTAGCTCAAGCAAAGCAGACCACCGTCTGTCCCTCCATCTCCCTCCCTCCCTCCATCTCCCTCTCTCTCCAGTGATATTGCATTACACGGGACTTTTTCGCTTTCAATTTGGATCTCTTTCAGTCACAGGGAAAAAAGGGCTTCTTTGGGAGCAGAGAAATATGATTTATACATGACTGACAACCGTACTCTGAGAAAAGGGCTGCGAGTTTGCTGAGCCGTCCGTCTGTCTGTCAACAGCACGGGGGGGGGGGGTTCACAAGCAGCACCACGAGTTCTGTTTTTTATTAATAACAAATATTGTGTTAGAGAAACTGCTGCTGCTTAAAAAAAAAAAAAAAAAAAAAAAATCATTAGAACCTTGGCTGGCAGTCCAGCTTGTTTACATTCTCAAAGTGAATGTTGCTTTTACAGGGTGGTTAGCAGTTTGATTAACCCCCTTTTGTGTTAATAATAATAATAATAATAATAATAATAATAAAAATAATAATTATAATTATAATTATTATTTAAATGCCATTCGTTTGCTGCTGAGGTCGTTTTACATTTTATTTGAGTTTCTTGACATAAAACGTGGCCATAAATGGGTATGTAAATGCTGAAGGAGGATCGTGCATGTCCTTTCTCCTCTCTCTCTCTCTCTCTCGCTCTCAGCGCAGAGCATCAAGGCTCACAGCAGCATCTTTGATTGATGAGGAGGGGAGTGGAACTGTAATTACTCACTGTCTCTGGAAATGGACTGGGGGGAGCTGATAGCTTGTTACACGCACAACCCAGACCCCTGGCCCCTCGCAGCCCTAACATCCCCTGCCACACAGCCTGGGACAAGGGGGAACAAATCACCCGCAACCCCTGGCTTGGGCCTGGCAGCTGATTGCAGCTCGGAGCTCCGTGGGTGGCTGAGTAAAGGGAATGATATCTAGGAGGAGGGGAAACTGTTTAGTGATTTCACATTTCAAGACGTTTTTTTCTGTTTTTGATATCTTGTGCATATGCAACTGAAAATCTTGGAAATTGTCAAAATAGGCAAATTAGTGATTGTCTAATTAATTGCTGACATTAATAGATGTACAATTTATTTAAAATAGTAAGAGTAAAATAACACCTAGCCACACATGGTAAAATGACTTTGTTGTTTTAAGATGTCTAATTAAAGCACAAAGTGGTGTAACATTTTCACACACATTGTTTCTCTATCACGCATTACTGACCACAAATGTCCTTTTATTGGTGCAAACAATGTGACAAAGATTCCAGACTCTGAAGCCTTTTGCAGATGAATGGTGGTGTTCCTGTAGCTGTGTGTGTACGTGGGCTGATGTGTTTGTTTTGGACGCTAGCGGTTTTGGGATGTAGTCGGGTGTGTTTGTGTGACTGGTGTGTGACCTGTGTTTGCGTTGGCTGGTGTATGCGTGTGTATCTGTATATATTAAAATGCAAACACTAAACCTTTTGGCACAATAGCCATTGCCAGGAAGCAAAGAGGTGTGCGTGTGTGTGTGTGTGGAGGGAAGGGGGTTGACAGTAGTGTCTATTTGTAAAAGTGTACTGTAGTAAAAACATAGCAAAGTGTAATAAAGCACAGTGGAAGTATGGTGAGATCTGGAAAGCATATTAATAAATATGGCAAACCAGGGTAATCTGGTAAATGCATAGAAGAGCAAAAAATGAACTTTTATGAGGGCTGTGTTCGTGTGCGTTTTGTTCTGTTGTGAAACCCTCTATCCGTGTGTCTTGTGTAATGTATCTGTTTGTGTGGGTGGTAGAAATGTGAACTAGTTAAAGTGTGGAATACACTACAGTGCAATATATTGTTTTGTTCGTGACGTATTCAGCAATCAGTGCTGGGGCTATAACATGTTTTAAAACGGTATAAAATCAACATCATAGGAAATGTGCAGAGTAATAATTGACCTGCTCCTTCTGAGCTGCAGCCGGGGTCATTCTTGCTAGTTTTATACCCCAAAATTAGTTGTTTTCCTTTCAGAGAATTTTTCCTTGAATTGTCTTTGTGTCTTTCCCATGTATGGCCCTTGTCTGTGTACTTGTGTTTTGGGGTTTTATGATATCTTTCAGCCTGTGTTTCTGTCTGTGTGCGCGCCTGTCTCCTGGCTCTGTGTGTGTGTGTGCGCCTGGCTCTCTGTGTGTGTGTGTGTGTGTGTGTGCCTGGCTCTGTGTGTGTGTGCGCCTGTCTCCTGGCTCTGTGTGTGTGTCTCCTGGCTCTCTGTGTGTGTGTGTGTGTGTGTCCTGGCTCTGTGTGTGTGTCTCCTGGCTCTCTGTGTGTGTGTGTGTGTGTGTGTGTGTGTGTGTGTGTCTCCTGGCTCTGTGTGTGTGTGTGTGTGTGTCTCCTGGCTCTGTGTGTGTGTCTCCTGGCTCTGTGTGTGTGTGTGTGTGTGTGTGTGTGTCTCCTGGCTCTCTGTGTGTGTGTGTGTGTGTGTCCTGGCTCTGTGTGTGTGTCTCCTGGCTCTCTGTGTGTGTGTGTGTGTGTGTGTGTGTCTCCTGGCTCTGTGTGTGTGTGTGTGTGTGTGTGTGTGTGTGTGTGTGTCTCCTGGCTCTGTGTGTGTGTGTGTGTGTCTCCTGGCTCTGTGTGTGTGTGTGTGTGTGTCTCCTGGCTCTGTGTGTGTGTGTGTCTCCTGGCTCTGTGTGTGTCTCCTGGCTGTGTGTCTGTCTCCTGGCTGTCTCCTGGCTGTGTGTCTGTCTCCTGGCTGTCTCCTGGCTGTGTGTTTGTCTCCTGGCTGTCTCCTGGCTGTGTGTTTGTCCCTTGGCTGTCTCCTGGCTGTGTGTGTGTCTCTTGGCTGTGTCCTGGGTGTGTGTGTGTCTCCTGGCTGGGTGTGTGTGTGTGTGTGTCTCCTGGCTGGGTGTGTGTGTGTGTCTCCTGGCTGGGTGTGTGTGTGTGTCTCCTGGCTGGGTGTGTGTGTGTGTCTCCTGGCTGGGTGTGTGTGTGTGTCTCCTGGCTGGGTGTGTGTGTGTGTCTCCTGGCTGGGTGTGTGTGTGTGTCTCCTGGCTGGGTGTGTGTGTGTGTCTCCTGGCTGGGTGTGTGTGTGTGTCTCCTGGCTGGGTGTGTGTGTGTGTGTCTCCTGGCTGGGTGTGTGTGTGTGTCTCCTGGCTGGGTGTGTGTGTGTCTCCTGGCTGTGTCCTGGCTGTGTGTGTGTGTCTCCTGGCTGTGTCCTGGCTGTGTGTGTGTGTCTCCTGGCTGTGTCCTGGCTGTGTGTGTGTGTCTCCTGTGCGCGTGTGTGTTCGGGTGGCGGCAGTGTGAGCAGGGTAATGTAGTGGCAGTGCAGGCAGGCTCTGCGTCTGCAGGCCGGGCTCACACAGCTCATTAGAGGAGCATGGCTCTTTAATTAATGATATGTAAATATCCTCCGATGGATTGCATTAGCATACCGAGGGAGATTTTCACAGCCCCGGCTCGTAATGCATTCTAATTAAGCTTTAATTAAAAATGATGGGGATTTCATTTGGCTCTCCAGAACCGCTTTAAATTTTGATGAACATCAAGTGGCTGGGGAAGGATCCAGCGGCAGGCTAGTGTGTGCTCTCTGTGTGTGTCTGCTTTTATTTATTTATTTATGTTTTTAATTAGTTTAAATAAACATGGTGGTGGCAGGGTGGATTTGAAGGGAGGGGGGATACATGTGTTGTTGAAGGAAACATTTAATTAACAAAATTAAGAATTTAACACCCCTCCCTCTCTTGCTTTTTAGTATTATTTATTTGTAAATATAGTTTGGAGTTCAAACGCTATTCAGATGTTTTGAACGTTCTCAGAAATAAGTACGCGGTGAAATGCTGGTCTGTGTTTGTGCAGCAGGAAGTGGACAGTGTAAGGCTGTGTGTTCAGTATTCAGCTTTTATTAATAGTCTGTATACACTACACATGCAGTCTTGCACACAGGAATACTGTCGTCATCTATTTTAGAAACTCTGCTCCAGTGCTTCTTGTGACGTGCTATCAGAGTGGAATATAATAACCATAATAATTAAAATGGTATGAATTTATTTATTTAAAAGATGTCCCAGTATTCAAAAGCGTGCTGTCTACATCACACCCTGTCCGACTGACACTGCTTCTGCTGTGAAGCAATACCCCTGTCTTTGGGTCCATGCCTGTCATTTTAAATAGTGTGTGTGTGTGTGTGTGTGTGTGTGTGTTTGAAACTTGCCCAGCAATTACCTTAATGGGATTCTGTTAGCCTCTGGTTTGTGCGTCTGAGCACCAGGGTAGAGGGAATCCGTAATCAGCTAAATTAATATTTATCTTCCTGTGCTTGCCTGCCAGAATGCTAACCTGCTCTCCTCCCCACCCCTCTCCCTCTCTCCCTCTCTCCCTCATGGCCTAAACTGTGCGGCTGTATTTGGATTTAATTCGTCTATTTTTATTTGTTTGTTTAGATAATTAATTAGATTATCTTTTAATGAGATAATCTTTAATTTTGTGTGTTATTATTTTGCACAGTATTGCTGCAGCGTGGAAGGCAGTGGGTTTGAGTAGCTTAGTGGTTAGAGAAATATAAAAAAATATTGCTTTTTAAATTAAAACAGACCCAGACTGCAAAGCGGTGAGGTGCTGCACTGTGTATTAATAATGGATCTCTCTCCGCTCCTCTCTCCTCTCTCCTCTCTCTTCTGTGTTTGTTGTGGTGTGAGGCAGGGCTGTGTTCTGTTTACTTTGTTGGTGTCAGAGTGACAGGTTTTGCAGGCAATTTTGCACTTGAAAGGTAATCCCCAGGGCTCTCTCTTTGGCAGCTGAAACGCAGCACATTCACTCTGGCTCCACACTGATTGGGTTATGAATAGCAAAGAGAGAGCGAGGAGGAGAAGGAAGAAAAAAGATGGAAAGACATGAAAAAAAACATGCTTTTTTTCTTTCTTTTTCTTTTCACCTACTCTGTTAAAATTTAAAACACCCGGTACATTTTTCTGTTGAGTCGGAACGAAGTGGGGAGCAAGTTCACAGCCAGCCTGTTTGTTTTGTTTGAATATTCAGATTTGTGTCCCACCAGCAGCTTCAGCAGCACAAATGCTGCACGGAATGTGATCTCAAAAATACTGAAGCAAGGAGTTCGTATTCAGTCCCGTAATCAGAAAATGAATAAACCGTATCAAAAAAAGATACAGTGCAAAGGAATGCATGCATGAGCTCTGGAATAAATCACACGCAATCGTACAAACTGCGCAAAAGAGAGTTTCTCATCGTACCAGACGAACACACGGACCCTCAGAGATACCAACCCCACAGCCTCCCTGGTGTGTTTGCAGCGCGGAGGTTCTGCTGTGCTTTTGTTCAGCAGAAACAATGTAAAAGACCTGAGTGGGGTTAGAGCTGACCAACAAGCCAGGAGTGTCTCTGTGTCTTGCAGTGTTGTGCCGAACCTGGCCGTGGTGCTTGGGGGTGGGCGGGACATGCTGGATCTGAGAACCACCGGATCTTTGTGTGTGTGTGTGTGTGTGTCTGTGTCGCTCTCTCTGTTCTGTGCGTGTGTGTCCATCTGTGTGTGTCTCTCTTTCTGTGTGCTACTGTGTTTGTTTCTGTGTGAGTGCACAGTCTGTCTCTAGCAGTAGTTAACGCTGCTTTGAGCCACACTGCAGCCCATTCTCCTGGTCGAGGAGAGCAGTGACTGGGCCCAGCAGCCTGGCCTCTCAGTCTCTCCTCCTCTGTAAACTCTGTTGTTGTAAAGAGTCTCTCTAGTCTGAGACCATCTCTCCGTGGCTCTGGGAGGCTTATCTCCTGCATGCAGGAGAGGAGGGTGATGGCGGCAGAGATACCTCCATGAATACAGAGGGCAGGCAGGCAGACGGAGAGGATGGGTGAGAAAGGGGGGTTTAATTCATATATTGGGGGGGGGGGGGATTCCTTAAGTTAAGGATCTTACCTTCCCTGTGGACTCCAGGAGTAATGCTGGGTTAGCACCGATTTAGTTTCCTAAACGCATCGTATTAAACATGTTTTAAAACGTTTGAACTTTAACATATTGGGAATGTTTGTAATCAAAAGAAACCCCATCACGGTTTTATACATCACTGTATTTGTTGTACAGTAATTGTAAATGGGGAAAAGACTGGGATGAAATATTGCTCAGTAGACCCCCCCACCCCACAACACAGAAATATGAATTCATATTTTATTGATTACATGATGTACAGAAATTAACAATTGCCTCAAACCCGCTTGGTTTGGGGGTCCACCACCTGGCCTGCTGGATGAGGCAGCAGACCCCCATAACGGAGAGTACCAAGAGGGGGGGAGGGGGGGGAACTTCACAATAGGAATCACAATTGGCCCACACTGGACACTTGCTGCTATGTAAACACTAACCCCTTGAGCGTGGATCGTTTTGACGACGGTTAAAAGCTAAACTAATAAAACCCCTCGTTAGTTGAGCCCCCCCCCATGTGTGTCACAGTGCTGGCAGAACCTCAGCTTGTGTTATGACTGTTTTATTTTATTTAATTTTAATTTTTTTCCTAAGTGTCAGCCAGCAGAGCCGGGAGATTTCAACAGAGAGGATATCCGCTCCCCACCTCTCTGCTCTCTGTCTCGGATCGTGGATTATAATCCTGCCTAACACCGCTTACAACCTCCTGAGCTGTCTGACACCGCTTATAACCTCCTACTGATGCAGGTAGCTGTTTTTGCTAACGGGGCGGTGCACTGGCAATTGGGAACTTAATGGTGGTGTATGGATGAAGTGTCCCCATACAGCAAAGGGACTGTAAACCACCTGGACAGTCATCAGGGTCTTCTGATGCATTTTAACTGTGGAAGAATTTAGCAGAATGGACAGGAGGAATCTTTTTGTCCAGGACTCGATGCTGGTGCCCCTCACGTGGCTCTGCTTGGCTGCCTGCGCATCTGTAGTGTTTTGGGGGTGGGTCTGTCTAATGACAGACGTGATTAATCTCTGCGCTGGTTGAGAAAAGGCAGGGGAATTGATTCCTAATCCTGCTCGCAATCTGATTGAACCCTGCTGATTTGTTTTCTATTGACTTTTATCAGTCTGGAAAAGGAATATTGATAAAGCATTTATCTGTGACGCTCTATCTCTATCTCTCTCTCTCTCTCTCTCTCTCTCTCTCTCTCTCTCTCTCTACACCACACCCTATCTCTTTCTTTCCTTCATTTCGGTTTCACATCAGCCAGCTCTCACAATTCCTAAATGCTTTTAAACACTGAAGAATACCACGACTCTAATGTTAAACACAGCAAAGTGTAATAAAGCATAGGCAAGCATTATTAATATATTAATAAACATTGCAAACCAGGGTAAGCTATAGTAAATGCATAGAGTAACCATGGCAAAAGCACAGGGGGGAAACTGCAAAAATACTCTGCAAACTTTTAGTGGTACGTTTTACAAGGGTAGTGCCAAATTTAAAAATACTGAAATAAACCTAATAAATTCAACGGCAAAAATCTTCCTTAATGTCTTGAGTGAAACGTTTGCCTGAATTGAGTGTTTTTTGTAGTTCATAACGTTATTCTCAACCTTCAACCTGAAATATGGTGCCTTGATACCCAAAGCCTGAACTAGAGTTTAAAATAGTTTTTTTTTTTATTGAATAAAATGATGAAAAATAATTCTTGAAACTGATAAAACGATGACTTCACCGCCGTTTAAAAATCTAGATTTTGTTTGTTTACAGTTTTTTTTTTTTTAGTTAACAAGAATCAAAACATAATTGTTTGTCTTTTTTGCTTCCAAGATGTTTTTCTTAGTTTCCCCCCCACCCTCACCGCCCCCAATCGCTGAACGCTGCTGTACAGTGCTCTGTTTAAAGAAATTGTCAATTTTGACCATACATTGAAGACATTTATTTTACTGAATACTATTTCAGTTTTCAATTTTTTGTATTTCCAAAATAACGACGGGTGTACAAGCGTGAACTGCTGCTGTTGCATGACTTAAGAGAACATCAATATTCAACAACACACACTGAGCGAGTTAATCACTAGGATTCAAGAGGGGCAGAAAGCTTGCCCCAGCTGACTGCCCTGTCCTGACAATAGAGGTTCTTTCGGGAGGGCTGTAGGACAGTGGGAGGTGGGTTGGGGTTTGGGGAGGAGGGGGATTGCGTGGGTTGGCGTTTGGAGAGATGGGTAGGGGGTGGTGGAGGAGGAGGTGGGGGTGAGACAGATGGTATCCCTGCTTCATTGTGTTGGAGCTCCAGGGATACTGCGCTGGTGATTCCTGCTCTCTTTGTCTGGTTCACCCCTGCGCTGCTCTGCATTCACCCTCCCATTCCACCTTCCAGACCCCAAGCCGAGCCCGACCGCCCCCTGCCCTCGCCACAAGAGACGACGCTTTGGTTGAGTGGTTCGTATTTGTAATCATTTATTTTGCATCCCCAACCCCCTCAACTCCCCGTTTACAAAATAGTTAGTTTGGACGACCGAATTTCACGAATATCACACTATAAAAACACACTTTGATAAAAGACTGCTTTTAATTGACTTCCTCATGAATTAGGAATGGGGTCCTCGTGACAGCGGCAGGGAGAGGGACTGGGTGCTTTTGAAAGCTGTCCCTCGCTGCACAGGTTTTTACAGGGAAAGAAAAGGAGCAGGTAGGGCTTTCCAAGTTGCGTGGGAAGGCAGGTGGGAGATTTTATATATTTTTAAAAGTTTTTTATTTATTTTTCCTGCTTTAAAGTATAAGTTAAACAGCGTGCTGGTTTATTTATTGAAACCTGTATTGGGGATGCTGTCTGAGCAAGTCGTTTTCTGTGATTTGTGACACAAATATGATGTAAGGTATCCTCTCGAAAGCACAAAAGAATATTCATGAATGGGTGAAAATTATGACTTTCAGCAAACCAACATTTTTTTCAGGTCTTTTTTTTTTTTTAAAAAAGGGACCATTCTTTGCTGATCCTGTCTGTACACTCTACCTGGGGGAACACGATAACCTGCCTTGAATTTGCACTGATCTTCGGACCAGGTTAACTCAGGCTCTTGCTTCTCCTTCCTTTCACCTCTGGATTCCTGGCTTTGTCTGGAGGGGTTTGTGGCGTCGACGGAGGTCTAAGTCACTCTCCTCTCACCTGGGCTCAGATCTGATGGTCTCCATTTACCCCCCCCAGACAGACATTTCATTCAGTGCAATCAATGGTCTTCATTCAGTGAGATCCAGGATACAGTGGCCAGTTTGAACATTGTGATTTCATATATTGTTTCCAGTGTAGTCTGCATATTGTACACAGAAATACTAAAAAAAACTCGCAATGGCTAGCGAAATCTCCAAGACGTTGAGAAAGACTTCTAGTTAAAACCGTTTGTCATCTAACACTCTCTCTCTTAGTATCTCTAATGATGGCACTATTGAGTGGTCAGTAGTTCTGGATGCAGTGGCGGTTTCAGAGTACTTTGGTCCACAGCACAGTAGAAAGTCGAAGGGTTTACGAATGAAGCCCTGTGGGTAGATGATGCAAATAGCTGAAGACTGCCGTTATTGTCTGTGCTCAATTGTAACTGGATTGTAATCCCAGCAAAGGGCTAATTGGATTGTGTTTTATTGCTTGGGTTTTTGGCTCTTGCTGCTGCAATTATAAAATTAGAACGTGGCTTTCGCAGGATTTTATTTGAGTTTGTTTGATTGTCTCAGAAGCCTTGTAAATCACCCAGCGTTAGTCTTACAAGTGGGCAACGACTTCAGAAAAAGCTGCTGTTGCATTGTTTTATTAAAAGAAAAACAAAGTGTATTAATTAATTAAGAATGCAAGCCTTACAGCTGCTGCCATATTTAACAAATTAAGACCTCCACACAACGGGTGTGATGCGACAAGCGGATGTGTCATACGACACACCGCACCACAAAAAAAAAGAAACATGCCTTTTTGATACGAGACGTTCACACTGCCTGACCAATGAGGAACAGCTTCCCTTACCCGCAGTGAACAATGGCGGAAGAAAAGATCATTCTTGTAGTGTCAAAATACCCAGAGCTGTACAATAAAGGACACAAAAATGATAGACGCGGCAATGAGGGAGAACATCTGGCAGTCCATTTCCAGGGAACTGGATATAGCTGATGTGTATGATTAGTATACCTTTACAGAAAAAAGTATTCTGAAAAGCTATTATGTATTTTACATTTTTATGAGCTGTATAACAGGACTATCATACGTGTGACTTTATCCCAGCTGATGATACAATCAGAGGAGAGTCGCCTATCACATCGCGCGTGCCTGGTCTGAAGGTAGTGACGCAGTGAAAGTACCATTTTATCGCAGGACAAATCGCATCGCATCGTGTCGGGTGTGTGGAGACCTTTTTGCTGAATGAAAGAGTTACTATTATTATTAGTAGTAGTAGCAGTAGTATTAAGCCTAGGCATATATCTAAATTCATAATTCACAAATCTCCTTCAGAACTATATCTAAATATCTCTGTTTACACCAAACTGTTATTAGATCTTAAGATTGATTTGTTGATAAGATTTCTATATCATAGACCAACCTTTGGGTCTGTCTAAAGCCAATTACGTGTGCAGACGACCACGGTGCCCACAAAACTCCTCCCGCAAGTTTCAGTGTGCACTGCGAGGCCAGGTTAAAACCAGACCCAGGAATGGGTTTCAGTGTGCACTGCGAGGCCAGGTTAAAACCAGGCCCAGGAATGGGTTTCAGTGTGCACTGCGAGGCCAGGTTAAAACCAGGCCCAGGAATGGGTTTCAGTGTGCACTGTGAGGCCAGGTTAAAACCAGGCCCAGGAATGGGTTTCAGTGTGCACTGCGAGGCCAGGTTAAAACCAGACCCAGGAATGGGTTTCAGTGTGCACTGCGAGGCCAGGTTAAAACCAGACCCAGGAACGGGTTTCAGTGTGCACTGCGAGGCCAGGTTAAAACCAGACCCAGGAACGGGTTTCAGTGTGCACTGCGAGGCCAGGTTAAAACCAGACCCAGGAATGGGTTTCAGTGTGCACTGCGAGGCCAGGTTAAAACCAGACCCAGGAACGGGTTTCAGTGTGCACTGCGAGGCTAGGTTAAAACCAGACCCAGGAACGGGTTTCAGTGTGCACTGCGAGGCTAGGTTAAAACCAGACCCAGGAACGGGTTTCAGTGTGCACTGCGAGGCCAGGTTAAAACCAGACCCAGGAACGGGTTTCAGTGTGCACTGCGAGGCCAGGTTAAAACCAGACCCAGGAACGGGTTTCAGTGTGCACTGCGAGGCCAGGTTAAAACCAGACCCAGGAATGGGTTTCAGTGTGCACTGCGAGGCCAGGTTAAAACCAGACCCAGGAACGGGTTTCAGTGTGCACTGCGAGGCCAGGTTAAAACCAGACCCAGGAACGGGTTTCAGTGTGCACTGCGAGGCCAGGTTAAAACCAGACCCAGGAACGGGTTTCAGTGTGCACTGCGAGGCTAGGTTAAAACCAGACCCAGGAACGGGTTTCAGTGTGCACTGCGAGGCTAGGTTAAAACCAGACCCAGGAACGGGTTTCAGTGTGCACTGCGAGGCTAGGTTAAAACCAGACCCAGGAACGGGTTTCAGTGTGCACTGCGAGGCCAGGTTAAAACCAGACCCAGGAACGGGTTTCAGTGTGCACTGCGAGGCCAGGTTAAAACCAGACCCAGGAATGGGTTTCAGTGTGCACTGCGAGGCCAGGTTAAAACCAGACCCAGGAATGGGTTTCAGTGTGCACTGCGAGGCCAGGTTAAAACCAGACCCAGGAACGGGTTTCAGTGTGCACTGCGAGGCCAGGTTAAAACCAGACCCAGGAACGGGTTTCAGTGTGCACTGCGAGGCCAGGTTAAAACCAGACCCAGGAACGGGTTTCAGTGTGCACTGCGAGGCCAGGTTAAAACCAGACCCAGGAACGGGTTTCAGTGTGCACTGCGAGGCCAGGTTAAAACCAGACCCAGGAACGGGTTTCAGTGTGCACTGCGAGGCCAGGTTAAAACCAGACCCAGGAACGGGTTTCAGTGTGCACTGCGAGGCCAGGTTAAAACCAGACCCAGGAACGGGTTTCAGTGTGCACTGCGAGGCCAGGTTAAAACCAGACCCAGGAATGGGTTTCAGTGTGCACTGCGAGGCCAGGTTAAAACCAGACCCAGGAACGGGTTTCAGTGTGCACTGCGAGGCCAGGTTAAAACCAGACCCAGGAACGGGTTTCAGGGGAGCTGCCCTGCAGCTTTAATGAATACAAGCCTGGCTGCTTCTGAAGCCGCACGGCCCTCCCTGGCTCTGTCAAGCAGGACCTAAACGACGACCAATCCTCAAGCCGCGCTCTGAAAGGAGGCAGCAGAAGGAGGGAGGCGATGGCTGTCAGTGCTAATGAAACCAGGACAACATGCCCACCTCCCTGTGATTGATGACCTAGCCGGAGCAGCTGGCCCGCTGCTTTCTGCACAGGCTTCTGCAGGCTGCAACACGAAGGCACAGCGAGGGTGAACCATTAATGCAGGGTTAGATACGCTCACTGCTTCTGCAACCAGTCCGGGTTTCAGAACTCCACTTGTTTTTTTTTTTATCACGACAGCAGTAAGTCTCACCTGAGTCTGAGGGTTTGCTATTCGGAGCTGTTCATCACGCTGCAATGGGGGAGAGGAACAATGTATTTAACAGGAGCCTGATTGCTCAAAATCCTTCAGTCGTTTTGAAGTGTTGTATTTCATTGAAGGGTAGTACTGAAACACAGGACTCGGTTGCAGGGCTAGTGTGAGTTTCAAACCCTGCAATGAAGATCAACAAGTAGTGGTGGTTAGTTTCAAGGCGACAGATTGATTCGTAGTTTCGTGCCAGCGCCTCTGCCAGT
This sequence comes from Acipenser ruthenus, assembly GCF_902713425.1. Classification (NCBI taxonomy): domain Eukaryota; kingdom Metazoa; phylum Chordata; class Actinopteri; order Acipenseriformes; family Acipenseridae; genus Acipenser; species Acipenser ruthenus. Next base: position 3,792,833 of record NC_081222.1, read on the forward strand.
CCGATGGGGTGAGGGGCTTGGCTTTATTTCTTTACATTCAAAGTGTGAGCCACTTATGCAGTGATCGTGACTCTCTCTGTCTGTCTGTCTGTAGAACTCTTTTTTTTCTGATAGAGTGTACAGGGTGGCTGTATGTTTTAAAGCCCCAGCAGGACTAATAGATCTGTAGAGTTATCATCTTCGGGCTTGACTCGCCCAAGATACAGTGAAATGAAATTGGAAATGAAATAGTTGGGCTTATAGGTCTGCAAGTCTCCTGGAAAAGACAGAAGAAAGAAAAGGCGTTTTGAGAGATTTACAGTTTGCCGGACCATCGGTGCAAACTTGCAGGAATTTAATCTGTCGGCTCAGCATCCCAGTTGGGAAAGCCTGAGAGGTGATTTAAGAAGCAGGTCGGGAGATTTAGCCATCCAGCTCCGAGGAGGCGGAGCCTGGTCTTGAAGCGCTGGAGCAGAGGGGCCTGTACTTGGAGCAGCCAAACCCAGCCCCGTTCGGATCTTAAGATGGGGTCTGGTCTCCCCGGAAGTGAATTGCGTGTGTTCCGGCTCTTCTCAGTTTATTGCAGTGCGGACGCTCGACATTGTCCCTTGCGGTAGAAGAATGCCTTCTCGTGACGGGTTTGGACAGGAGAGAAAGTTATTTGCTCTCAAACTTCATTAGCATGAAGTTTTAACAAGGTAACAAAGTCGCCAAACCATTAAAACAAAAAATAACAATAATAAATAATAACTCAGACATTTGATTCTGGGTCTCTTTGAGTTGTTTTCACATTTTGCCGTCAGGCAAAATAATGCTAATGTCGATTTGGAGTAAATGGCTTTGAGAATCTAGCCCAGTCTTGTGCCAATGTAACCTTGTGCAGTGGCATTGCATCTGCTGTCATGGGGTTTTAGTTCTGCTTCTGTGAATAAAAGAACTCAACGTAAAGGCAGTCCTTAAGAGGTATGAACTGAGTGGCTTAAATAATGTATTGAGGGGTGGTGTAGTCGGACTACAAATAAACCTGGATATTCTTAATGGCTTGCATTAGCCGGGCAGCTGCTTATCCTGGTGTGACAACTTGCACATGCTGCGGTGTTGTCTTAGGAGAATGTGCTTCTCTCTGTGTCCACACGTGCTTGAGTCATTTTCTTTTGTCCACTTCGCAGTGTATGCCGCTTCTTATTGTTCCAGTTAATCAGAATGTCCAGCTGGCGAGGTGGGAGTGAATCCTGTTGATTTGCTGAGTTTGGGGTTTGGTTTTGATCGTTTTGCTGGTTTGGTTTCCTACTGCTAATGTGCTTGCATTGTTTTAATTATAATTTTTTTTTTTTTTTTAATGTTGAATCATTTCTAGTACCTTGATGCTTTGTAAACCACTGTGATGGAATACTGCAGGTGAAATTAAACGTGACGTTTTGAAACAATTACAAAAGTAAAATATACAGAGTCATAACTTCCAAACTGACTGTAAAACTGTAAGAAACCAACTGAGTGTTTCAGACTTCATGCCTTATTGAAAAGTAGTGTTTACCAGACTTGGGTCAAATCAGTGCGATTTGAATACCCGCTACAGACAGACAGACAGACGGTTTCACAGTGCGATGCGGTTGGCTGTTTAACCCCAGTTTGACCTCACCACTGTGCTGGATTGCTGACAGCTCCAAACCTTGCTAAATAGGGCTCAGCGCTGGCTCTCTGCGGCTCTCCCAGCTCTGGGGATGAGTGTCTGCCTGGGTCACTGTGGCTTCTGCTGCTGAAGCAGCGCAGATGGTGGCTCAAATGTCACAGTCCCTCACCTTCTCACGTGAAGACAAGGTGCTTTGTTACTGCCACCTGACAAACACCCTTACCCCTCGCTCAGGGGAGTGAAGCGGTGTCGCGACCAACTGCACACATGTGATTGTGTCTGTAATGTGGGGGTTTCAAAATAGTGTCGTGTAGCACAGGTGTTTGCAAATAGGAAGGTTGTGGCTGGTCCTGTGGGTGTCTCCAGTACCAGAGTGGCAAAGTGTAATAAACCATAGGTGAGCATTGTAAAGCCCAGAGAGGAATGGTAAAGCATATTAAAAAAACAAACTATGGTAAACTAAGTCTTTTATAAACGTTTCCCATAGTAAAAGTGTAATAAAGCACAGTGGAAGCATGGTAAAGCACAGAGAGGAATGGTAAACATATATAAAAAATGCATAGTATAGCCATGGCTGCAAAATTAACGTGGTAGACTTTAAGGACTGTTTTAGCAGAGTTAGCAGAAGTTTGTATTGATTCTCCCATAACTTTAAACACTTGATCATATTAAGATAGACAGTGCTACAGGGTTGAGTGCAAGAGTGGGTTCGAGCCACCTGTCTTATTTTAACCAACTCCTTTTTACGCTAGATTGTGTGTGTGTGTGCCTGTGTGTGTGTGTGTGTGTGCCTGTGTGTGTGTGTGCGCCTGTGTGTGTTTTCAAAGATTGAAGAGGAACGCACCTTCAACAGCCTTGGGAAAATTACAAAAACAACCCAGTTCCTTCAGAGACGCAGGGAAAAGGTATGAATTTACATTTGAGCTGACTGCACTAAAAAGTTGTGTGTGTGTGTGTGTGCGGTGGGATTGGAAGGTGGAAGATCAGCGTTGCCTGCTGTGCATATCAAAAGAGGGGATATGATTTCAGGAAAACACCCCAACAAAACTGTACCCAGTCGCTTGTCTTCACGTAAGAGTGGCAGGCATGGGGAGGGGGGCCTGCTCTCTATACAGCTACTTTTTGAGCAATGTACACAAACTGGACTGCCAGCAAGGTCTGTGTGTCTTCAAGGAATCAAAGAAGCGAGACATGATGACGTTTGCCAGGATGCTGTTGCTTTAAGAGAGAGCCTGTAAAGCTCTGTGTAATTGCACGAAGGTGTGTGTGGAGAGATTGAGGGGGGAGGTATTGTGATTGTGTGCTACAGTGAGGTGGGATCTTCTCTCTACTGTCTTGTTACAAAGAGAAAGAGTAAGCCGAGCCTCCCTGCTGTCACCGCGCTCGTTTCGCATTATAAATGAGCCGCTCCGAAGAACTACTGCTTAATTGCCACCTAATTTGCATAACTGTGCAAATTAATGACCTCTCAAATGAGTATTCATTTTTCACAAGGTCTTTAGGATCTACTTAAGAGGCCCCTGTAATTAAAATATGAAGGAAAAAAAACTGCTTGTTTCCCTCGCACTGTGTAGAGGCTGATGAGCACAGCAAAGGGGCTTTATTTTATTTAATTTAAGTTGCTGTGTTTTCGTGCAGGGAGATGAAGCCCGGGGCTGAATCAGGGTCACCCAAGGGCAAGTCATCCCCTCCGGGCTCGTACATACACAGACATCCTCGTACTCGCACACACGCAGACACGCAGACACCCTCGTGCGCGCACACACACACAGACACTCTCGTACATGCGCACACACAGACACCCTCGTACACACACACTTGCATGCATTCACACTCGCATACTCACTCACTCACTCTCTCACACATGCATATTTCCATTATATTGTCATTTGAGATTCATCAGTCCATGAATTTTATAAAAGGTGAAAGTTCCCTTATAAAAGCATACCACTGTATTTTTGCATGGCATGTGCACTTTGAACATGCTTTTCCTACAGTTATACTCTGCATTTACCATAGTTTACTCTGATTTGCCATGTTATAATTGCTTTACCATACCTTGCTGTTCTTTACAATGTGTACCTGTGCTTCCAGTGCTTTCTCTGTGCTTTTACCCTTTTTCTTTTACTATGGGAAACTATCGCAGTTTGAGGTTCTCGATGCCCGCCTGTGTTTTGCAGCATGGCTAACTGTGCAGCGCGGGTTTGGTTTGCACTGAGTAACATGCAGTGAGCTGTTTCTGTTTCATTGTTTTAAGGTTACTCATGTTGGAGAGGATCCACGTAGTCATCGCTGTGTTGTGTTCCCGCATGCATTACCGTTTCATTAACCTGAGTTTTCACAACCTGAAACTTGGTAGAACATCACTTTCAACCAAGATCCAGAACCCACCAAGTTTCTAAGTCAAATTTTAAACACCGCCCAGGGCTGGCAATAAGACTCCTATTGCACAGCATCCATTCCAGGTTTTACTACAAGCTTGATTAGCCACAGTGTGTTTAGGTAACAAGCTGTGGTGTGTCTTATTAAATCCACAGTAAAACCAGGAGGGGATCAAACGTGCTATGCAATGGGGGGTTTGTTTCCATCCCTGTGTTCTGTTTGCACGGCAATAGTATTTTAAATGCTCATACTCTCTGGGTTTGCATGTACCAGGCAGTGAGTGCACGATGGAGGCAAAAGCACACTCCCCAGGTGATTCACAGAAAAAGCGCCATGTGAAAAAATGGTGGGGGGTTGGGGCTGATAGACAAAAATGTGGGTTCAGTACGACATACGACTCTGAAATGACTTTGCACAGTAAGTGGTGGACTGTGACCACAGCAGTTGATCTATTTGTGGGGTGCAGTGGCCATTTGGTTTGATACAGTACCGAATAACAGTGCTGTAGAAATTCCCCTGATGCAAGATACTTTTGTATTCTTCTTTATTATTTTTAACAGCGCTGTAATAATAATTTTCTTTGAATCTTGGTCTAGTCTCGAACACCCCCCCTCTCTCTTGCGTTCTAATAAGCTTCTCTTGCCTCTCGTCTCGTCTCTGCTCTTGGATTGATAAAGGTATCGATTGCCGGTTTTATATTCACTTTCCTGATCTCCCCCTGCCCGGCCCCTGTGAAATCACCAGGGAGCAGGCAGCAATTAAAATGCTAATTCGGGGCCTCTGCAGCCCGCTCTGCAGATTGACAGCATGAAGAATTGCTGCTGAAAAGCAGAGCTGGATTGAAATGGAGAGCAGCAGTGGCGACGGCGGCTCTACACTTGCAAGCAGAGTAGGGCTTCGAACAACAACAACCCCCCCCCCCCCCCCCAGGGCTGGGCTCTCCCCTTTTGAATTGGCACACAGCTATTGTTAAAGCTAGAAGGAAATGGAGAGTGGAGAAGCAACACACACACACACACCCCGTACCCCCGTCTCTGTCAATAATGCAGTGTTCCCTTTGAGCTGCAACAACACGCTGCTAAAAAAGCAGCATTTTTACATGATCATATACAGGCAATCTCACACAATCAGACTCTTCCCTTCCTAACTTGCAGCATCCTCCTTTCTTTCTTTCTTTCTTTCTTTCTTTCTTTCTTTCTTTCTTTCTTTCTTTCTTTCTCTCATGAAGCTGTATTGAAATGGTTAGATTGAAATCAAGAGGAGTTGGGTTTCTTTTAAACATACTCTTAAACCTAACCCCTTCTGATTTGGCAAACCTGTTTTTGAAGATGGCGCACACTCTTTCTTAAAGCCTGGCTAAATGACTGAAATGGGGAGAAGCTTAGCAAGCGAGCAAACCAGAAGAGAGATTCAGGCTTCAAACGACAACCCCCCCCCCCCCCCTCCCCGCCTCCACCCCCAGCCCTCCATCCCCTTTGAGTTGCCTTGTTTTGTGATTAATTATTTATTGAATTTCTGACAGAACCCAATATAACAAGCTTCCACACTGCAGGGGCTGCTAGAGGTGTATAACAATGTGTGTGTGTCTGAATGTACAGCTACAGCGGACTCTCGCTAATCTGGACCTGTAAGGCAAACCCCCTTTCTAGCTCAATGAAAAGCGTTGTCATAGCGGCTGTAGAAACTATACAAAGTCCATTGGAGTTTTTTTTTTTTGGGGGGGGGGGGGGGAGGGGGGGTAGGAGAGGGCGCCTTGAAAAAATAGGGATCCCTTACACCCTGATCGTGTCTGTCACACTGTCTTGAATTTGCATCTGTCTTTACCAAACCTTTATCATAATGCATGCTTAGACTTCTATTGCATTTGGCTGAAATAATAATAGTATTGCGCAACTTAATCTGCAATGATGAGGTCCCATCTGTGTGTGCCTGCACTGATTCTGATTAAATATATAAGCACGTCAAAATAAAACCAAAGAACACACAAAGGGTGGGCTCCCGAGTGGCGCATCATGGAGTGCAGGATGCGCTCTATAGTCTGGACGTCGCAAGTTTGAGTCCAGGCTATTCCTTTGCTGACCGAGGACTGGAGATCCCAGGGAGCGGCGCTCAATTGGCTGAGCGCAGCCCAGGGAGAGGGAGGGCTAGGTCGGCCAGGGTGTCCTCGGCTCACCGCACACCAGCAACCCCTGTAGTCTGGCCGGGCGCCTGCGGGCTTGCCTGTAAGCTGCCCAGGGCTGCGTTGTCCTCTGACGCTGTAGCTCTGGGTGGCTGCATGGTGAGTCTGCAATGTGTAAAAAAGCGGTCGGCTGAGGGCACACGCTTTGGAGGACAGTGTGTGTTTGTCTTCGTCCCTCCCGAAAAAACACACAAAGACACTTTTGCAGGTACAGATTACGAGGTCGGGGGACAAGTGTAGTAATGTGAACAGACTGGGTGACTGGTTTAGTGGTACGGTATCACTGTGTTGAGCCACACTTCGTCAGTATATACAGTGCAGGGGGTTAGGTTTGGGCAGCAGTAGAAAGCCTTAGAGATTTCTATTCCAGTCTAGAAGCAGCGGTGACCCGAGTGGATGCATTGTACTGTGATCCATCGTTTCCACTGGGCACGCGTTTTTATTTAGTTGTTTCCACCCTCCTCCCCACCCATCGCCCCGGATAAGCGTGCCTCTGATAACTCCGACCCCATCGATGGTGCGCTGCTTACGCTGAGAGTACAGAAAGTGACCCAGAGATGCTGTCCTGCGCTGAGGAGCTGTGCTGGGAAATGGTGCTGTGCTAAGCCGGGCTCGTCGCCAGTGGCTCACAAGTATTATTGTACGTCTATCCAGTCCTCACATTGACCCCACAGAGGCATCATTTGGAGTCTTTGTTTCCTGCAGGAGAACGTTTAAAGTTACAAACCGCACACTCAGGAACTGACCAGCCAACCAAACACACATCTTGAAACCAGAGACACCAGGCTCCTGGCTAAAAGCCGTGACGCTGGGAATACTACCAGTTAAACACAGCTGCTGTGCTGCCTTATAGTTTAGTTCTCTGATTTATTGCGGCTCAGATTTAACCTATTAAGTACCAAATTAAATTATCTTTGAAAAAAATCAAAACACAAGCTGTGTTTCTGTAATTTGATACATTACATTTAGACTTAACTTTTGCAGTTAACAAAATTGAGTAAGTCTTCAACAATATAGCTGGAGAAAAATGCTGCAAAAGATTAGAAAGTAGCCTGTCCTCAAATGAACACGTAGACTTCTTATGACATTAAGTCGTTGGCAGTAACACAAGTTTCAGACATTTCACAAACTTCATCAGTTCCCGACATAACATCCTAATGTCTCATTACTGTAAAACTTATTTTAAACGCCCCAGTGTTTATTTACAATATTTGGCAGTAGCCCTGACGCCTATTGGAAACCAGCGACTATTTGAGACCCGGCATATGTATGTATGTATATGTGTGTGTGTGTGTGTGTATATATGTATATATGTGTGTGTGTTTGTATATATAATATAATTTATTATTTTTTTTATTGGTAAACAAGGATAAGCAAAACATTGGAAAATGAACAGCAGAGCAAAAAATCTGCATTGAAAAAACTTGATTGCATCTACCACTGTTGATGATAATAAAAACAGTAACATCCACTAAAGACAGCCCTGTAAATATTGGAACACAAGCGTTTATTACGGTAAGCTTACAGCACGATTTTAAAAAAAAAAAACAAAAAAAAAATCAACTTCAGAACATGGTTTAAAATGAACAATAAAAGCAATACATATCAGCTTTATCAAAAAAAAAAAAAATGTTCACCCTCAGACTTGTACATTGGTAAGCACGGACAAACGATGGAAAATGAACCAGCAAAGCACCTTCATTGCAAAACAACCGCATGAAATACTGTTAATACGAAAAAAGCCAACCCTGTAAATATCGGAAAATAAGTATACTGTGGGCTCACAACTGGTTTTAACATTAACAGTAAAAGACAAGCAGTGCACTTGAGATGGTAACTTCACGTCACATCGTCTGCTGGTCCAGTGGGTCTGGAAGCGTCAGGAAAATGAAACGTGGAGCTTGTGAAAACATCATTCAAGGCTTGTGGACTCCCTACTGCTCTGGAGGGAAGTGAAGATGGCCAGATTCATTGTTTAAAGAGGGGCAACCGTGCACATCTGGAAAAGAGCTGCAGTCCACAGAGCGCAAGAAGACAAGGGGAACTGTTCGAAGAGGAGCTTGAGCGAATGAACTGTTAATAAGTGACAGCCATGAAAGTGACCCTCGGGATGAATAATAAGAACTTTTTTTAAGGTACACATAATGCATAAAGTTTTTTTTAATGCCGTTCTTACAGTTTAAACCCAGTTTTGAAGCTTTTTTGAGCGTGCTGAAAGCCAAATACAGACTTGTTTTCTGATACTAACAGGGTTGCCTTTTTAGAGTATTTTTTCTTTTTTCTTTTTATTTCATGACTTGGTAAGCTCACTGTACAGCTGTTTGGGTGTATTGGCGGAACATCCAGTATGACGCGCATTATATTATTGTTCATAACCCGGTGTTTTAAAGAGACCCTATGTTTATTTACAATACTTCCCCGCAGCCCCGGCACCTATTGGAGACCGGCGATTTATTGGAAGTTTTACAGTATTTGTTTTAAATGAAAACCAGCATGAAAGTGAGAGGAAGCTAACAGCACAGCTAGACATTGCTGCTTGTGCTGCACCGAGTCGTGTTTCCATTTGCCTATTGGGATCCAGTTTGAAACCGGTCCAGTTCGTTTCCATTGACAGCAGAGCGGGATCCGATCTGAACTAAGGGGTCAGACGATACATTGATGTGAATGAATGAGTACTTCAGGGAAAACCACTCGGGGAATGGGAATTCATTACAATGGGGGAGTTATACAAAAACGTGATAAAAATGGCGATGCTTGTTTTTTGTGTAGTGAAGATCAGTAGCAGATTGTAGAGCCCCAGCTCAGTATGACGAGATTTTACGATTCTTAAAATGAGCTGGGAACAGGCGGTGTAATTCATTTGAGATGGACTTCAGCGATCAGTACTGTTCCAACAGCACATCTGAGCAGCTGTGCCCGCGCTACACCTGCTCCTGGATTCATTCAAGTGAACTGCACTCCTTCACTACCGCACTGCTCTGCGTGCCTTTCAAGGCTAAAGAACCGGGCGACGCCTCCTCTTCTGTCGGCACAGTTTGCTATTGGGGGTTAGTGGCGGCAAGTGGAAACGTGATCTAAAACAAACGGAACCTGTGCCAGGGCAAACATGGCTTTGTAAGCGTGCTGTGAACTGATCTCCCAGACTTCCTGCTGCACAGTGGAGGGGGCAGCAATCTCACAGATCCCACCCTCCTCTCTCTCTCTCTCTCTCTCTCTCTCTCTCTCTCTCTCTCTCTCTCTCTCTCTCTCTCTCTCTCTCTCTCTCTCTCTCTCTCTCTCTCTCTCTCTCTCTCTCTCTCTCTCTCTCTCTCTCTCCATACCCCTGTGCTGCCTGCCTCCCGGTGCAAGCCACAGTCAATACATCTCGTCCTTGCCGAGTGCTAAATTCCCAGCCCTGTATAATGAGACAGCTGGTTAGGAAGGCGCTGAGTGGACTCGATTGGAGCTTGTACTGCGATAAGACAGGAATATTACCGTTTATTCTTTAATACTTCATCCTGATGAATGGGCCTGCTGGAGCCTACTGACAGGCAGGCAGAGGGAGGGAGGGAGGCTGGGGAAGAGAGGGGCTGGGGGCAGAGAGGAACGCAGACTCCCTTACACTGCAGGTCTTGGCCATTGCTGGGATGATGGAGGCTGAAACCCAAACGTTTGCGTACTTGACGGACTTCCTAAAGCGAAATGGGGTTATGTGGTGTGTTTGTGGCTCTCTGGGGTCTTTTTCTCTAACGCTCTATGTCTCTCTCTCTCTCTCTCTCTCGCTCTCTGTTTTTCCTCACAACCCCTTCACGTGTGATTTGAGGACAGCTCAGAGGGGTTTTGAGTGAGCTGAGACGTTCAGCAAAGGTCTTACCTGCTAACATCTTCACAAACCACAGCGTAGAACAAGCAAAGCAGAAAATAAGTAGTCTCCCGAGTTGGTTCAAAGCTCTGTTTTAAGAATTTAGAAAGCAAACTACCACTTTGTTTGCTTTTTGTTGTTTTCTTTTTTTTTTTGTCTGGTTTGCTGATCGTCAGGCTGGACGCTGATGACTCTGGAAGGGGGTGGTCTGTGTTGAGCTGAGCCGAGTAGACTGGGCTGGAGGAGATGAATCTCGCTCCGTGCTGCAGCCTCCCGTTTGAACTCCGAGACGTCTTTGGATCCTAATGGCTTCTGAAGCCCCGCAGCTGGGAGGGACATCAAAGCACGCGCTCTGCCTTGCTTTCTCCTTTTATTTTGTGTAACCATAGCTTGCGGGCCGTCAGTTTCGTTACCTCCCTCCCTGTCTCCTGCACTTTCAAAAAAGCGCTCTCTCCTCTCTCCCTCCTAATTTTCTATAGCATTCATGTCACGTAGCGTGTTATTAAAATGTATTTATTCAACGGATTGAGGCCCCTGTTCTTTTTCTTCTTCGAGAAGATGATGCAGGATGATCCTTCTGCATAATTACCGCGCTGTCATTAACTCCTTCCTGTATTGGTACAGAGACACAGAGCTGTGGAAATCTTTCACTGTACGGTATTTAGCAAAACGATAAAATGGATTTATTTTATTTTTATTTAACCCGTTGAGGTTCAAATCTCTTTTTCAAGGGAGACCTGGTCAAGAAGGTGGTATAATACAAAAACACACACAAATTCGAATGGGCAGAACCAATGCAAACTACAATCAAATTACAAGAAACAATTTAGGAGCGCCGGCCATAAAAACACCACGTCTCTCCTACGTAGGTGCCCGTTTTTTGTTTTAACTCCTTTAAAACAAGACAGTAAGCTTCAGTTCTTCCTGAACTTTATTCCAAGACCATGGAGCTAGAAAACCCAATGGCTTTTTCCCCACATTCTGTACAAACCCTAGGAACTGAAACCTTAAACATAGAAAATTAAAGAAAATAAAAACAGGAGACAATACTAACGAATAACACACACACACACACACACACACACAGAGTCATGGACCCTCCAGTCATTCTGTTAAGTATGTTCCGTGTTCCCTAGCTGTGTTTTTTTGCTGATGGTTTTTCCCCCTATAATCCACGCTGCTCTCCCCCCTTCAGCGATCCCGTCTCACCCTGCGCTCTCGCTCTCCGCCGCTGGCTTTTGCCACTCCACTTGCCATGAGCTTATGTGTGAGTAATTAATGGCAATCAGTGTTTAATTACTGTAATTAAACAAGTCACAGGAAATTAGGCTGCAGCTGGGGGTGACGCGGTTTGTGTGGCAGTTGAAGCCTGCCTGTGCCACCGACACTGATCATTATACTACCGTGGCACTGGCATTCCTTCCTGACACATGATGGCATGCAAGAGGAACGGCACAATGACTCTGCGCGGCGCTGCCATTAGGATCCCCCCCCTGCCTCTCTGCGCCTCTGCGGTCTCTCGCTGCATCCTCCTTGGGACAGATCTACAAAGATATTGCTTCACTGCTCTGCGGTAGTGTTATTAATGTTGTAATAATAATTATTATTATTCGTAGTAGTACAGGGGTGGAAATAAGACTCCAGTTGCATAGCATTCACCCATTCCAAATTAATACAAGCTTAATTATGTAACAAGCCCAGATCTGTCTTATTAAACTAAAACCAGGAATGGATTAAACTGCTGTGCAATGGGAGTCTTATTTCTGTTCCTATATTTATATTCCTTCTCCTTCTTCTTCTCTTAGTGCAGTAACTTCACCATGGCAATATTACCCTACAGTATGGAGTGTGTCGTGTAAGGCTGTTTATTCACGTTTTATTAAAAGTCTTTTCCGCACGCAATAATGTAGCAGTGCTCTAATGATGGCTTTTTTTAATTGGTTCCGAGAATTCTCAACATGTCAGAGTTCCGTTTTAAACGTGTTTAATCTTTAAACCTGAATCTTTCCAGCCCTGGGTTCAGACGGATGTTGATTTCATTTATTGAGTCAAGTTTGCTGAATGTTTGGCTTTGTTTTAGAGGGGTGCGTTTTTAAGTTCTTAAACAATACCGAATGCATTGACTTCGGCGCCCTCTCTTCAGCGATGTTCTGCAAAGTTATCCCAATATAATCGGAGCAGTGGATCAATCCGCCAGGTTGATGGTAATGGTTTCATGCTGGTCTCTAACTTCGAAGAGGCACCTTCAGAAGTGTTTGGTGTATGGAGGGCAGTGGGTAGCCGGGGGGGGGATTCAGTTTACCTGATTGACTGCAAGCTCTGCTTCAGAAAGTCCTCCGACACCGTCTCTCAATCTGACGCTTATTATTTTAACCTCCATAACCGAGTGCGTGCAGCGCGGCCTGAAGCGCTCGGATCAGAGGCAAGAAGAAAAGCTTCCCATGTATATGTAGAACTCGAATTCTGCACCGCGGCTGCACATCTTCACAGGATGTTCCAAAACCTTGACCGCCTAACAAAATGCAACAGTAAGATACAGATGAAATCTATTTAGTAAAAAGCTGACATGTAATCTGAAGAATATTCTGAACCTTCTTAAATGTGATCCACCTCAACTAGAAGTATTTTTCAGCCATTTAAACTCAAAAGGTCCAAAAAACGTTCAAAACGTGACCTCCGTGACCTTTGGCGATGTCACATGATCATACTAACCCACCCTGTGAAATTTTAAATAAAACGCAGATCCTGTTCAATGCACTTTTACCCCTACTTTTTCTAATATAAATTGTAGGTAAGTTACATGAGAAACGGCCTGTAATATTTTTTTTTATTTTACCACATTGTGAACGATGTACCCACACTAGAAGGATGTATCAGGACCTAGTCTGCCCCACAAACACTGTGACAATGATCTCTGCCATCACCAGATTGGGTGCTCAGATGACAGTGTTCATCATGGAAAACCCAAAAGTTACAAATGAAAGCTGATGATAAAGCAGTCGTCGCTTATTGGTTTTTGACGCAGAAAGATTTATTCACAGGAGGCAGTATCAGTGTGTGTGTGTGTGTTTAAATCAGTACTGAACGGACAGTCATTGTACTTGTAGAAGTAATTAAAACTTCCAATCCTTTTTCAATACGTTTCGAAATGCACATGTTTTAAAAATGGAAGCTGTGGCGGGGCTGGGGGGATTGGGGGTCGGTAAGACTGAAGGAAGCCCCCTCCCCTCCCTTCCCCAGGTTTTTTTGTTTTTTTTCTCCTGGTTTTATTTGGCAGGAGCCTCGTTTCTCGGGCCTCCCTTCTGTGTTTGTCTGGGTCGGGATTGCCAGGAAATAGTTTGTCTGGCCTGTCGCTCTCCCTGACCATATTGGGCAATTTCAGAATTCAGGTTTCACAGCGAATGGAGAGGGATGTCATTCACACAACTCCCCCAACCACCCCCCCTTTCCTGCTCACAAGACCATTAAAGCAATTCAGCAATTCCATGTGTGAGGGGGGGGGGGGGTTTGCATACAGACTCGGAGATACCCCTGACCACCCCTAGATACTTCTTATTGTTATTATTATTATTATTGTTATTAATTTGCTGTGACCGCACTTGTGAAGGTGGGTCGCTGGGTTGGTAGGCAGGTACTGTGTGTTTTTCCCCTTTGCTTTGCAGAGTACAAGTTAAATCAGCCGAGACTTGAAGACACTCAATAGGAAAAGGTGTCCGGTTACAGTACACTTGACTTTTTTATAACGACACCTTAAAATACAAGTCGGAGGGGGTAAAACTGTTAAGATACAGTCCACCTGAATTTCTTTTATTGTATTAATAAATAATAATATTAGTTAAACTTTTTGCAATACTGTGCGTTCACTAGCATGAAAATAATTTTTTCCGAGGGCTTTAGGAAATGGAATTCTAGGGTTCATTTATTATTTATTTTCGCATTTAAAAAAAAAAAAAAAAAAAAAAGGTTTACTGTCAGAATGTCTGTGCTGTCCTCTTCATCCAGCAGTGTAATTGTAAAATCCTCCAGGCAGTGCAGTGCAGTGTTCGTGCCCTGGCAGTGCCCTGCGTCCAGGGAGCATTTCTCTTCTCGCTTGCTGAGCTGTAAGTTAGAACAGAGCTTGAGGTTGTCATATAAAACCACCACTGTAGCTACCGCTGCAAGTCGTAGCAGGAGACTGGCTGTCAGGCTTGCACAGATTCGAAAGGAAAGGAGGGAGGGAGGGAGGGAGAGGGGTGAGCTTGTGTCTGCTCTGCTCAAAAAGCGAAATAACCACTAACATGCACCAACGTATTTCACGTTCCATCGTGCGATTTCATTTGAATAATAGCGGATAACCGCTTATAGCTTTAAAAAAAAAAAAATACAGATTACAAAACAAACAACAAACTGATAAAGATAAATCAAGCAGTTTATTGTTTTTGTCGTGTCTACATGTATAGATTTGTGTACCAACACGATAGGACTGAAAATGAAGCCTTCTCGCTGCTGGGCTTGAAGTGAAAGGTTTAGCTGACAATATAAATAGCGGATTCTGCAGTGCGGAAGAGTGTTTTGTTAAAATAAAACTAGTTGCAAGTGTTTTCAGTTTTAGTTTCCGAGGTGTGTTGCTTGCTACTGTAGCGTTGCATGATCCAATTTCTGCTAATAAAATAAATGAAAGACCATTACAAAACATAAAATAAATGAACATGCACATGCACACACAGAAAGAAACCCATGCTCTCCCCAGCACATTAGACATGTCGTTGTGGTTAAACTTTTCCCTGCTGATCTCGCACAAGAGCACAGCCTGAGGTGGTTTGAGCGCGGGGTGGGGGAGGGGGTGGTGGTGGGGGAAGGGATTTTGGGGAGGTCACAAGTTCAGGAGAGATCTGCTTATGAATTCCAGTGCAGTGAGGCTGGTAGCTTCAGTGAGCAGAGAACAGAGGAATGTAGCTCGACAAGAGGGAACGAGGGGGGGTGGGAGAGAGAAAGAAGTTGTTTTTAAAAGCCATCAGGCAGCGAGCCTCAAACCCATGAGTTTTCATGTTTGTTTTACTAAGATCGCTCTGAACTCTTGATGGCTGCTGAGCGGATCTTGAGATAACAGAAAGCTGTTGTTAGAGAAATGAATTAATTAAATGAGTGCTGATTTTTCTAGGTGCGAGAAAGAGGGAGGAAAATCGGCACAAAAACAAAGTTGCCTGCTTTCTTCAGAAGATAAAAAGCCAGATCACAGATCGATTTTATTACCCAGTACAAGCAGGGGGTATTGCAAAAACAAACACCGTGCGCAATACAAGTTTTGTTCGTTCAGCTTCTTAGCGATTCTGTAAAAGAGAAATAGACTTGCTGCAGAATGCCTTTCTAAGCATGGTGAGCGTGCACGATTAGCCAGCCCTGTGAAGACTGTTTCTGGTTTACTGGCAGGTTAAGAGTAGTGTGCCTTTTCCTCCCTGCTTGTCAGTAACCGTGGCGAGTGTGGTGGGGTGGCTGGGGCTTCCTGTCCCAGTGGGAGCCGGCTGCTCACTTGTAGCTCCCAAAAATATATATATAGTAATTTATTATTAGTTTTTTCTTTTTTCTTTTTTTTTCCTGCTAGTTTAACACACAGACTACAGAGATGCATTGTTGCAAGTCGACCAGGATGAGTTGTTGTAGGGTTTTTGTAATTCTGTAACGCAGCTTCCTGTTTCTCTATAGCCTGGGCCTGCAGGGGGTAACTAATCAAGAATCAGCGAGCCATGCTAGAAAATGAGAACGTTCTGCAGGTGTGCGAGTTCGGAGCGTGGACTGATCCTCGTGACCCCCTGGTGACCTCCCCCCAAAAAAGGGGTGAAATGAAGAGGTGGTGTCAGAGATTGGGGGGGGGGGTACATTGAATTTGAATGCAGGGTGTGGAGTGAGGGAGAGATAAGGGATCTGTTTTGAGATTAGAAGTTTTTGCCACTTTTTGCAAGCGTTGACAGCGCTACATATAACACAACTCTTGATTCACATTAATCTTACCGCTTTGGTAGTCTGATGGTCTTTCTTAGAGAGCGGTGAGGGTATGGAATGGGTTTCCAAGGGTTACCCAGCCATGTTGTTGATGCTGAATCTTGGCTCATTTGTAAACTTTTCTCTGATACGACTGCATGAAACTGTTGTGCATGTCTGAAGGCCTCTCAAACCCAAATACCATCGTCATATATACTTCATTTTCTTCATTTGTAAATACAGACGTTCAACACTACTGCATAAACAACCGAGGACAGCGTCTCGCATTTAACATTCATTTAGTCGATTTGTGGTT
This sequence comes from Acipenser ruthenus, assembly GCF_902713425.1. Lineage (NCBI taxonomy): Eukaryota > Metazoa > Chordata > Actinopteri > Acipenseriformes > Acipenseridae > Acipenser > Acipenser ruthenus. The sequence goes on from NC_081222.1 coordinate 3,809,118, forward strand.
AAATGATTTAAAAACTCATCTGACAGTTTTAAGTTGCTGTTTAAGCTCCTGAGCTGCTAACACCTCTTCTCTGACCCCGTGCTGGGCTGTGGGTGTGTGTTGAGGTCTGGCAATGGGACCCTCTTGTCTGTCTCTCTCTCCCTCTCCCTCTCCCTCTCCCTCTCCCTCTCCCTCTCCCTCTCCCTCTCCCTCTCTCTCTCTCTCTCTCTCTCTCTTTCTCTCTCTCTCTTTCTCTCTCTCTCTCTCTCTCTCTCTCTCTCTTTCTTTCTCCCTCTCTCTCCCTCTCCCTCTCCCTCTCCCTCTCCCTCTCCCTCTCTCTCTTTCTCCCTCTCTTTCTCCCTCTCCCTCTCTCTCTCTCTCTCTCCCCCTCTCCCCTCTCTCTCTCTCTCTCTCTCTCTCAGCTTCCCCCATCCTCGCTCCAGTCAGCCCAGCTGCGCTAGCCCTTTAAGATACACGGGACGTGTGCGTCCCACAAATAAATGTTGCAAACGTTCTTATTTTTGCAACGAGGTGCACAAAACCAGGGTTAAAAAAAAAAAACCAAAAAAAACGTTTGAACAAGCGCTCAATTCCTTGAGTACCTGAAGAGGTTAAAGGGGGGAGGGGGGAGGTCACTGGAGTGTAACGCAGCCAGGCTTTTGGACACAGAGTGGTTGGAACAACGTGACGCCCAGTATTAAAAATATCAAGCCAGTCTGTTTTTAGACAAAAGCTGATGGGACTGTTTGCCAAGGGTGTAATAGGTTTGTACACGTAAGCACTGCTTTTATTTTGTCTGTAGGTGTTGGGAGATTGTATGTAATGTGAGTGGTGTTTTGTTTTACTGTACCCAAGCGAACTGCTGTCTCTGGTATGCTTTACATGCAAATTAATCAACCGGACCACGAACTGACAATTATTTACCCGACCCAATGTAAAATTCTTGTTATTAGATCCGGATCCGACCCGGCCCGTATATGCACTGACTCGATACAGTACTAAAAACAGCGGGGTTTTTTCCCAGTCAACCTGGAAATCTAGCTGAACTACATAGTGTTTATTCCATTTTTATTTTATAAAACTTGTTTTCCTTTGTCCACAATAACAGTAAATGATTCCCACGCCGCAGATTGATGATAACCACAGTTTTCTGTGTTTTTTTTTTTCGTTTTTATTTCGCGTCCTTGATAATCAAATGCATGAATGATCTCAAAGAAACCCCTTCGATGCGGGTCACGTGTCTGCTGCTGCGCGCTGCAAAGCCGTGTCATGTGCTACTGGCGGAAGCCAATTCACTCAACAGGAATTATAAACAATGATTTTTAGCACCAAAGAGAGCCTCTTTAATAGTAATCGACAGTTTGTGTATTACCGAGTAAACAAAATCGCACCCGACTCGAGTGCTGCACGACAATTTTGCACCCGAAAACCCGTTCGGTACGGGTCGGGTCTCGGGTCCTCGGGTCTGGGTAGACCGGTGAAGACCTCTAGTTTGTTCCTAATGAGCGAAAACGGTTGTAAGTTTTATCCAAAGTGTGTGTGCGAATGGGTGATTTGCGGCTGTGTCAAGCACTGTTCATTTGCGTGGGAGAAACCTGATCTGTAACATGTAGCTACTGTGTAGGCTCTCCATGCTGAAGCAGGTAAATGGCAACGTCTAGTGCTGTCTAATGGGACAGTGCCACCTGCTGTTAGCAGGGGGAACTGCAGGCACCAGGATCTACACAGTAATCCATTGTGTCAACGCTTTGCAAAGTTCTGGGCTTGAAACTCACACTAGTCTTGCTGCTGCACCCAGTCCTGGCGTTCAGAACACCCCTCAATGAAGTCTATTATTGAAATGATCAGGAGCCAGGAGTTTGAGCTGGGTTAGAAACTCACACTAGTCTTGCTGCTGCACCCAGTCCTGGCGTTCAGAACACCCCTCAATGAAGTCTAATATTGAAATGATCAGGAGCCAGGAGTTTGAGCTGGGTTAGAAACTCACACTAGCCTTGCTGCTGCTGCACCCAGTCCTGGCGTTCAGAACACCCCTCAATGAAGTCTGTTATTGAAATGATCAGGAGCCAGGAGTTTGAGCTGGGTTAGAAACTCACACTAGCCCTGCTGCTGCACCCAGTCCTAGTGTTCAGAACTCCCCTTAATGAAGTCTATTATTGAAATGATCAGGAGCCAGGAGTTTGAGCAGGGTTAGAAACTCACACTAGCCCTGCACCCTGTCCTGGGTTTCAGAACTCCTTGTTGAGATATATCATCACAGTAGGAGTGCGTCTGGAGGTTTACTAAAGGAGCTACAAGGGAGGAACTAGTTCTTTAACTCCAGACTCCTGGCTCCTGATCATTTCAGTAAGAGACTTCATTGAGGGGGATTCTGAACGCCAGGACTGGGTGCAGCAGCAGCAGGTCTAGTGTGAGTTTCAGACCCCTGAAGCATGGACATATGTTACAGTTCTTCCTTGTATACTATGGAGCTCACACGTGTTGGATGAAAATGCACTCATGGTAAGGACAAAAGCCATTGACAAAGAGGCTGCTCGGCACTGCTACTCCAACTAATTCTTATTCTCTGCGTGATATATTGTATTGTAATGGAGGTCTGTATCTCGTGATACTAGAGCACAGCAGAGCTCACTGCGGATGACCAAATGGTTTTTGAATGAAGTATAAGTGTGTGTGGTTTGAATACATGCTCTCCCTGCCAATACATTGTTAGTTTAACAGAATAGTCCATTGTTGCGCTATCTTTTGATCTTTTAATGCATCATACAAGTAGCCCATCAGGACAATCGCATGTATCGTGATACGTGTTGTATTGCGACCTGCACTATTGTTTGGCCTCCTGAGTTTGTGTGTGGAGCTGTGAGTGCCCACTCTAACCTCTCCCTCCCTCTCTCCTGTGTGTTTCAGTGTTGAGTATTCGTGGGGTGCAGGAGGAGGACCCCCCCGATCCTCAGATCATGAGGCTGGACAACATGCTGCTGGCGGAGGGGGTGTCGGGGCCGGAGAAGGGGGGAGGATCGGCGGCCGCAGCGGCAGCTGCAGCAGCAGCGGGTGGCTCACCCAACGACGGCAGCATCGAGCACTCGGACTACCGGGCAAAGCTGGCACAGATCCGGCAGATCTACCACTCCGAGCTGGAGAAATACGAGCAGGTAGGCAGACAGGCAGATCTACCACTCCGAGCTGGAGAAATATGAGCAGGTACGCAGGCAGGCAGATCTACCACTCCGAGCTGGAGAAATACGAGCAGGTACGCAGCCAGGCAGATCTACCACTCCGAGCTGGAGAAATATGAGCAGGTACGCAGCCAGGCAGCACTCGCCCTGCCACCACTACTAAACACTCATGAGTGCTGAATGTAGAAACGCTAAAAGAAACTTGATAAATTCAGTGACAGATGTTTCATTTAACGTTTCTAAATTAAGCACGGTTTTATAATAATAATAATAATTATATACAGGGGTGGGCAGTAAGGCTCCCGTTGCAGAGCAGTTTGAGCCAGTCTGGGTTTTACATTCATTCAGTGAGCTTAATAACAATAATTACTGAGCAGTGTGAGACAGTTTGTTATATTGTGACATTTTTTTGACACAGTGCAATAGCAGGAGCTGCTGGTTGTTTACAGCAAAGCCCTGTCCATCAATGTCCTTATAAAAGCTTATAAAAGCTTCCCACAGTAAAAGCACAGCAAAGTGGAATAAAGCACAGTGAAAGTGTAGTAAAGCATAGGGAAGCATTGTAAAAAATAGTGAGGTATGGTAAACCAGGGTAAACCTATTACACACAAAACAGCCCCCCCCGCTCCTCTTCCATGCTGAACGCTCTCCCCCCCCCGCTCCTCTTCCATGCTGAACGCTCTCTCTCCCCCTCGCTCCTTTTCCATGCTGAACGCTCTCTCTCCCCCTCTCTCCTTTTCCATGCTGAACACTCTCTCTCCCCCCCGCTCCTCTTCCATGCTGAACACTCTCTCCCCCGCTCCTCTTCCATGCTGAACGCTGTCTCCCCCGCTCCTCTTCCATGCTGAACGCTCTCTCTCCCCCGCTCCTCTTCCATGCTGAACGCTCTCTGTCCCCCGCTCCTCTTCCATGCTGAACGCTCTCTCTCCCCCGCTCCTCTTCCATGCTGAACGCTCTCTGTCCCCCGCTCCTTTTCCATGCTGAACACTCTCTCTCCCCCCCGCTCCTCTTCCATGCTGAACACTCTCTCCCCCGCTCCTCTTCCATGCTGAACGCTGTCTCCCCCGCTCCTCTTCCATGCTGAACGCTCTCTCTCCCCCGCTCCTCTTCCATGCTGAACGCTCTCTCTCCCCCCGCTCCTCTTCCATGCTGAACGCTCTCTCCCCCTCGCTCCTTTTCCATGCTGATCGCTCTCTTTCTCCCCCCGCTCCTCTTCCATGTTGAACGCTCTCCCCCCGCTCCTCTTCCATGCTGAACGCTCTCTCCCCCACTCCTCTTCCATGCTGAACACTCTCTCTCCCCCCACTCCTCTTCCATGCTGATCGCTCTCTCTCTCCCCCCGCTCCTCTTCCATGTTGAACGCTCTCCCCCCGCTCCTCTTCCATGCTGAACGCTCTCTCTCTCTCTCCCTCCCCCTCGCTCCTCTTCCATGCTGAACGCTCTCTCCCCCCGCTCCTCTTCCATGCTGAACGCTCTCTCCCCCTGCTCCTCATCCATGCTGAACGCTCTCCCCCCCGCTCCTCTTCCATGCTGAACGTTCTCTCCCCCCGCTCCTCTTCCATGCTGAACACTCTCTCTCCCCCCGCTCCTCTTCCATGCTGAACGCTCTCTCTATCTCTCCCCCTCGCTCCTCTTCCATGCTGAACTCTCTCTCCCCCTCGCTCCTCTTCCATGCTGAACGCTCTCTCCCCCTCGCTCCTCTTCCATGCTGAACGCTCTCTCCCCCTCGCTCCTCTTCCATGCTGAACGCTCTCTCCCCCGCTCCTCTTCCATGCTGAACGCTCTCTCCCCCCGCTCCTCTTCCATGCTGAACGCTCTCTCCCCCGCTCCTCTTCCATGCTGAACGCTCTCTCCCCCCGCTCCTCTTCCATGCTGAACGCTCTCTCCCCCCGCTCCTCTTCCATGCTGAACGCTCTCTCCCCCCCGCTCCTCATCCATGCTGAACGCCCTCCCCCCCGCTCCTCATCCATGCTGAACGCTCTCTCCCCCTGCTCCTCATCCATGCTGAACGCTCTCTCCCCCCGCTCCTCTTCCATGCTGAACGCTCTCCCCCCCGCTCCTCTTCCATGCTGAACGCTCTCTCCCCCCGCTCCTCTTCCATGCTGAACGCTCTCTCTATCTCTCCCCCTCGCTCCTCTTCCATGTTGAACGCTCTCCCCCCGCTCCTCTTCCATGCTGAACGCTCTCTCTCTCTCTCTCCCCCTCGCTCCTCTTCCATGCTGAACGCTCTCTCCCCCCGCTCCTCTTCCATGCTGAACGCTCTCTCCCCCCGCTCCTCTTCCATGCTGAACGCTCTCTCTCCCCGCTCCTCTTCCATGCTGAACGCTCTCCCCCCGCTCCTCTTCCATGCTGAACGCTCTCTCCCCCCGCTCCTCTTCCATGCTGAACGCTCTCTCTATCTCTCCCCCTCGCTCCTCTTCCATGTTGAACGCTCTCCCCCCGCTCCTCTTCCATGCTGAACGCTCTCTCTCTCTCTCTCTCTCCCCCTCGCTCCTCTTCCATGCTGAACGCTCTCTCCCCCCGCTCCTCTTCCATGCTGAACGCTCTCCCCCCGCTCCTCTTCCATGCTGAACGCTCTCTCCCCCGCTCCTCTTCCATGCTGAACGCTCTCTCCCCCGCTCCTCTTCCATGCTGAACGCTCTCTCTCCCCCCCGCTCCTCTTCCATGCTGAACGCTCTCTCCCCCCCGCTCCTCTTCCATGCTGAACGCTCTCTCTCCCCCGCTCCTCTTCCATGCTGAACGCTCTCTCCCCCCGCTCCTCTTCCATGCTGAACGCTCTCTCCCCCCGCTCCTCTTCCATGCTGAACGCTCTCTCCCCCCCGCTCCTCTTCCATGCTGAACGCTCTCTCTCCCCCCCGCTCCTCTTCCATGCTGAACGCTCTCTCCCCCCGCTCCTCTTCCATGCTGAACGCTCTCTCCCCCGCTCCTCTTCCATGCTGAACGCTCTCTCTCCCCCCCGCTCCTCTTCCATGCTGAACGCTCTCTCCCCCCGCTCCTCTTCCATGCTGAACGCTCTCTCTCCCCCCCGCTCCTCTTCCATGCCGAACGCTCTCTCTCCCCCCCGCTCCTCTTCCATGCTGAACGCTCTCTCTCTCTCTCTCTCCCCCTCGCTCCTCTTCCATGCTGAATGCTCTCTCCCCCTGCTCCTCTTCCATGCTGAACGCTCTCTCCCCCCCCGCTCCTCTTCCATGCTGAACGCTCTCTCTCCCCCCCGCTCCTCTTCCATGCTGAACGCTCTCTCTCCCCCGCTCCTCTTCCATGCTGAACGCTCTCTCCCCCCGCTCCTCTTCCATGCTGAACGCTCTCTCCCCCCCCGCTCCTCTTCCATGCTGAACGCTCTCTCCCCCGCTCCTCTTCCATGCTGAACGCTCTCTCTCCCCCCCGCTCCTCTTCCATGCTGAACGCTCTCTCCCCCCCGCTCCTCTTCCATGCTGAACGCTCTCTCTCTCTCTCTCCCCCTCGCTCCTCTTCCATGCTGAATGCTCTCTCCCCCTGCTCCTCTTCCATGCTGAACGCTCTCTCCCCCCCGCTCCTCTTCCATGCTGAACGCTCTCTCTCCCCCCCGCTCCTCTTCCATGCTGAACGCTCTCTCTCCCCCCCGCTCCTCTTCCATGCTGAACGCTCTCTCTCCCCCGCTCCTCTTCCATGCTGAACGCTCTCTCCCCCGCTCCTCTTCCATGCTGAACGCTCTCTCCCCCGCTCCTCTTCCATGCTGAACGCTCTCTCTCCCCCCGCTCCTCTTCCATGCTGAACGCTCTCTCTCCCCCGCTCCTCTTCCATGCTGAACGCTCTCTCCCCCCGCTCCTCTTCCATGCTGAACGCTCTCTCCCCCGCTCCTCTTCCATGCTGAACGCTCTCTCTCCCCCCCGCTCCTCTTCCATGCTGAACGCTCTCTCTCCCCCCCGCTCCTCTTCCATGCTGAACGCTCTCTCTCTCTCTCTCCCCCTCGCTCCTCTTCCATGCTGAATGCTCTCTCCCCCTGCTCCTCTTCCATGCTGAACGCTCTCTCCCCCCCGCTCCTCTTCCATGCTGAACGCTCTCTCCCCCCCGCTCCTCTTCCATGCTGAACGCTCTCTCTCCCCCCCGCTCCTCTTCCATGCTGAACGCTCTCTCTCCCCCCGCTCCTCTTCCATGTTGAACGCTCTCCCCCCGCTCCTCTTCCATGCTGAACGCTCTCTCTCTCTCTCTCTCCCCCTCGCTCCTCTTCCATGCTGAATGCTCTCTCCCCCTGCTCCTCTTCCATGCTGAACACTCTCTCTCCCCCGCTCCTCTTCCATGCTGAACGCTCTCCCCCCGCTCCTCTTCCATGCTGAACGCTCTCCCCCCGCTCCTCTTCCATGCTGAACGCTCTCCCCCGCTCCTCTTCCATGCTGAACGCTCTCTCTCTCTCTCTCCCCCTCGCTCCTCTTCCATGCTGAACGCTCTCTCCCCCGCTCCTCTTCCATGCTGAACGCTCTCTCCCCCGCTCCTCTTCCATGCTGAACGCTCTCTCTCCCCCCTGCTCCTCTTCCATGCTGAACGCTCTCTACCCCCGCTCCTCTTCCATGCTGAACGCTCTCTCCCCCTGCTCCTCATCCATGCTGAACGCTCTCCCCCCCGCTCCTCTTCCATGCTGAACGCTCTCTCCCCCCCGCTCCTCTTCCATGCTGAACGCTCTCTCTCTCCCCCGCTCCTCTTCCATGCTGAACGCTCTCTCCCCCCGCTCCTCTTCCATGCTGAACGCTCTCTCCCCCTGCTCCTCATCCATGCTGAACGCTCTCCCCCCCGCTCCTCTTCCATGCTGAACGCTCTCTCCCCCCCGCTCCTCTTCCATGCTGAACGCTCTCTCCCCCCTCTCCTCTCCCATGCTGAACGCTCTCTCTCTCCCCCCCGCTCCTCTTCCATGCTGAACGCTCTCTGTCTCCCCCCCAGGCGTGCAGCGAGTTCACTAACCACGTGATGAACCTGCTGCGGGAGCAGAGCCGCACTCGGCCCATCTCCCCCAAGGAGATCGAGCGCATGGTGGGCATCATTCACCGCAAGTTCAGCTCCATCCAGATGCAGCTCAAGCAGAGCACCTGTGAGGCAGTCATGATCCTGCGATCGCGATTCCTCGACGCCAGGTAAGAGAGAGACCTCCCTTCCTCCTTCTCTCTCTCTCTCTCCCCCACAGGCCAGCAAGATTGCAACCCTCCATGGGTAAATGTCCTGGTAAATAAATAAATGCAGTCCAACCCTTTTTAATATGACTTTATCAAGAGATCACCAATAGCATGGCCGAAATGCATTGAAACACATGAAACACACAAGATATACCTGTTTTGCTGTCATTAACTAATTTTAGGTCTTTTTTTTTTTTTTTTTCTTCTCGCCATGGAACTAAATAAAGGAATTGCATTACAAGACCCAGTACCGTGATTGCAATAGAGGTCATTGAAGAACATCAAAAATGAAACCGTCCAAAATACTGTATGTGTGTATGCAAAAACAAAGCTCATGTCTCCTCCCTCCCTCCCTCCCTCCCTCCCTCTCGCTCTCTCTCTCTTTCTTTCTTTCTTTCTTTCTTTCTTTCTTTCTTTCTTTCTTTCTTTCTTTCTTTCTTTCTTTCTTTCTTTCTCCCTCCCTCTCTCCTCTCTTGACAGACGCAAGCGGCGCAATTTCAACAAGCAGGCGACAGAAGTTCTGAATGAGTATTTCTACTCGCACCTCAGCAACCCCTACCCCAGCGAGGAAGCCAAAGAAGAACTGGCCAAGAAGTGTGCCATCACAGTGTCGCAGGTGAGCATCGCGGGCTTCCCTCAGTGAAAGCATTGTGAAGAATAGAGAAGTGTGCCATCACAGTGTCGCAGGTGAGCATCGCGGGCTTCCCTCAGTGAAAGCATTGTGAAGAATAGAGAAGTGTGCCATCACAGTGTCGCAGGTGAGCATCGTGGGCTTCTCTCAGTGAAAGCATTGTGAAGAATAGAGAGGTGTGCCATCACAGTGTCGCAGGTGAGCATCGTGGGCTTCTCTCAGTGAAAGCATTGTGAAGAATAGAGAGGTGTGCCATCACAGTGTCGCAGGTGAGCATCGTGGGCTTCTCTCAGTGAAAGCATTGTGAAGAATAGAAAAGTGTGCCATCACAGTGTCGCAGGTGAGCATCGCGGGCTTCCCTCAGTGAAAGCATTGTAAAGAATAGAGAAGTGTGCACATGTATTACAGCACCCCATTGCTTCTGTAGTTCAGCAGTGTGCACATGTATTACAGCACCCCATTGCTTCTGTAGTTCAGCAGTGTGCACATGTATTAGAACACCCCATTGCTTCTGTAGTTCAGCAGTGTGCACATGTATTAGAACACCCCATTGCTTCTGTAGTTCAGCAGTGTGCACATGTATTAGAACACCCCATTGCTTCTGTAGTTCAGCAGTGTGCACATGTATTAGAACACCCCATTGCTTCTGTAGTTCAGCAGTGTGCACATGTATTAGAACACCCCATTGCTTCTGTAGTTCAGCAGTGTGCACATGTATTAGAACACCCCATTGCTTCTGTACGTCTGATTTGCATATGAAATCAAACCACTGTAAATGAAAATTTGGGAGAATTGTCAAAATAGGCAAATTAGTGATTGTCTAATTTAACTGATGACTTTCATAGGCTACACGTGTGCAATTCATTTAAAATAGTAAGAGAAGCACACACAGCCACAAATGGTAAAATGCATGAGACTTTAGAAGTTTAAGATGCCTAATTAAAACACAAAGTTTTCTAACATTTTCACCCACGAGTGCTGATTGTTTCTGATTTCTGATTGAAATTCTCAGAGCCAGAGGTTTTCATGCAGGCAGGTATATAAAGGATATAAAGGATATAAATGACACATCTTAAGGTGTTCTAATACATTTGCACACTGCTGTATGCATGCATGTTTATGTCTCTCTCTGTGTGCGTTTCAGGTTTCTAACTGGTTCGGCAACAAGAGAATCCGCTACAAGAAGAACATCGGTAAGTTCCAGGAGGAGGCTAACCTGTACGCCGTTAAAACGGCCGTGGACGCAGCCAGTGTGTCGGCCCAAGCGAGCCAGGCTAACTCACCCGCGACGCCAAATTCAGGTACCGTTCCCTCCCTCCCTCCCAGACCTGCATCTCGGACCTAACACCCTCACCCTCCGCCGGCAGACAGGGGGCGCTCTGCACAGCCTCACTCTCACTGTCGCTCTCACACTCACTCACTCCCACCAGGACTCGCTCCTCTCCTAGTCGCTGCACCACTGCTATGCACAGAGAATCCAAACCGACGTCCGTGCCAATCAATTCAGTGGATTTTATACAGTGCAAAAAAAAATGGGCAAAGCAAATGAATCATTGCGGCAAAAAATAAAATAAAATGCAGCCGTCATGTCCTTAGCGCTGACGTGTTATTTCTCTGTTCAGTGATTGGTGCAGCAGGGAGGAGGCGGGGACTAGTGTCCACTCTCACCAGACCGACAGACAGACAGACTTCCCGCCCCCTCGCTCTGTCCCATGCTGGTTATCCAAAAGGGGGCAAGTTGATTTGCGTGAAATCTCAGCAGTGAATGTGTTTTTCTACAGAAAGGAGGAGGCGCACAGAAACAGTGCAAAGACGGCACACATTTTATAATAATTAGATGCTGAAAAGGTAGAGAGAAAAAGACTCGTATACGCACCAGCCCCGTCCAGTGACGACAGCTACCCGCGTGTGTGTTGATTTATTTATTATATTATTCCTTTATTATTTCTCGCTTTTCAGCGTGTGATTACACTGCTTCACAATGGGGTTTCTCGCTGCTTTTGGTCTGTCTCCCCTCCCCCCCCCCCATGCACCCTTCTCGTTAGCTTTATCCATTTGTTTTGTCCAGCCTGTCTGCCTGTCTGTCTGCCCGCCTGTCTGTCTGCCCACACGCTCTTTCCATCTGTCTGTCTGTTGCAGTTGTTCCTTGTGTTGTATGATGCTTTGCTGTCTTTTCTTGTGTTTGTGTGTTCGCTTTGATTCCCCCCCCCCCCCCCCCCCCCCCCCCAGCTCCGATTTGTATATTTTAAAAGGGAGGGAGGGGTGTAGAGATAGTATATTTTTTTGGGAGAAAGGAAGTGTATATTTTTTAAATACTGGGTAAGTTCAGCTTAGTAGTCACACAGCCCCACACTGAGGACCACTGGACGACGTCCTAAAGTCCCTTAAGTAAAGAGCACTCTACTGCACGCGTTTATCGATTCACTATTGCCAATATTTAACCTTCTCTGAGTCCGGAATGAACTGCGATTCACTTTATTTGTAAATGATTGAACAGTGGAGGATTGCCCTGGCGTTTTACCCTCGAGTTTTTTCCAGATCACGTTTTTTTCGTGAGTCATGCTTCTGCTCCTCAGCAGGAAAGACCTGCTAGAAGAGTTTGCAATTCAGTTTTAGCGTGTGTGTATCTCGCTTAAGGTTTTGACTGTTCACACGGTTTTCTCTCGCTTGCAGTTAAATCTATTTCTAGAGGATAGCGGGGCGATGTATTCGCCTTCTGATGGCGTGTTGCTCCCTGTCGGTGTTTTTATTTGAAGGATCTGCGTCGAGGGGCGTTTTGAAACGGGTCAGTTTTCTTAGTGCTTGCTCTTGAGGCTGGGAAGCTGGCACCCGTCCTTGTTTTCAGCTGTTCAGTAACACTTCCTGTTGGAGTCGCATGCACGGTCTACAGTCCTGCTTCTCGCACATCTCACACTGGTGTCCGACAACCACCAGGGGGCAGCAGAGGCTGCCCTGGCCCTTATACGAGTTTCCCACAGCAAAATCACAGCAAAGTGTAATAAAGCACAGCGAAAGAAAGCATGGTAAAGCATAGTGAGGTATGGTAAAGCATATAAAAAAAAAACACCAAGGTAAACTAACCCTTATAAAAGTTTCCCATAGAAAAAACCTAGCAAAGTGTAATAAAGCACAGTGAAAGCATGATAAAGCATTGGTAAGCATGGTACAAAAAAAATAGGGAGGTATAGTAAAGCATATTATAAAACCTGGCAAAGCAGAGTAAACTACGATAGATGCAGAGTACTACCATGGGAAAAATACCATGGGGAACATAAATTAATTACTCTGTGAGAAAGTTAGCTTTTGTGGCGATGACGAGATGACTTTCACCCTTTATAGCTTTTCTTTCATGTTTGTGTTCTTTAGTTAGTTATATATATAAAACAAAACAGTAGCTTTATGAAACAGAGTCCTGGCTGCTGGAGAGGGGAGAGAGGGAGTCGGGGAGTCATGATCTGATCAGAGCTGTCTACAGTCTCTCTCTCTCTTCAGTGACAGATCTCACATGACACCTTCCTTCAGAGCAGCAGCTTGGTTGCTCCGCACACGCCCTCTGTGAGAGGGCGGGGGGGGGGCTCGGCTTGCTTCGCACCTTTGTCAGCTCAGAGTACTCCAGCTGTCAGTCATTCTGAGTGACAGCTGTCACTACTGTGTCTCTTGAAAGATTTCAGACAAGCCCAGGCAGAGGCACATTGCTGCGTTCTATGTGCTCGATGTAGTATTATTATTATTATTATTATTACAGTAAGAGCTTGATTACTGAACCCCTCTTGTCTGGCCCCTTGATAACCTGACCTGTCATTGATTGGGAAAGTCTTATAAATAATTTCACAGTTGCCTTGGTTAAAGGCGTCTACTAACTAAACAAAATAATAATAATTATCGGAAAAACACCCTGGTCCCCATTAGGATGATGAAGGTGTTACTTATTACTATTATTATTATTATTATTATTATGAGGAGGAGTCACTACAAAAACAATGGCCTGATAGAGCCAGAACTATTGTACACATGTAACGTCCGTGCAAAGGGGCTCTCTTGAAATGTGGAGTCTGCTGTTCTTGGTGTGGTGGTTAGAGGAGGAACGTGTACTCGCAGTATTTATCAGCAGGTATGAAATAAATCCATACATTAATGTGCTGATTTTAAATCAAGAAAGCCTGTCCTCCCCTCACCTTTACAATCGAATACCTATCAACGGCAGTTAACTTCCGCACTGAGTGTTTTAAAAGCCGATTTAGAAGAATATTCTTGTTTTGAAATCTACACGTTAATGAATGGATGTATTTAATACCTGCTGATTCTGATCTTCTCGAAGGCGATGACGAATGAGTATCAGCACACCCATAGTGGGGAACAGGAGATTGTGTCGTCTGCAGGTTTTAGTCACATCTTTAAGGTTTGAGTTGTTGTTGTTGTTTTTTTTTTTTTAATGAACTGTGGCAACGATAGCAACAGTGGTATTATCAATAATTTCTCTTTTTTTTTTTTTGAATACTGGCAATGAAATACAAATTTGAAAAACATGTATATATGTAGTTATTTATTTTATTTATGTATCCGCCCCTTGCCCCCCCCCCCACGCCCACACACAATTATAAAACTTTGTTGAAGAACCCCCCCATTTCTGTATTTCACTGTCTGACACACACAAAAAAAAGAAATATATGGAAAACTGTGAATTAGAGAAGGGCTCCTGTACAGTAAAATATTGTTTACTGCCATGGCTTAGTCCTGAGCATTAACCAAATCACTGAATTATTATTATTATTATTATTATTATTATCATCATCCATGAATCTTATTTCAGAACCCCTTTTAGTCGAGGTGTCGATGTCCATCAAGGGTGATGTGAAAGTGGCTCCATTGTGGACTCTACATGCAGCTCTGGCCAAAAGTTTTTCATCACCTTGCAAAAGTCTACCGGAAGCCATAATAGTAGTACAGTATTTCATGTTGGATTTCAAAATTGTCAGATTCCCTCACTGTCAGTTTTTCATGAAGTATATGGAGAAAACTACAAAGCGGTGTGTGATTCAGTATGTTAAGGTGACATGTTTCAGCAGGTTTCATTCGACTTGATGAAGCAAAATGAGTTCATTCTGTAGGGTGATGCAAAGCCGGAGCTGCAGTGTAGTAAACTGTGACGTAGCAGCAGCCAAACGGGTCGCCGTGGAGTTTAGTTTCATAGCTTGCTTTTCTCCGTAAACCCTTTTGTATGCAACCATGGCTGCTTTATGGAGCGGACGAGGGTGTGAAACAGCGGCTGTGGCTCGAACCCGGAGCCGGCGGCGCGTTGCAAACCGCAGAGCGGCTGAGCCGAGATTGCCACGGTTTCACTGCAGGGGGACGCGTTGATCCATGAGCCTGCCTGCCTCTCTCCTTCCAGGTTCTTCTGCCTCTCATAACTTGAACTCCAACTCTGGGGACTTGTACTTGACCATGCACGGCCTCAATGGGGATACCTATCCCAGTTCTCAGGTGACATCTAACCTGCAGACACAGGTAGGCAATGGTCCCAACACCCACCCCCCTCTCACCTACCCACTCAACCACCTACCTGCCCCCTCCTGCAAGACCTGGTCCACCCCCTTTTACCGAAGTGGAAGATACAAAAATAATATTATTAAAGAAAATAATTCAACTTCTCGATTTGTAAAAGTGAGGGGAGGACAGATTTTCTTGTTTTGAAATCAACGTGTTAATCAATGGATTTATTGAATATCTGCCTTTTTTTTAAAAAATGTAATCACAGTTCTGAGTAATGAGTTTTTCCACACCCCTACCAACGACAAGAAGTTACTTTATAAGTTTCAGTCTTTTCTGACGGATATCTTCCATTTCAAGCAGACTGGAGCTAAGGATCTGAAAAGGCTGAGGGCATTGGTCCATGCTGTACTAGGTTAGGGGTTAAGGGTCAAGAAGAATTGAGGGTCAGGATGCCCTATCGGAATGCCTGCTTTTCAATAATTAAATGATATAATTATATTTAATTTAAAACAAACAAACTAGGAGATTAGGGTATGTAAAAAAACAAAAACAGTCTTTATCTCCAGTTTGCCCTTCTCTGTTGTGTCGTTGCATTACCTCAAACACAGCACTGACAGCCTGTTCCCAAAAATCCAGCAAGTTTGTTTTTTTCTTGTTAATTGGTCGTGGTTGGTTGGTATTGTGCTTGTTTTGTTTCATTTGGAGATGATTTTTGTATGTATTTATTTCTGTGATATCTAAAAAAAAAAAACATGCACTGTGTGAGTAAGTGACTGTGTATGTGTGTGAGAGTATGTGACAGTATGTGGGGGTTGCTAATCCTCACATACCACTGTTAACTAAATCTCACCATGCATACCTGACTCCACTTAGAAGATGGCGTGTTAAAGGGTTAATAATGGAACGCCCAGGTCAGTACATTATTTGAATGAGTAGTTCCATTATGACCAAGGATAGAAGCCACAGCTGTGCCAATATTACTAGTACACTGCAACGTTTTAAAGTAGTTTATGTACCTTTTGATGGTCTGAAAGCATTGTGGTCCACTGAGAGAGAGAGAGCTGGGCTCAAGAGTTTCATGAATAATCTGTGGTTTTAGAACAGGTGTCATCTCTCGGACGTGCTTTGTTTTCTGTTCCGTTAGTGAGTAATAACAGAACCTCCACAGAAAACAATCGGAGAGCACTGTCTGCTTGTTGCATAATAAAAAAAATATATATAGAAAATAGTCAATAATTTAGCTACTTTATATTTTAACACCATACCGTATCAAAGAAGAGGAAAATGCAGCCTCCCAGAAGCTTTCAGCTTCTAAAGCAAGTATTTTACATATAAAAAGATTTCGGAACAAAGAAGAATAGAAGCAGAAGTCTTTTTAAATGTAAATTCCTCTCTTATACTTCACTCAGCCCCCCCCCCCCCCCCCCCCCCCCCACTTGATTGCCTTTGAATCGATACGGTTTGAGGATTCAAATCGAGTCACATGTGCAGGTTTATCAAAATTCCAGCGCATCTTACATCACTGTGTAGACACCAGTCCTGTGCAAATGACGTGTGCCGCAATTCTAAAGTAAAATAAGCAAATAAAAATGATTCTTCATTCTCATGTTTAACAGCAACTCCAGAGTACAGTCTTCATGATTTTTGTGATTTTTAAGAACACTTCGTGCCTGAGACCCAAGCAAACTTATGAGGACCACAAACGCCGGCCCAAACTCGGATCATCCCGTTTCTCTCCATTCTGTCAGGCTGTTGGTTATTTGTTTGTTTGTTCATTTTTGGAAGCTCAGAAGTGGGTGTAGAATCTGTATATATATACAGAGAGCCCCTTATTAAAGTTCACTGCTGTGTTTTTGCAGTTTTCCAGTGGTTATACTATACATTTGCCATGCTGTTTACCATGCTTGACCTCGCTACTCTTTACAGTGCTTTTTCACTGCTTTCTTACACTTTTTTGTGCTTTTTACTGCGGGATCTACAAGGGGAGAGAGCAGTAACCCCTTTCCTTGTCCGTCACTGTTGGGCTGTGCATTGGTTCTCTCCAGATCTCAAAATGCAGAGGACTCGAGCAGCCTTCAGGCACCAGGCAGCTTTTCAGTGGCAACCCGTACACATTTTTTCTGTCGTTCCTGTAGTGGTGTAGAGATTTTGTTGTGTTTCAATTGTATCTTGTTCCTTTTACGTGATGAATCGATTTTCATTTTATGCATTTTGTAGCTTGCATTTCGCTGCAACATTTTGCAAAACACGGTTAAATATTAATTAAATAGTGCAGCTAATCTTCTTGTGTGGCGTCGTTTCTGTCCGATACCAAGACGTTTCAGGTGGCTGTTTTGCATCGGCATCAGGGTTTGCTATGCATTGTATTTGCTGATGTAAGTGTAGCGGGCAGTGTTGTGTGATGCACTGCCGTTACGGATCGTGTTCCCTGTCAGTGAGACGAGGTTAAAAGCTCTAAAACCACGAATACAGACGAGCCTGGCTCTTTTGCACAGCGGTTAGACTCACGTTCCAGCCTCCGCCTTGTTATACTGCTTTGTGATTTACAATAGAGTATGCTAATATCTGTCAAAAGTATTTGAGGAAATTATTATTGAAGCACAGAGGGCTAACTAAATAATTCCAGTAAGTCTTACCTAATATGAATTGCTATCATAGGTCTCCGGGTTTTCTACTTGAGACGCACGTTATGGTAAACGTGTATTTCATAATTATTTTTGTGTTTTTAAGCCAAGTTCTGCTGCATTCTTTGCAACACAATTAGGCATTGATTTGGAGGCAGGAATTCTGTACTGCAGTCAGTTGCATAGCTACGGGTTCAGCTATTTTATGTTGTGTGTGTGTGTGTGTGTGTGTGTGTGTGTGTTTTTATCTGTGTTCTACCCTTCTGTTGTGTGTGAGCCCTGCATGCTCTTTACATTCCATTCATCTACCATTACTTTATCATCTTTGCACAGCTACAGTAAATGCAATTGAATATTAATTGTAATATTTGTGTGTTACTTGCATTTGCAGTTGTTAATGTGAGTGTGTTTGTGCGGGGATGGAAGTGGGGCTCTCGTAGCTCTGTAGTCGTCGGGCCACTCTGGGTTTCACTGAGAAACCTGGACTGGCTCAAACTGCTCTGCAGTGGGAGTCCTCCCCCCATCTCTCAATGTGAATGTCCACTAGAAATAATGCCTGCCTTCACTTTTTCAACTTGGAATTATTAATAGAATGAGTAGTAAATGTCTGTATGAAGTCTTTTGGAGCCAGTTAATTATATTAAGTTATAATTAAGTTGAATCTAACAAAACATGGTGGAGTCTCCCTGCAACTCTGTATGAGGCCAATCCCAGTGAGCACCACTCCTCCCTGATTTCTAGATATGCGCTGCTTTCCAGTGCACAAAAGCGACACTGCTAGCAGACAGGCCTGACACTTATCGGTCAGTGTCCTGTCTATCAGGGGTGGCTAAAGCTGTCTCTTCCACTCCTGGTCTTTGTTCCAACCCTGTTCTAAATTGTTTAATTGAACCAGTTAAACCTCCATCCAGACCCTGAAGCAGTTCATGATCTCATTTGACCTCTTAAACCTGGAGTGGAGTGGCCATCCAGGACCGTGATGGACACCCCTGATGTGCTGTGTTATTTTTACGCTGCAGTGTTTGAAACAGCATTATTGCTAACCCAAGTACACCCCGCCCCCTAGCCCTGACTCCACTAGCGCCCCCTGTACTGTGTGCACTGCACTGCACTGCACTGCGGTGCCCCTGTGTGTGCGGGGAGGCGATTTAAGAGCACCCCCTGTTGTTCTTGCAGGCGGATACCCTGCACCGTGCTACACGCCAGACGGGAGGATATGAGGAGATAGCGGGGAACCCCATGTACCCCCCGCGACACATAGATGTGAGTGTGGATTCCCCAACACCTTGCACACACAGCGCTCCAGGGCCAATAAACATCAGCACTGCAGGGTGTAACGATTGGGGCTGTTACTGAAGCTCTGAAACGCGGGGTTTTGTTTTTTCCAATAAATGGATTCTGTCATCACTGCTGTCACCATGGCATGGAGTTCAACCCCATCATTTTCTACTATTGTAATCCATTTCAATGATAGCATTTAGGATGCACAGCCTGGCAAACGTGTGTGTGGAAAAACAAGTGTGAATGTGACTCTGTACTATAGCTCTGTCTATGTATATTAAAACGCCTGAAGATCTATTTAATATTAGGGGAGTGCTGATACTTGTAACTGCCTTTTGAAGTATTTGTCGGCATGTAGTAAATAAATCCATTCATTGTGTTGATTTCATAATAAGAAAATCTGTCCTTCCCTCACCTTTACAACCGAGTATCAATCCATGTCAATTGACTTCCGCACTGAGGGGGCGCTCACATTTTTACTGCCGTACCGAGACCATAAACTGACCAATAAAAAGTCAACGCGTTAGTGAATTGTCCTTCTCTGGGAGTTTTCTAAGAAGGCTCAAACTTCCCTGTGTTTTGTTTTGTTTTGTTTTGGTTTTTTTTTTTTAGCACTGTTGAAATGTCTGACTTTGCTTTTCTTGTTTTGTCGTCCCTCTCCTCTTCTCTCAGTCTAACGGCAGCTGGCAGGACGTCACCACCCCTTCCTCTGTGACATCGCCCCCTGGTGGCCCGGGGAGCGTCCACTCCGACACGTCTAACTGAGAGATCGAAGATAAAACTTACAAAAAAAAAAAGAAAAAAGCTGAAACAAACAAGAAAACAAACACTCGCCTTCACCATGGACTGTTTGGACATCTCTACACATCCACACTCACCACATGGGAAAAGAGACGGAGCGGAAGAGAGACAGAATAATACAACAGCAACAACAACACATACTAAACACGTCTCGCGCTACGGACTGGCGTGTGGTGGAAGGAAAGAAAGCAGAGGCTCCGGGTCAGAGCTCGAAATAACCGCAGAGCAGAAAGATCACGCAGCTCTTTTTTAAAATTTTTCTTACAGCATCGTTCCCTTAATTTCAGTAACATTAACAGTTTTTGGCCGTAGGGTATAATGTCACGGAGGGAGAGGACTGTTGTGAATTTTGTGTCTTGGAACTTTTTTAACAACGCAAACGGCAGCATTTCATTTATTATTATTATTATTATTATTATTATTATTATTATTATTATTATTATTAGTATATATTTTTTTCAAATCAAATCCCTGTGGCGTAAACTCAAGCAACACAACGACCGCGTGAGGAGCGCCTGCTTCGAGCTCTGCCTCTCCTTCCCTGCCGCAGATCAACAAAAATACAAAATAAAATAGAAGATTTTAAAAACCAGGGTTAAGATCGCTTTTACAGCTGATCCACTCCTAAACTACACCCCTCCCCCTCCTCCTACTATTACTACCAAATAGATGTCGTCTTTTCTACAAATTGTTTTGGTTGTTGCTATACAGTTTGTTTTTGAATTTGATCTTGAACTAAATTGCCTTTGATTCTTGTGGTATTGTTATTATCGTTTTATTGCTGTTTCATTTTTCAACCCCTTTCCCTGCTTTGCAGATTTAGTTATTTTTTTACATTTTATCTTCTATTTTTTTCTTACTGCTGCTCTATAAAGATATTGTGTGGGGTTTGTGCCTGCGATCAAAACCAGGGTTCAGATTCACATAGCATCAGTAGTGATGGATGTCTATTATTATTATTATTATTATTATTATCTGGCTTTGAAAGAATGTAGTGGCTCAAGTTTAAGCTTTTTTTTTTCTATGATACAATAAAAAAAATAAACTTACGTACAAACAAATATTGTGAAATACATTTGTTTTGTCCAAAAAAAAAAAAAATGTTTTAAATCGTTCTGTTTGATAAGCTGCCGAATAAATACTATGCAGCTTTTATATAACAAATCCTTTATTACTGACCTCAGTTAAAGGGGTTTAGAGTTTGGGAGGGGGGAGACACAGAGAGAGGCTTCCTTATTTACACTTTGACAAACGGAAAGGTGTTCCTGAATCACTGGATGTCGAACCTGGCTTTGAACACTGAAGGATTGCTATTCTACGCGGTCCTGCTGCACCGAGGAAACTGGGGGGGACTTGATCAATAACCTTGCAGCTAGCTTCAAGGGTAACAGGACACCATGCAACAAACACTTAGCCAAGCCCTCCCTCCCTCCCTCCCTCCCCTGCCAAACTGCAAAACCTCTGCTTGCTTGCAAATAGTTTTCAATATGCTTTAAAACGAACTAACCCTGGGCGTTTTGATTCGGAAGCACAATCGTGTTTTGAGCAGCTTTTTTGTTTGTTTTTTCGTTTTGGTTTGCCCCCCTCCCCCAGGAACCCTATTCTGTATATAGAAGCAGCTGTGTACATGGTCCCTCATCCCTACAGCCAGATATACCTCACTGTTCAGCCCTCTTTAAACCAATAGAACGCTTTTTTTTTTTTTTAGTACCTGCACTCTACCTCCCAGAATCACTCGCTCGCTCACTCTCACTTTTTTCTCCATTCTTTAAGTACCCTGGGCTGGCTGCAGCAAGGGATATGATATGCAGTGGAGGTCAGGAAACTTCCTACCATGTGGCTCAACAATGTTCCGCAACAAATAGCAAGCGGTGAAGCAGCTAGAGCCACCGTGGCCGACACAGGCGCAGCTTCACAGGACTGGACACCCCTGCTTCTGTTCTCTGAAACGGGGGCTTCAGGAATTCTGCGCTACGTTGGTCCTCTTTAAAAATGAAACCCTGTAACCCTGTAAAGCCGACTCTGCTTGGCTTTTGGATAAAATGGTGAGAGGTACAGTCAGTGGTGAGGTTTTGTTTTTAGTGGTGCTTCAACGATTAAATCCAGAATTACAATTTGGGTTTATTTGATTCCAGGAAAGGTGTAACTTTCTTCTCCTGAACCCAGTTGACAGTGTCCCCTTGATTCCAGTTTCCTTTCTTTCTCTGCACGTCTTTGTACATGCAAGTCTGATTTGTGTATCTGTTTTTTTTTTTCTTTTTTCTTTATGCATTGCTTTGACTCACTGGCAGTCACTTGCAGAAACCGAAGCAAACATTCCCCGCTAATGGTAAACAGGCCTGGGGGTAAAAACAAATAGCTTCATGATTTATTTCCTTATTTGTTGTCGTTCGCAAACGCAGAGCAGCGGTGTCGTTCAGTACAAGGGAGGGTTTGAGAGTTTAGAACAAGCTGGAATATATTCAACCTACAACTCAACACTGCAGGCCTGTGTAGAGAAGAACGTAACGCCACTCAAAACTGAACACCAAGGATGCAGATTTTGACCAAGCTATCGCAGGGGGACCCCCCCCCCCCTTGGATTGCATCAACCACCTGTCTGTGGTTATCCTATGGTTACCCCAATAGGTGGCTGAAGCAATTCAGCAGGCAAAAGTGCTCCAATAAAATCCAGCTGTCAAATCCCATATTGAAAGAGGTACTATGACAAGCCTGCAGCAGTCCATGGTTTGTTTGAGCAAGGCAGGAGATGTACAAAGCTCTGGGCTCTCTGTATTATAAGGATGAATCTGGAGGACGCTCTGATCTAAAACACTGGTGAAGAGAGTGGATTTTTTTTTTTTTTTTTTTTTTATCATTTCTCAAAAGGTTTTAAGCTTGAATGTTTGATTTCCTGTATTTTATGACAAGGGGAAATACACCTTCCAATGAGACCAAATTAGAAGAAACATCTTAAGATTGAAGATTGCTTTAACATGTATTTAAACTTCTTATCTTTTCATTGTTTTGTTACATACTTTTAAGAAAGGGGGCATGTCATTCTGAGTGTTTCTGTGCCTGACTTCTGCAAAACAGAAACACAAGTCTGAATGTGTTGTGTTTTTAGAGAGAGAGAGAGAGAGTTATATTTCAGTAGAAAGTAGTTTGGGTGAAGTCTTCCTTTGTTTTGTTTTAGTTTTTTTCAAAATGTTTTTTTTGCTTAGTTACTCAATTTTTTCTTCAGTTTCTTTTTACGTAGGTTATAGCAATATTCCGAAAGTTTAAAAAAAAAAAAGTTACAAAAAAAAAAAAAAAAAAGGTATTTTGCT
Source organism: Acipenser ruthenus (assembly GCF_902713425.1). NCBI lineage: Eukaryota > Metazoa > Chordata > Actinopteri > Acipenseriformes > Acipenseridae > Acipenser > Acipenser ruthenus. The sequence goes on from NC_081222.1 coordinate 3,831,549, forward strand.
AACTTTGGGGCTTGTTTTTTTCTGTTCCAGAGGTCACCATGCTCATGTTTTCTCACAGTGATTTTAGAAGATGTATTGATCAGACAGTATCCCTTTTGGAGGCTGCAGAGAACTGGTTCCAGATCAGATCGCAGGGTTCCACACTCTTGGGTGTTTTATGGAACCCTCTTTTTGTTTTTGGAAGAACCCATGGTTACAGGCGGAACTGGCAAAAGCAATGAATTCAATGAGAAACGTTTCCACTGGAAGTCTTTCTCAGGGTCTTCAGTTAGTTTGTCATTGGGTTCATGAAGTTTCTTTTCATATTCTAAATGTAGCTTAGTTGTAATAGTTATGGGTGGGACTAAATTAAGCCAAACAAAGTGTTTTTGTTGCTGTTTTTAATTGAAGCCGTCAGTGCTTGTGTTCTATCAAGTTTATCTTGCTGCGATTTATTCGGTTCAGGGACTGTATTCATAAAATTAAGGAATGTTGTGTTTTTTCTTTAAAAAAATGTAATTAACTAAATCAAATTTGCAGTTCATGAAACTTTTTCTCTTACTGTTTGATAGAGGGTGAGAAAGTAGTGAAGCACTGTTTATCCCCTTCTGTTTTTATTTATTTATTTCATTTTTAGAATTTTTTTAAAACAGTTTGTGTGAACTCTAAGGAGTTTGAAAAGTTGCCTTGCCAAAATTTTAAAAAAAAAACAACAAAAAAAAAAACATGCATTATAAAATAGATTCAGATAGGAAACTTGACACAGTATAATATTCTACACGCAGTTACTGAAGGGGTTATTCTAAGAGAGGCAGTGTGGTCCAGTGATTAAAGAAAAGGGCTTGTAACCAGGAGGTCCCTGGTTCAAATCCCACCTCAGCCACTGACTCATTGTGTGACCCTGAGCAAGTCACTTAACCTCCTTGTGCTCCGTCTTTCGGGTGAGACGTAATTGTAAGTGACTCTGCAGTTGATGCATAGTTCACACACCCTAGTCTCTGTAAGTCGCCTTGGATAAAGGTGTCTGCTAAATAAACAAATAATAATAGAGAGAGTGTTTTAAATAACAGTCCTTAAAAAAACTATTCCTTATAACAGTCCTTAGATTTTCATGAATATGGTCCCTCGAATAGCCGTGTGGCCAGCCAGAGCACAGACTCCTTTAACATGATCACAGAACCCTTGTCATGTTCAGCAAGCAGGACTCCAAGCACTTACACTGATGGTTTTAATTATCATATAAACAGTTGCTGAAATAAATCTGGATTCTAGGAAAGGATTTTGTGAATCCCTTCGTTTGATTTTAGTGCTGCACGATTCTAAAAGACATCATTATATTTTGTATGGAAGCGATTGGGCTTTTTTGACAAGATGATCGATTGATAGGCGAGGCTGTAACAGGTTTACATGGGCTTTCTAAACGCCTCCTTAGCAAAAGGAATACTGTGTGTTTATTATTTAACATTCATCCAAATCTTTACTGCCTGTACCAAAAAAAAAAAAAAAATGTAAAATATTAATAGTTTAAAAAAAAAAGACAGCACACACATTTACAAACACGGACTAGAAACAAAAGTACTCGCTTTTAGGTTTTACTAATATTTTTTTTATATATATATAAATATAAATATATCTGTTATGTCTTGTTGGTTGTGATGTTTTGAATTTTAGAGATGTCTTGTTCATTGTAAAAATAATAATAAAAAATAAAAAATGTGTAAAACAAAATAAAAAAAAGTCATTTGGGGCAAAGAAATTGATAATAAAAATAAAAGTCCAAAGGTTGTTGGTACACTTCCTTTTGTTTACTGTTGTGCTGTTTGAGAGCCCTGCATGCCCGCTTCCTCGCAGGTTATAGCACAGGAGTCGCACTCCATTACATATTTAGACTCTGGCAGAACATTCCCTTTAACAGCTGGAATGCAGTTCCCTTTAAGATGAGTCTTTTTAACAATTTATTAAAGGGGCATGAAATGATGATTTTTATTTTATATATAAATATAATATGTAATTTTTGTTTTTGTATTTTCTGCCCACTTCTATATAATCTGTATAAAATTTGAAGAAACTAAAACATATTCAAATTGTCACACAGGTTTCCCTTTTTTGTTTCGGGTCGTGGACAGAAGCACGGCTCCTTTACTATTTCCAATGCTCTACAAGAACGATTCTTTTTCTACCTTTTTTTTTTGCGGTGGAAGTATTAAATGCTAACGTGGTTTAAAAAACATCAAAGTGACTTGCCCTCTTTTTACCTTTTAATGTTAATTTAACTACATTTTTATTAGTTCTGTTTTTCCGTTTATTTGTTAGTGGTAAACGCTTTTGAAAATAGCATCAGCACAAAACCTGGGCTTCTGAACCCTGGTTGAAACCAGCAGACACGGGGGGTCCTCAGGACCGGGTTTGAGAAGCCCTGGTCTAGGCTAAAGATCTGCTTTCTCCCTCACCCCCTCCAGACCAACGCAGACTTGAAACGAAGACTGAACTGCTTCCCTCACTGCCTGAGACTGGTTCTCAATCCTGGTCCTGGGGGACCACTGCCCTGCTGGTCTTTGTTCCAACCAAGCCCTCAATTACTTAATTTAACCCTTAATTGAACTAATAATATTAATTTGACTTTTTAAATAGTGTAGCTTATAAGAAGTTGGAGAATTTAAGTTCCTTATACAATTTTATACATAAATTGCAATCTATCCATTTAAAATAATTAAAAAGCTCAGATTAGGCAAATTATTAGTTCAATTGAGGGTTCAATTATGTAATTGAGCCCTTGGTTGGATCAAAAACCAGCAGGGCAGTGATCCCCAGGACCAGGATTGAGAACCACTGGCCTAAGAGAAAGGGTGTTCCCTCCAGTCCAGTCCAGGGCAGGCTTGAGGCATGGAGACTGAACTGCTCCCTCCCTCACTGGCCTAAGAGAAAGGGTGCTCCCTCCAGTCCAGGGCAGACTTGAGGCATGGAGACTGAACTGCTCCCTCCCTCACTGGCCTAAGAGAAAGGGTGCTCCCTCCAGTCCAGGGTAGACTTGAGGCATGGAGACTGAACTGCTCCCTCCCTCACCCCCCACGAGAAAGGGTGCTCCCTCCAGGCCAGGGCATCTAAAACAAAATGGCCAAAATGGTTTAATAGATCAATTAAAAAAAATATTCAGCGAAAAAAGGCACTTTACAGAGCGTTTAAAAGGGACCAAAGACAAAGTACACAGAAAGAGTACTTGGAACTGCAAACACAAGTCAAAAAGGAAGTTAGAAAGGCCAAGAGAGAGACACAAATCAATATTGCTAAGGGGGCTAAAACCAATTCCAAAATGTTTTTCCAATATTATAACAGCAAGAGAACATTCAAAGAGGAGGTTAAATGTCTAAGAGACACAAATGACAAAATCATAGACAAAGAAAAAAAAATAGCAAATATATTAAATGATTACTTTTCACAGGTTTTTACAAAGGAGCACACAGACAACATGCCCCACATGTCGACCTGTTCCTATCCAATTTTAAATAACTTTAGCATAACAGAGGCAGAAGTGTTAAAGGGACTAGGAGCTCTTAAAATAAACAAATCCCCTGGGCCGGATGAGATCCTCCCAATAGTACTCAAAGAAATGAAAGAAGTTATTTACAAACAGCTAACCAAGATCATGCAACAGTCTCTTGATACAGGGGTTGTACCGACAGACTGGAAAATAGCAAACGTAATACCGATCCACAAAAAGGGAGATAAAACCGAACCAGGTAACTACAGACCAATAAGCCTGACTTATGGAAACTTATGGAAACTATAAAAAGATTCAAAATGGAAAATTACCTATATGGTAACAATATCCTGGATGCAACATCGACAATGGATAATTGCAAAGCATACAACATGGTTTATTTAGATTTCCAGAAAGCTTTTGCCAAAGTCCCGCATAAAAGATTAATTCTCAAACTGAACGCAGTAGGGATTCAAGGAAATGCATGCACAAGGATTAGGGAGTGGTTAACATGTAGAAAACAGAAAGTTCTGATTAGAGGAGAAACCTCAAAATGGAGCGAGGTAACCAGTGGTGTACCACAGGGATCAGTATTAGGTTCTCTGCTATTCCTAATCTACATTAATGATTTAGATTCTGGTATAGTAAGCAAACTTGTTAAATTTGCAGACGACACAAAAATAGGAGGAGTGGCAAACACTGTTGAAGCAGCAAAGGTCATTCAAAATGATCTAGACAGCATTCAGAACTGGGCAGACACATGACAAATGACATTTAATAGAGACAAGTGTAAAGTATTGCACGCTGGCAAAAAAAATACTGAAATTGAAGAAGGAATCTATGAAAAAGACCTAGGAGTTTATGTTGACTCAGAAATGTCTTCATCTAGACAATGTGGGGAAGCTATAAAAAAGGCCAACAAGATGCTCGGATATATTGTGAGAAGTGTTGAATTTAAATCAAGGGAAGTAATGTTAAAACTTTACAATGCATTAGTAAGACCTCACCTAGAATATTGTTTTCAGTTCTGGTCACCTCGTTACAAAAAGGATATTGCTGCTCTAGAAAGAGTGCAAAGAAGAGCAACCAGAATTATCCCAGGTTTAAAAGGCATGTCGTATGCAGACAGGCTAAAAGAATTGAATCTATTCAGTCTTGAACAAAGAAGACTACGCGGCGATCTGATTCAAACATTCAAAATCCTAAAAGGTATAGACAATGTCAACCCAGGGAACTTTTTTGACCTGAAAAAAGAAACAAGGACCAGGGGTCACAAATGGAGATTAGATAAAGGGGCATTCAGAACAGAAAATAGGAGGCACTTTTTTAGACAGAGAATTGTGAGGGTCTGGAACCAACTCTCCAGTAATGTTGTTGAAGCTGACACCCTGGGATCCTTCAAGAAGCTGCTTGATGAGATTCTGGGATCAATAAGCTACTAACAACCAAACGCGCAAGATGGGCTGAATGGCCTCCTCTCGTTTGTAAACTTTCTTATGTTCTTATTTAAGTTCAGGTCAGGCAGGATAGGGTGTGACCATTTCCTTTTGAACCTTAAGGTGCACAAGGAATTGAGCGCTTGTTCAAACGGTTTCTTCTTATAATACATTTGAGAGTGACTCAAGTATCACGAGGAGGAAACTGACAATTTGGGCACCAGATCCAACGTGTCATAGAGACCTGTTCGATGGCCCCGCCCCTCAGGCGAGTACAAAGATGTTCCTGCAGACTTCTTTTATTTGTGTTTATAACATAAATAAGTTCTAAACTATCATTGTTTAAATTTATTTTATTTATTTATGTGTGTATTTGCCTTCTGTGTCAAATGTGTTACCCTGTATTTCAAACTTTAAAAAATCTATCATCAGTCAAGAAGGGGACAACGTCCTGTTCATTGTCTGAAAATTTTCATCTGCATTTTAAGAGTGTTTTTTTTTTTTTTTTTTTTTTTTTTTGGATAGAACACTAAGCAAACAATTAGACCTTTCAAAGGTTTAGACCTTTAAATGTTCCCAGTGTTTCAGATCCTACTGCTTCCCCTGGTAGGCTGGTCCATGCATTTATAATTCTGTGTAAAAAAAGTGCATCCTACTTTCCCTTCTAAGCTTTGATCAGCCATCATTTACACTCTCTCATCCTCAATCTGTGCTCAATTTGAGGCGGTGTCTTGGGTAAACTTTAGCATGTAGGACTGTATAAACTTGAATGCAGTCCCACTTGTCCTGTCTTTTCTCAAGTTGTCTTTTCTCTCCAGAGCTTCACCACTGTGCAAGTCTAGTGTCCTTATCCTGGACTATCTGCCATTGGGAATGTAGACCTCCATTTAATGTTAATCAGAGTCATTAAAACCAACCCAGGGATGGAAACAAGACTCCCATTGTATAGCAGTTTTGATCCAATCCTGGTTTTACTATGCGATTAATAAGACACATCTGAGCTTGTTACCTATACACCTGGGGCTGATCAAGCTCATATTAAAACCTGGGATGGGTGAAACTGCTATGCCATCCCTGTAACCCCTAGATTGCTCATTTCCATTGAGTTGCCAAAGACTTTAAAAGCAGCTTTTTCCTGGAGAATAAAAGCAATTGACAGCGTGATGGATCACAGCTTTTTGGCTGCTTGGTTTTGGCGCTTGGCCTTGGGTTTCGTGGCTGCTTCCAAATTGTGCTTGACGTCTCTCAGCCGGCACTGAGAGGCAGGCAGGAGGCAGAGAGCCAGCCAACCCCCTGGAGAGGCTGGAAATTAGGTGCCGGTAGGGGGGGGGAGGAAGCAAACTCGATAGCATGACCATGTGCTCAGCGTAACACACACACAGAATGCCAAAAAACCCCACAAGATTTCTTAAAGGTTTGCAAATCCACACAGTGAATATAAAGAAGCTGTACGTATTCCAATGCCTGTGTGCTGTACATGCATCTTCCAGTTGCAAAGACAGTTGACAAGTGGCAGTGACTCCAGTGAAACACTGATGTGTGTAGTATTTGGAACGCGTGACAGCAGCAGCGTGTTCACATTCATTTTCACTGACTGCTGGGGCTCCAGTGGGTTGTGACGATGATATACTACACTCTTCATTGTAGAATGTGTGTTTGTCTCTGATGGTGCCAGCTTACTGTGAATCCCAGCTCGGGGTCTGGTTGGGTTTCAGTGTTTAAACGGGGATGTCATCTGTCTAAACTATTTGCGTGCAGGAAACAAAACGTCTTCTTGTTAGAGGTGCTGAATTGCCCGTTGTATGTTGTACCAGTGGTGGTAGCGGTAAATCTTTGTGTGTGTGCTTGTGTTTTTACATTCATAGACCATCAAAATGTCAGAGAGCTTGATCTTAGATACGGAGTAAAGCAACAGCTGCTAAAGACATTGTCTTGTGTGATGATGTTCAGATTATTAACTACTTGCTTTTTGTTTCTGCTGTTTCTCCGAAATGCCAACGGCTGACACGTCCGTTGGGAATCAGACCAAAACCAGGCTGGCCTCATCACTGTGGGGTGTAAGTGGAACCACATCAACTCGGGTGAAATCAGAGGTAAACCCGGTCAAGCACTGATGATAATCAGGGCTTCTGATTTTCAATTATAACTGATTAAACACCCCCATACAAAAAAGCATAGCTAATAAACATGGAGAAATATGGAACGGTTACTCAATTCACGTTGACTTGACATCTTTCCCTGTGAAAATAATAAATAAAATACCTACAAAAAAAATAAAAAATTCCCAGCGCAGTTGGGCAATGTCCCCCCTCCTTGCGCATTGATTCGCTCTGTATACTTTAAACCCGCCCCAGCTACTGAGGGGAGGATTGTAACACGCTTGCGAGATTTAAAATGATTTCTTGCTCATGATATTTAAAGCTACAGTATATTACAGTAAGCTACTATAGGTAGTATTTGCACGCTTGTGGAATTTAAAACAGAATTGAACATTTTAGTGAAATGTACAAAACACACAAAAACCCCAGAAGAACGTGCCCGTGACCAGAAGGATTTCACTGTGGAAGACAGCAAAGGAAAAAAAGGTACAACTGAAGTGTGCAAGTACTGCCGAGTTACTATACATACAGTGACAGAAAAAATAAAACCGAAAGTAACCGAAAACAATAATTTCATACATAAGAACATAAGTAAGTTTTCAAACGAGAGGAGGCCATTCGGCCCATCTTGCTCGTTTGGTTGTTAGTAGCTTATTGATCCCAGAATCTCATCAAGCAGCTTCTTGAAGGATCCCAGGGTGTCAGCTTCAACAACATTACTGGGGAGTTGGTTCCAGACCCTCACAATTCTCTGTGTAAAAAAGTGCCTCCTACTTTCTGTTCTGAATGCCCCTTTATCTAATCTCCATTTGTGACCCCTGGTCCTTGTTTCTTTTTTCAGGTCGAAAAAGTCCCTTGGGTCGATATTGTCAATAGCTTTTAGAATTTTGAAAGCTTGAATCAGATCACCGCGTAGTCTTCTTTGTTCAAGACTGAATAGATTCAATTATTTTAGCCTGTCTGCATATGACATGCCTTTTTTTTAAAATTAATTTAGTCGTTGTCAATTATTTTTATTATTTTCTCCCCAATTTGGAATGGCCAAAAGCTCAGCTCACCGCAACCACCCCTGCGCTGACTCGGGAGGGCAAAGACGAACACACGCTGTCCTCCGAAGCGTGTGCTGTCAGCCGACCGCTTTTCTTTCACACTGCGGACTCACCATGCAGCCACCCAAGAGCTACAGCGTCGGAGGACAACGCAGCTCTCTGGCAGCTTACAGGCAATCATACAGGTGCCCGGCCAGACTACAGGGGTCGCTGGTGCGCGGTGAGCCGAGGACACCCTGGCCGACCTAACCCCTGGAATTCAGTATTTCTGCCGCCTCATCTCCGTCCCTTCTTCAACACTCCTATCCATCCCATCAGTTTGCTTGACACTCAGAGATCCTCAAGAGCCCCCCCCCCCCTGCCGCTGCTCCCTCCTGGCTCCCTATCAATAGACATCCTTCACTCTTTAATCTCTACCCTCAGAAAAAGCTGCTCTGTCTATGCAATGACCTGACCATGGAAGAAAAAAAAAAAACAAGAGTTACCAGGACATCAAGGGGAATACAATGGATAGACTCGGAGCGTTAAGCCATTTCAACCATGAGGTCTTGTGAACCATTCCGTGCACCCAGATACTGGACTTTAACCATGCCCAGTGTTAAACATGGTGGAGGTTGTGTGATGGTCTGCAAGTTTCACAGCCTGGTCCCAGAAGCAGACCCCAACCCAGCTTATAGGCATAGGTTGTCTACTAACATCTCTTGTCATTTCTCTTTTCTTCTAGCTTTTGTCTCTGTGTGCGGCTCTGCGATCTCTTTTCTATCCCACGGTGCGGTTTTTGCGGGGAAGTGAGTCTCACTCCCCCGGCTGTCCGGGTCGGCCTCTCGTCTCAACCACTGCCGCCCGGCTGTTCCTCGCCGGCCTGAGGGGACCCCCGGCCACATCCTATTCTTCTGCTCCTTATGCGCTAAGCCTTCCTGGCCTCAACCTTGCTGTCCCATCTCCTCTCTTCCATTTCAGGTCCAGGACCATTTCAACCCCCTCATGCAGTAGGCCGTGCCTCCACCTGCCGAGCGGGCCCCGACCCCCCCGAGACACTTTTCCTAAGCTCTCCACGCCGCCCAGCTGCCAGCTTAGCTGTCTGAGGATGCTGCACTGAGTTGCGAAGGATCTGTCCTTTTGTCCTGTTCGTCCCCTTCCTGTCTCTTGCTCTACTAAACGTCCAGCAGCCAGAGGATGCTGCCTGACCCGTCGGGAGCGAGAGTCAGTTTGTTGAATGTTATGTGTCTAAACTTTGCTCTCTCTCTCTCACTTTTACGTCACCCAGCAGTCGGAGGATGCTGCCTGACCCGGTGGAAAGTGTTTATATCTAATCCTCAATGTTACTAAGCACCATTCCCAAACTCCTTCCCCAGTCTCGCCATCCCTCTCTAACTCGTTTCACTCTTAAACTCTCAAATCTCTCGCCCCTCTCAAGCCTCCTAACCAACCGGAGAAATTATTATTATTATTATTATTTATTTCTTAGCAGACGCCCTTATCCAGGGCGACTTACAATTGTTACAAGATATCACATTATTTTTACATACAATTACCCATTTATACAGTTGGGTTTTTACTGGAGCAATCTAGGTAAAGTACTAGGTAAAGTAAAGTAAAGTACCTTGCTCAGAGTACAACAGCAGTGTCCTCCACTGGGGATTGAACCCACAACCCTCCGGTCAAGAGTCCAGAGCCCTAACCACTACTCCACACTGCTGCCCTGAAATCCTAGGCATCCAGTGAAATGTCATTTGAAATGTAATTTGCTATGTGTCTGCCCAGTTCTGAATGCAACAGTGTTTGCCACTCCTCCTATTTTTGTGTCGTCTGCAAATTTAACAAGTTTGCTTACTATACCAGAATCTAAGTCATTAATGTAGATTAGGAAGAGCAGAGGACCTAATACTGATGCCTGCGGTACAGTACATAAAAAGCTAAAGTCCTAGTAAAAAAACAAACTAAAAAAAAACTAAAAAAAAAAAGATTTACATAAAACTGGAAAACAGCTAAAAAAAAAAATAAGCACCAAAAAATGAAATTAATAAAAACCTAAAAACCGAAGCCCTGATAATAATGTATGTGTACGCGTTCTGTGCCTTCCTCTGATCAAGTTCAGAGCGTGTTTCAATCTCTTGCGCTCTTTGCTGTGTCAGGGTCTGTCATACAAACAGCGCAAGAGAAAGTACGCTCTCAACTTGATCAGAAACAGCCGCTGCACGCTTAGAGACACAAGTCATTACATCTAAATAAATAAAAAAGACCAAAAGCTGATCTACACGTACTAGACCTGTTCATATAGAAGCTGCTGTGCTTTACACGTGTCGAATGACTTGCCACTGGCATGCTTGGTGCAAGACACACACTCACACACGTGCCGCTCCCATCCTCGGCTTCCGGAGCTCCTGCTCTCTGCACCGCCTGAACCCGCAACTACCGAGCAGAGGAACACTGCAGCCCCCTTCAGGGGCTCAGCTCTTTAGGTCCCTGTGAAACCTGTGCTGCAGTAAGTAGCGCTTCTTGTGTAATTTCCATCCCGGATTGTTCTCCCGCGCTAAACTGGTGTACTTGGTCTGGGACTCCGTTGCTTTTATTACATTTAACTTGGCGTTAGACCTGTTATACAGAGGGTGAAAAACCTCAAGGTATTTTTAGACACTGTAATTGAAAGTAGAATTACACTTAAGATAAGGGTCTTTGTCACATTTTAGTGAAAGCACGTTTAGACCCTTCTAGCATATCTGTGTTCACTCGCTCCCACGGACTCTCTCCACGCCCGGTTTCTTAATCAAATATTTCTTTTAATTACAACTAAGGGTTCCACAAACCTCTGCGCATTGCATGTTCCTAAACGCCCTGGTTCCCATAGCGTTCTTCATACCTGAAACTTTCAAATCCCTTTGGAGCTCATGCTCATGTGATTTAACCGGCAGTCCTTACCTGCCCAGGAGCGCGCAGTTCCGATCAGCGCCACACGGGGGCAGTAGGTATGAACCCGTCAGTGTCTGAGGTGCGGAACGATGTGTTTTCCTCTTACAGAAGTGCTATAATGTTGTTGTGTATATATATATATATATATATATATTTACGGCTTGTTCTATTGACTTATATCATTTTAATCTTGTATTTTATTTATGTTTGTTAACTTTTTTTATTGAGATATAATAACATGTTACACCTTAGCTCTTATTTAACTTTGCTACACGCAATAAGTACATTCATTAAATCAATAAATAACCTCTACTTCAGGAAATGTGCATCCGTTTATAGGTAAATATGTACAGATATTTATACTTGTAAAATGATTTAAATAGCAAGTTCAATTGCAGGCTGTTTTAAAAGTCTCTGTGGAAAGCAGGTTCCCAGAATACTCTTGTGATTTCAAACTACCGCAGTTCGTTTTATTGTTTATTACTTAATAGAAGTTCAATTCTGTAAAATGTAAAGTAAAATCAGGAAGACAGGTTGTGACTTTTTATCAATATACAAAACAGAAATTCAATACAGTACAACACACTGCACTGCAATTCACACGTCTGGAGCGCCTTTCATCACATGGAACTCAACACACAATATAACAAGTGTGTACTGTATAGCGCATGTGTGTGTGTTTTTTCTTCTCCAAGTTCCCCTGCTTTCCATTAAAATTCAATAACATAACGCTTACAAAATGGAGCAGGTACCGAGATACGGGAGAGGGGGGTATGATTAATTCGGCCGCTCTTAGCTGTTCGATGGCAGACTCGTGGGATAAAAAAAAAAAAAAAAAGAACCGTCGGATTAAAAAGATGACAAGAAATTAAATTGTACCGTCGGAAATTTTGCTGACGCGGGAGCAGGAGCTGTCTTTGGGCTGCTTGATAAATCGTCGTCTCTTTCACGGAATAGAAAGGAGGGAGAGAGAGAGATAGATGAAATGAAAATGGTCTGCAGCTATAATTAGTTATTGGGAGGTGGATGGGGGGGGGGGGGTCTGGAATAGTGGAATATAAATATTCCACGCCGTCAGCACAAAGCAGAAAAGAACAAGTGTGTTTGGAAATTAAAAGTGTCAGGTGAAGAACTATGGCAGACGGTAGTGACGGGCCGTTTAATTCTGTTAGAATAAGGCGGGATGAAGCTGTACCCCTACCTTGCAGCGCGGGGTCCTGTACCCTCCCTCCCTCTCTCTCTCTCCACTTTTTTTAAAACCCATTTTAGCACCTAGATGCGGGATTAGATTATTCTTATTTTTCAAAGCACTGTTTAATCCAAGAGAATGTTTGCCAGCACGTATCCAAAAATAAAAAAATGCATGTGTATGGTATATAAAACACAAATTATTATTTTCAGAATCTCTTATAAAAATGAGGGTTCCAGAAAACATACTAGGAATCTGTGTAGTTTTATATTCCAATACAAACAGTGGCACCAGGACAGCCAGCGCAAGGGTTGAAATCGCAGAACCTGTATCGTTGGCTTTACAAAGTTGAGAACATTTAAAATCAGCTGAGGGGTGTGTAACAGGTTAAATCAAACATTTTAAAGAGGGGATTCCACAAAAAAAGCATGTCATAAAACGACCTTATTCATAATGAAAATATCCAGAAAAAAACATTTGAATAGTTACTGTACCGTTTCAGAACACACACACTGCTTGAATCAGGAGTTCCACTTTGTGACCACAAGAGGGCAGCAGAGTGGCGTAAACAAAGGTATCCTCTGGACTACCGTGCTTACCTCTGCTATACCATGATTTCACTGTACTTTATAATTATTGCATTTCAACACAAATGCTTAAAGGAGAAAGAAAACAGAACTACAGCTCTATCCAGCTAAAAAAAAAATACATAAATGAATGTAATTAATAGAGAGACACCCTCACTGCTGGGTGGTGTACAAGATAATCAAACAGCTGAACAGCAGCACACACAGAAACCAGTCCATACCTTCGAATTCCTCTGCTGCGGTTCCAGTTACCTGTTAGTTAAAATACTGCATTTCCCAGCATGCAGCTGTGCAGCCATGTCATCATCACACACACACCCTCCTGAGCAAGCTGTCATGGCAACGCAGGCGAGGCCTTCCCCCTGGCAGAAAGGTGTTGATCTGGAAGTGACTTTGTAGCTTTCAAAACAGGTTGAGTCTCACCCAGAGCATCCAATCAGCTTCACTGAGGAGTGTGAGGAATGTTGAACACACAGAAACACACATACACACACACAAATACAAGCAGACACAGAGAAACGCACACACACAGACGCAGGAAACACACACACAAAAATACCAGCAGAGAAACACAAAAATACACACAGACACACAGAAACACACACACAAAAATACACACAGACGCAGGAAACACACACACAAATACATGCAGACACAGAGAAACACACACACACTGCAGATCCACTCTGCCTGTGTAACAGTATTAAGATTTCAGGTGGGATCTGTTGTGCTACTAAACTGTGCTGTACAGGGAGCACACCTTCAGTAATGCTGCTGGCAGCTTAAACAGAATTCTCCCAATTCAAAGTGAAAATGAAGTCTAGAAAAGCGATGGGAAGTGCAGGAGTCATTGCTGTCTTGCGTTGCTGCTGTATTTGCATTGCAGAATCCTCCCACCCCCGCCCTGGATCCACAATCCGAGACCGCTCAGAGAGCAGCTTTGCATTTCCATTTGAATTGCAACACCAGCGCCTGGGCTGAAAATGATGACCTCCGTGGAACAAACAAATCTATACCGCGGATAACAAAAACTAAAATGGCATAACCGGTTTGCAAAGCGGCAGAGCTTTTAAAATACACCTGTTCGAGGAAGTGGCCGAGAACCCCCCTCAACCTACAACCCACAACTGCAGAACAGAGTCAAACAATCTTTCTGAGTGTTTCTTATTGCAAGAACTCAAATACAATACATTTTTGATTATCTGTGTTAAGGTGAGTTAATAAAAAGATTGTAAGTGCAAAACTACGATTGAGGGTGCAGCTGTATGTGGACTGTGTATGCTGCTAAAATGTTTTATTGCCTGAGAGAGGCAATAAAATGAACAGAACTGATCTCGGAATGTTGCTGACACACAGAGATAAGAAGCCAGCAGCTAAGCTTTGCACTCAGAGGGGTGTAGAGACCCCTTGAACACACACCAGCGCTGTGTCCGCTGCTTCTTCCACAAACTGGAAACTGACATCACTGCTTCATTTCTGTTAATAACTAGTGACCCTTCCTCACCAACTACGCTACCCAGCTCCTGGTCCAGGCCCTGGTACTCTCCCGCCTAGACTACTGCAACTCCCTCCTGGCTGGCCTCCCTGCGTCCGCCACCCGTCCGCTCCAGCTCATCCAGAACTCTGCTGCCCGCCTGGTGTTCTCTCTGCCTCGCTTCGCCAACGCTACACCACTACTCCGCTCGCTCCACTGGCTCCCGATCACCGCTCGCATCCAGTTCAAGACTCTTGTACTAGCCTACAGATGCCTTGACCAGACTGCACCCAGCTACCTCCAGACCCTCATCTCTCCCTACACCCCCACTCGACCTCTCCGCTCCGCTCTGACTGGCTCTACCTCCGCTACGCTCCCCTGCCTCCAGAGCCCGCTCCTTCTCCACCCTTGCTCCGCAGTGGTGGAATGACCTTCCTACAGATGTCAGGACTGCCCAGTCCCTGACCACATTCCGGCGCCTCCTTAAGACTCACCTCTTCAAACAGCACCTGTAGAACTCCTCTGTTGTATCCTGGGACACTATCACCCTTCATTTAAATGTGCTTTATTTTGCTCTTATCTGCCCCCTATTTTACTGCATTTAATCCTGTACTTCAGAATACTGTAATCTGTCAAGTGTTTAACCTGTAGTATTTTGTACTTAATCATATCCTGATGTAACTATCACTATTTAATCATATCCTGATGTAACTATCACTATTATCTGCTGTATTATTGAATTGTGGTTTGTCACACTTGAACAAAAATTATTGTATTTCTTGCTCTTATTGTATTACTTGTATTGTAACACTTGAAATGTATTTGCTTACGATTGTAAGTCATCCTGGATAAGGACATCTGCTAAGAAATAAATAATAATAATAATAATAATCAATAATGTAGTTTCCTTACAAGGTGCTTTAGCCAGAGAGTGTAAGAGCTGCTCTTCAGTTTGCCATTAATATGGTAACATAAGCTACCCTTATAAAAGTTTACTATAGTAAAAACCCAGCAAAGCGTAATAAAGCACAGTGAAAGCATATGAAACAATACGGCAAACCATGATAATCTATGGAAAAAAACATGGGAAAACTGCAAAGATACTGTGCAAAAATACCAGGGAAACTTTTATAAGGGTAAATCAACCATATTTATAGCGACTCTGCCACTTTGGACTAAGTTTTGTTCTGCTGTCCAGGGACTGCTGCACTGCTGACTATTATTGTTTATTTAGCAGATGCCTTTATCCAAGGCGACTTACAGAGTCTATTATAAAGACTGAATGATTTAACAGAGATTACATACGTCTGTGCCAGGCAACTGGAGCTCAAGAGCAGCTCCTGAACGCCCAGTCAAAGCAACGCAGACTTAGAAAAATTACAATTCAAATAAAGACAGCAGTAGAGCAATTTCAATAAGAACCACTCACAGAGTGATAAGACAATGGCATTTGAATATTCTAAATATTGAACATTGTTCCCTTTTAAATATAAACATGAACACACAGTCACAGCCAAAAGCACCCTACGCTTATTACCATAGCTCAAGGGAACAGATTAAGGACAAGCCTTTAGTAAACTTGAACCACTTTTTAATAGAACAAAAAGCAAAACAGACAATGACTAGTAATTTAATAACTAATCTTTATCAGATAAACAAACAAAACTTAATTTAAAGGATTCGTTCATGACAGAAGTACTGGCACCCCTGCTTTAGTATTTTCTGTGTGCTCCTTTTGCTTTTAATTAGTGCTTTCAGACATTTCTAAGAATTTTTAAGCAGTATGTTGCATCTAGTTGGTGACACACACAGACAGACAGACAAACACAGACAGGCACACACGCACTCACTCACAGACACACAAACACACAGACACACTGACACACACAGACAGACAGACAAACACAGACAGGCACACACACAAACACACAGAGACACTGACACACACACACACACACAGACAGACAAACACAGACAGGCACACACACAAACACACAGAGACACTGACACACACACACACACACAGACAGACAAACACAGACAGGCACACACGCACTCACTCATAGACACACATACACAAACACACAGAGCACAGACAGACAAACACATGCACACACACACATGGAAAGACACACGCACAATGTTTGTTTATCCTGTTTATGAGGACTTTGCATCGACTCCCATACACACTGTAGATTTCTGATCTTACACAATAATGAAAGTTCCAGGGTCTAAACGAAATATTGCTGCATATTTTTTTTGTTTGAAATATCTGTTTAAACATTACAGGGGCCATAGTTTCTACCCAGCAAGCACCATAAACTATCACACACACACAGACACACTTTAGGTATTAGGACCCCGCATCCTGCCACGCCCACACTGTTCACTCTCTCTGCAGACGGTATGACATTTGGGCCCAAAGAACATACAACGTTCAACCCACGCCCCCCTGTGACACTACGAGCCCAAGATCATCTCAGATCACAATCTGGTAAACCGAGTAGCGCTCAACTGAAGACCCCCTGCTTCCCATTCCTGCATTTGTGGAATTCTTTCCCACCAAGTTCAAACATGGAGAAATATTCCAGTTCAGATGCCATCAGAAGTGTATTATTTTGTTCCGGTGATTAACTTGTTTCGCCACTGAAATACACATTAATAAAGTATTTGACAATGTCTGGTGCTCGATTTATGTAGGTACAGTTTTATAAACTGCATGAAAACTGAATTTTTTAAAAAAAAAACATTTGCTTTCTAAAATGTTTTTTTTTTTTTCTTTAATTCCACTTTTATTTAGACTTTTAGTTCTTCTAATTTGAGAATTAAAAGCATTTTTGTCTCTCTTAATTTCTGTTTGATTACATTTGTATTAGTCTGTTCTCAGTTCAATGGTTTAATTTGTATTTGAAGAAGCGCTCGTCTGTTAACAGACTGCAAAAGCAACTGTGCATCCATCCATCCGAGTCCGCACACTTCACCATTACTTTCCATTCAATTCAAACGCCTGCATTCAATTAGATTACTGGCATTGCTACCTAGCTACTAACAAACACACACAAACATTACTGTGTTGCTGCTGTGCTTTGGCATTGCAGTGCCAACAGTGCTACCACTTCAGCAAAGCTACAAAATGATGAGCTTGCATGGGGATCCCAGAACTCCGGATTCAGTGTGTTACAGCGTTCCTGCTCTCAGCCACATCTTGAGAGCTGCACCCTGTTGGCTTTCTCCAGAGAGAAATGTGTCTTTTTTTTACTGGAAAATTACCTCAAAAAGCATACTCGACAAACATGAAATATGGCAGTGTAATGATAAGACACACACATGCATGGCATAGCGATTAACTGCTTATTAACATGTCACTACATTATGCCACTCCAAATAAAGTGATACCAGAATCTGCAGTAAACATTTAGTGTTGGCTTGTGCACTGAAGCTCAGAAAGGCTGACAGCATTGGAATCCACACTCACATGGTGCTCTGATTTCATGACCTTGGTTCACCATGACTGAAGTGGAGGCAGCCCTTAAGAATTGTGCAGGAGCCTTTAACAAGAAATCTGAGCCAAGCTAAACAAGAACTCCCCTGGCCAGCATTGTCCTGCTGTAATGCTGAGACATGCAAGAAGCACTACTTAAAGTTTGCTCAAGTTTTTGTAGACACAGAACTTACAAGACTGCTGAAATCCTTAACACAGTTTTGTTTTTTTAAATCTTCTACTTAATGCTTTTCAATGGCAATGCAGATACAGTGGCAATGGCAGTGGTTCTGCATTGTCAAAGGGACAATATTAGCACAAGCTGCAATGGGACGAGGCTGGCATTTGTAGAATGGTACAGCAGCATGCCAACTATCCCCTTCCATGGCAATGCATGCAGGCAGTGCTACTGCAATGGCAATGCAATGGTTCTGTACCCATTGTGCTGGTAATGCTGTTATCTGCTAATCACTGCAGAACCCGACAGAAGAACTAAAAACAGTTTCCAGTGTTTCGCAGATTTTATGAAACCGTGCATTCCCCATGTACCTTCCCATAAATGCCCTTTTTACAGACGACTCAAGCACAAAATAGTAGAAAAAAGAAAAACACTTTTATTTCACAACAAGGAAACTAAACACAACAAGCAAAGTTATGAACAATGTATGTGCGCTGCTCCTGTAAACCTCAATCTCTAAAGTGTTAGAAAACCGTCTGCAAAGTTTACCACAGACGTTTCCTTTGCTGTGTCCCACGCTGTCTGTATCGCAGCGTTAGATTCTGAATGTAACTATACATCAACTGCGCAGTGCACTTCTTAATATTTACTCGGGAGTGTTCGCCAGGAGAAAAAAATGAATCGCTCAGGATCGCAGTGTATCCAGATCCCTGTCCCACCTGCTATAATGCTGTCTCCACAATACTGCACTCATTCAATCACTACCATTGCTGCAGGACGCAGAGATGTTTAGAAAGGAAAAAATCTCTCTGCTGGTGAACGCTACCCAATAAAAGTTGACAAAAAAAGGAATTCCCGAGTTGATTTACCCAAGATGTGTGAACAAAAATATAAAAAAACCAACGGGATTATTGTGAAAAAAAGATGCCACAGGGACAAGACGGGATACAGCAAAGGGAAAGCAATGAGCTGCTTGTAAACACTGCAGGGGTTCTGGAACACAGACTGGTTTTACACTATTCCTCAGACCGAGGATAAAAAGCAGCTGAGCCTTGCAATGAAATCTGCTTCTACAATGAAGCCTAGAGCCAGGGAGCAAAATATATTTGAATACTCAAACGCTTGCTTGAAAATTTGGCAAAAAATGTTCCCGTTTGTCGGAACATGATTTATAAATTAATCAAACAGATATGCCTAAAAAACTATGTGTACATGATGTGTGAAAATAACACAGTACTTTATAGTCCTCCTCCCATAAGTTCTTCGGCAATTGTACGCAACAAGGCTTTTTTTTTGGAAGAAACAAAAGCAAACTAACAAAAACAAACAACGATTGGCAGGTTTTTTTTGTTATTATTATTATTATTATTTTCACTGTCTATTACAAGGTCAGCCTTGCCCATGACGTGGCAATCCGTACCCGTGAGTCATCCGTCAGCGAGGCTCAGCATTACCCAGCACCCTCGTGTTGAATTACTGCGAGCAACTCCAGAGAAAACACACACACTCCTGTGCGATTGGGTAACCTTGATACAGCGATTCCCATTCCGTTTAGGTGTCAAACTCCTCTTCGGATCATGTTCCTGAATCCTGACATTCCCACATTCCCAAAGCATCCCCCCCGCCCCCCCACCCCCGGATAGGAGAACTACTGCCCAATGGTACTTTGAGATCTGTAGATACCATTTTTACACAGTCCCATCTGTTTAACAGCACACTGTGTGGCTTTATTAAGTTCATTTAGGCTTTTTTTTAAAAATATAAATGTTCCCAAGCAGGAGATTCTCTCTTTGCAAACACATTTCATCGTGGCACCCTTGCAGCCAGGGCTACATAGAGCACACTACATAGTGGCAGCTCCGCGTTGTAACATTCAAAGAATTACCTGGCCAGGTAGAGTCTTCATCATTGCATTTTTCTTTCTTTTTAATTTTTTTTTTTTTTTTTTTTAATTTTTTTTTTTTATTTATGAGCTTCACAGGAATAAAACTTCAATGAAATCCACATGGAGTATTTTTGTGCAGGAGTTCAGGGTGATAAATCTGTAAGGGCCCAGGCTGGGTAATGAAGTATGCCTGCCACGCCAGCTGCAGTAAAGAGGGGCAAGCGAGTGCAGTTCTGCTTTGTCCAGTGTTTGAAGATTAAAAGAGCTGTTACCTCTTATATATACATATAAAACATCCTGTCCTGTTTGCTCAACCTGCTTACAAATCGCTCCCAAGCGCCACGCCTTGAGGCAGGATTCAGTTCTGCTGCGTTTGTATTAGACTGCGGTTGCAGTTTCTAGTTTTGTTACGTCTGTGCTGTCTCACCACGACTACCTGCAGATAGTCCCACCCCTCTGTCTGTTTGAAAAGGGCAGTCATTGTGAATGACTTGCTTAGGTCAATACATTTTTCTCCTGTGCTTTTCATGTGCGGCCGTGTCTTATTGGTGAGTTTTGTTTTATAGGGGTGCTTGGTAAAGCCAATAAGTTATTTATTTATAGTGTGCAAGTGTCTGTCGTGGAATCTGTGATATATATAATAATTGCTAAATGTCTGCATATTTAAAATGAAAATGTGGTTGTTTAACCTCTAACTCTGCCCTGTTTTTTTATTGCTGGCAATGCAGTTGAAATGAAATTGAAGAAGTTTAAAAGTTTGACTTGCTGGTTGGATATTTCCTTATAACTACTTTACGAGTAGACTAGAACATCATTTTGGAAGAATCAAAGAGAGACAGCAAAATGACAACAGAGTAAAAGCATGCAAATGATGTACAACAAGACGTCTGGGTCATGGTCCCATTTCCTTCTCCTAAATCTTATTTTTTCTTAAATACACTTTACAAGCATAGCAAAAATATAATCTTGAGAAATATTATTACCCTTTCATGAGGGCCTTTACACAGTTCATGAACAAAAACGTCTCTAACTGCAGCTGCAGAGAGGAAACGAACCGAGGCACTGTACAGCTATCCGGGCTCCCTGCCACTGCTATAGGCTGTGATTATCTTGAAGAGAGACTTACGTCAACGCTATTCTAGGAGGATATGCTGTACACAACACAGAGTGCCAAACCGTTCCTCTACGTCCCTCTCGTCCCCTTTGTCTACCGTCTCCAGTGCAATCCCAGATCCTTGCCAGGCTCTTAAAACCACGCTGTAATGAAAACCTTGCTGCTGCCGAGCAAGTCTGGGAAAAAAAAAAAAAAAAAACCTTCAGAAAACAAACAACGTATTGCATTTATCGTGCAGAAAAGAAAAAACGAAAACAGAATCTCTTGTCTCGTCGCAGAAGTGAGCAAACGCTCCCTCAGTCCGCTGGGGAAATACAACGGTATTGTAACGGACGTGCGAGAGCGTTGCGTCTCTTCCTGGTGTAAAATGAATGTCCTCTGAGGCAAAAGTCACTCTGGAGGATGGAAATCTAAATTGTATTCCATTACAATTTGTATTAAATGAAGGTCCCTGGTCATGTCTTTTCCTCACACCAGGGAGTTGGAGTGGGAGTGCGGGTTCCCATTCTCGGAGCGCAGGGTGGAGAAGGCCACGGCGGGCGTGTCGTCGCAGGGCCGGTGGCGCCGACACACGTAGCACAGGATGCGCTTGAAGGTGTTGCGCATCTCCTGGTCGCGGTACGAGTAGATGATGGGGTTGACCAGCGAGTTACACTCCGCCAGCACCAGGAAGAACTTCTCATACAGCAGGACTTTGCAGCTCACGCAGTTCACCCCGTCCAGAATGAGGATAACCAGCCCAGGGGTCCAGCAGATCACAAAGGCACCTGAAAAGAGAGACAGAGAGAGAGTCAGCACAACAGCACCGTCACCCGGAACTCCACACCACTCAGGGCCACGGGTTCAATGCCACTCCACTTTTAAGTAGTGCTGGGACGAGCACGGAATTTTCACGTTCAGATATTCGGTCATAATTTAAATATTCGTTCGGATATTCATTTTGAAAAAGTAATGAAAGCCATTATAATTGCTCAGAACACAGACAGCATAGCAGCCGGGGCAGTGGGCGTGGCCCCTGTGTGTGTGCCTTTATTTTACAGCAAGACGTTACAATATGGAAATGTTAAACTAGAAGATTCTCCCAGGAGTAAAGAATACGTTGTGGAGGGCTTGCTTTACCCCAGTGAATTAACGACAAAACAAAGCATGCCAAATAGCAGCTCAAGTTAAACGTTGTTTTGTTTATTGCCAAAATACAGTACATAAAAGTTGACACCACGTTTCATTAATTTTTTTAAACTTTTTATTCATTCCTTGCCATTGCCGTTTCTTCACAGTAAACAGTGGCCAGCGACCATTTTGGTTCTCGTTTATTACATTCCACATAACAGAGAGTCGCAACAAAAAATATAAAAACCACTAAACATTTCCAGAAGTTGGGTACTGTTTAAGCGAGGCATTTCAGAATGACGTGCTTGCCTTTTTTCTGTCTCATGAGACTGTGACTCGCTGTAAAGCAGCACAACGCGTTTTTGTCCCAGATGGCTTTCCATAGAGATCACTATGCGTGCTCCTGCATAATCTGGTTTGTTTACTTTTTGCCGTCTAAAACTTTTAAATAGAGGCTCAAGAGCTGCTGTGTTGATCCGGTTTTATTTTTATTTTTATATAATTAACCTCACATATCACATGGAGCTCTTTTTCATTTGCCATTTTTCAAACTGTTGCCCAACTTCTGGTGAGACTGTAAATAAGTGCAAGGTGCATTTGTAGCGAATACGAACATCTGATTTTTGTATCCGAATACATGTCAAAATATATTTGTTTGAATATTCGTCCCAGCACAACTTCTAAGTAACTCTGACTTTTTAAACAACTGTTATGTATTTCAAGTCCTCTTAAGCACTCTCAATGTGGTTACAGAAGGCTTGTAACCAGGAGGTTCTCCGGTTCAAATCCCGGCTCAGCCACTGAGACCCTGAGCAAGTCACTTAACCTCCATGTGCTCCGTCCTTCAGATGAGACGTAAAACAAACGAGGTCCTATTGGAAGTGACTCTGCAGCAGCAGCAGTTGAAGCATAGTTCCCCCCCAGTCTCACCAGAACAAAGAAACAGGATCATATAACTCCTGTGTTGGCCTCGCTACACTGGCTTCCAGTGCATTTTAGAATTGAGTTTAAAATCTTACTATTGACATATAAACCTCTGCGCGCTGGTCCGCTAACGCTGGCTCTGTGCCTCCCACAGGTGAAATGTAAAGGAGAGGAGAACGTGTGTTTAGTTAGAAAGCCCCCAGACTCTGGAATTCACTGTCTGTCTCTAGGAGAGACGCTGCATCGGTCAAGATTTTTAAGTCAAGATCTATTGTCTAGCCTTCTTAACCTGCCTTCAAATATAATTGTTTTTATTTATTTGACTTGCTTATTTCTGTAATTTTGTGTTTTATCTGCGATTCTTATTCATTTCCTGTTTTCTTCAAACTGTCTTTATACATTTTTTTTTATTGTTAGTTTCTGATATTGTTATTCGTATAATTATGTATTGCTATTTTGTAATTTTTACTATTCTTTTTGAAACTTCAGATTTTTCTGTTTTAACCGACATGTGAAGCGCTTTGAGACACTGTGGTATGAAGGGCGCTATATAAAATTAATAAAATTGAAATTAGTCTCCGTAAGTCGCTTTGGATAAAAGCATCTGCTAAATGACTAATTCATAAAAAATAAATTGTGTTTAGTTTTTCATTTTTTAACATTAACATGATTTTTTTCACCTTTCAAATAAATCAGAGTTAATTTAAAAATAGAGGAGGCAATTAGAATCGTAAGTTTTATCTTTAAAATCTTTGAAAAACAAAGGGATGGTAATAAGACTCCCGTTGCACAGCAGTTTCACCCATTCCAGGGTTAAATACAGGCTTGATTAGCCCCAGTGTATGGATAACAAGCTCAGGTGTGTGTTTTATTAAACTCATAGTAAAACCAGGAACGGATCTGCAATGGGAGTCCCATCCCTGCTTGAGTGTTAATGCTCACTTAAGCGGGCCAAGTTAAAGGTAGTTCATAGTGAGATCACTCCCGTTGCCCCACACTGTACCAACACAGGCTGCTGTGCAGTTTCTAGTCATCGCTGTGAAAGTCCTGTCGAGATCACATTTAGTTTTGATTTGACGGAGCAGATTTACTGTCTGGCTGTGTGTGTGGGTGCGTGTGCGTGCGTATGTGTGTGCGTCCATTCCCCTCATCGTGTTCTCACTTCAGTTTCCAGTAAACGTCTGTTTACGCACAGATGCACAGTAACAGATTACAAACACTGCAGAGATGAATTAATTCTGATTTGTCAAAGTTAGATACATATTAAATAGGGGTGTGCTGATACTCATAATTGCCTTTCAGAAGTATTTATTGGAAGGTATTAAAGTAAGCCTGTCCTTCCCTCACCTTTACAATCACGGCAATTAACTTCCACACAGCCGACTGGAAGCTAATTTTCCTCTCGTCCGGGGCGCTGATATTTTTACTGCCGTACGGAAGCCGTGAACTGGCAAATGAAAATATTACTAATAGCCCGATTGGTACTTCCTTGTATTTGAAATCAACATGTTAATGAATGGATTTATTCAATACCTGCTGATAAATACTTCTTAAAGGGAATTACGAGTACAAGCATCAGCACAGCCCTAATATTAAATAGATCTTACAAGTTTTAATATACATAGATAGATCTATAGTACAGAGTTACATACACATTCACACATCACTTGTTTTTCATGCTTAGATATTTTCATATACATGTCATACTGTGCAGCCTAAATGATATCATTCTTCAGTGTTTACAATAGTAGAGAATAACGGGGTTGAACTCCACTCCATGGAGACAGCAGTGATGACAGCACCCCTCTTACTACTGGCCACCCTGGAAATGTAGAACCCTGATGTGCAGCTGGCTTTAATGTGCAGCGGTGGCCAGGTGTCAAAAAGGGTCTGGAAAGCCAGTCCTTGGTTCGTCTTTGTCTGTTCCGTTCCTTGTTCTGTGCTTTCGACAAGCCTGGGAGTAAAGAAAAAGAACCCTCACCACCGTGTGTGGAACCAGAGGAAGCCACCCCGCGATCGCCGCGCGTGTGAACCAGGGGGAGCCACCCCGCGATCGTCGCGCGTGTGAACCAGGGGGAGCCACCCCGCGATCGCCGCGCGTGTGAACCAGGGGGAGCCACCCCGCGATCGTCGCGCGTGTGAACCAGGGGGAGCCACCCCGCGATCGTCGCGCGTGTGAACCAGGGGGAGCCACCCCGCGATCGTCGCGCGTGTGAACCAGGGGGAGCCACCCCGCGATCGCCGCGCGTGTGAACCAGGGGGAGCCACCCCGCGATCGCCCCGCGTGTGAACCAGGGGGAGCCACCCCGCGTGTGAACCAGGGGGAGCCACCCCGCGTGTGAACCAGGGGGAGCCACCCCGCGTGTGAACCAGGGGGAGCCACCCCGCGTGTGAACCAGGGGGAGCCACCCCGCGTGTGAACCAGGGGGAGCCACCCCGCGTGTGAACCAGGGGGAGCCACCCCGCGTGTGAACCAGGGGGAGCCACCCCGCGTGTGAACCAGGGGGAGCCACCCCGCGTGTGAACCAGGGGGAGCCACCCCGCGTGTGAACCAGGGGGAGCCACCCCGCGTGTGAACCAGGGGGAGCCACCCCGCGATCACCCCGCGTGTGAACCAGGGGGAGCCACCCCGCGATCACCCCGCGTGTGAACCAGGGGGAGCCACCCCGCGATCACTGCACATGTGAACCAGGGGGAGCCACCCCGCGATCACCGCGCGTGTGAACCAGGGGGAGCCACCCCGCGATCACCCCGCGATCACTGCGCATGTGAACCAGGGGGAGCCACCCCGCGATCACTGCGCATGTGAACCAGGGGGAGCCACCCCGCGATCGCCGCGCGTGTGAACCAGGGGGAGCTACCCCGCGATCGCCGCGTGTTTAACCAGGATCGGAGCCTTAGGGTAGGGTCTCATTTAGGGGATTTTAATCCCACCAAATGTTTAGATTATCTGTGTTAGGAGGAAGGTTCCTGGTGCGGGACTTCGCACGGGAGTGGCACACGGCCAGAGCTTGGCCACATTATATTTTCTAGTTGTTTTTGTACAGTGTTTTGTATTTTTATATATAAAGTAATCCATCGCGTATCTGACTGCGATGGGAGCAAAGTAAGGGCAGATATGTAAAAAGGCAAATAAAGGAATCTTGTTTTAAATACCAGTATTCAATTACAATATTCACACAATTATAGTTTTAAGATTCCGCTTTTATTAAGGAGCTCCCCTAAATCCCTTGTTTGGAAAGATACAGGGTATTAATGCTTGTGACAGGGTAGCCGTCTGCAGTGTGGATGCGTGCTGAGTGACAGGCAGGAGATCCAGATGAAGGTTGAAGTTGATGAACAGGATTTATTTACATATCAACACACTGAACAGCTCACGTGACACTACCAGCAATGGCAGCGCACAGGTCTCATATAACACAGTGTATGAAAACTTTGGTAGGATCGACAATATCTGAACTAATCTTCTCTGTTCAATAATAAACAAACGTTACTGAAGAGGTTGATCATGGCGGGTAAACGGTGAGGGCAGATATGCGATGGATTACTGCATCTCTTCTTCCAGACTAGGGCTACCATTGCTGGTCTACTGGTGGCGGCCACCAACATTGCAACCCTTTGTACTTAATAAAACCTGGACGCCTGTGTGGTGTTTCAAATACAAACCCTCTGTGTCTCTCTCGTCTCTCAGCGGATACCCACACAGTAACAGTACACCCCTGTTACATGTATAATATTGAAACGATCAGGTGCCAGGAGTCTGAACTGTCGGGCCCCTGCTAAATCTGCTCTGAATGAAGTGATCACACTTCTCATCACAGCATGAAGTCACACCGAGTCTGGGAGCTGTTCATGCAGCTATAAAGGAGGAACAGCTGATTTAATGTCAATCTCCTGACTCCTGATCATTCAAATAACATACCTCAGAGTTAGAATCTCACACTAGCCCTGCAGCCCTGTGTTTCACCCTCAATCAAGTGTGTTATTTAAATGATCTGGTATTCGGAGTTTGAGCAATCAGGCCCTCATTAAATGGATTGCACATCCTTACAGCCGCACGAACATCTTCCAATAGTAACCCAACAGACTCGGATGGGAGTTTACTTAATTGAGCCAGGCCGCTGGTCATTTCAATGATACCTGGGAAACAAGCCCAGGTCTGGGTGCAGCAGGGCCGGTGCGAGTTTCAAGAGGCGTTGTGGTATTTAAATTCACCATCAAGACATGCAAGTTGCACCCTGCTCCCAGTCCACCACATCACCTCTTCCTGTGTGAGCTTGTCACGTGCCACGCTTCCACACACAGAGATCCCACACAGGACGTGCAACCACTGAGCCTGCAGGCAGTGGGGCGCGATTTGAATACGCAGCTTCACTGCTAGAACAAAGCCAGGGGCTGGATTGACTGAGAAACTGACAAGCAAGCCAACAGCCTTCATGCCTGGCCCTCGTATTAGCTTCACACTTTTAATATAATATAATATATATTTTTTGTCACCCACTTCAACAACAGATGATCATAAACACAGAGGCTGCCTGTGAGATACCACAGTTCTGAAGTAATTCATTTTGAATTCAGCCCTGTTAATTCGTTGTGATTTAAAAACATTTAGATCCCCCGTTCCCCTCCATCCGTTCCTAATGAATTCACTGTTTATTCTTCACTAATTCATCCCCTCTTACTCTCCCACCAGGGGATTGTGAGAAGAGTTCATTCATGCATGAATGCGTGCCTTATACATGTGATCTACAGCATTGGTTACAAAGGGACATGGAATGAATACTGATAATTAAATCCACGTGAGTTAACATGGCTGAAATCAAAATGAATTATTCTGAGGAAGCGCATGAGATATTTGGGTGTTATTCCTCTGGTATTCAGTAGGAATTCATTATGAATTATTTAAATAAACAGGACTGATCGCTCCCAAGCCCCTGCATTGGAAGCCCGAGTTGTTTATTTCTGGTGTTGGAAACGTTATTGGGTGTGTTCCCTCTATCTGAAAAAATGCTAATGACAATCTGGAGTACACAGCTTTGAGAATCCAGCCGAAGAAGCCATTCTGACTCAAAGTTAATAACAGGGTTACATTTTACATCAAAGTTCTACTTGTGTAGCTCAATTATTTTTTGCTGGCAATACCAGTGAAAAAACAGCTTTCAAATGATACCTTTAAAATGATACCCCTGTTATTTAGGTCAGCCCCCCCCCCCCCCCCCAGCCCAAATGCCATCGAAAAGGTAACTTTCCCCACCTTCAGACACTGTCTCTCCGTGTGGGGGGCTGTGTGAGTTTCACAGCTCCTCTTCTGCACACTCACACACCTACACTGGGACCCTGAGCCTCATCAACCACAATGGAAACCCCCCCACCCAGAATTAGGTCTATTAGGTGTTTTTGCAATGTATATTAATTACGTTACCATGAGCTGCCACTGTAAAAATGCTGCATCTGAGTGTAATAATTTCCCCAGAGCTGGTAAAGATACCCCACCCCAGGCACTCCCACCCCTGTTCTGGAGAAGGATGCATTAGTTAGACTTCCAGGCCTGTATAGAAACTGCCTAAACCCCAGGTGGAGACCAGGCCACACAAGGCTACAGAAAAAAATAACAGTGCTTCTTACAATCTGGACTACAGTCAAAAAACCAACCCGCCAACGCACAAAAAAAAGAGCCTAACAAAGAAAAACAACAGCAGCTCAGCTTTCATAAAAAAACAAAAAACGAGACTTCCAGAGATTACCAGGAAACAAGGGCAGGATTTCCTGAGACTATTATCTCGGCTCACAGGGGTCAGCCCGGCTGTGTATTAATTAACCAGGTCGATTCCAGGAACGTGTGCATTCATTCACTTCCAGTAACAGCAGCACCTTCTTGAAGATGCACAGCCCCCACAGTGGTCTGATTAATCACGAGCTGCATTGCTTCACAGTAAAAGCTGATTGTGTTTGCCTGACATTGATAGCGTTCCACAGGAAAGCAAAGTGCAGCACAGCACAGAGTGAAAGCAAGCTGAAGGAAACCAGTCTCAGCCGGTGTCTACCATACAGTACCGATTTCAATCAGTATAGTGTCCCTCATGAGCAAGCATCCCAGGGTGCTTCACACACATACACAGCAAGCCAAAAGAGCTCCAACCTGAGCGCTAGCGAAAGGCCAGATCAAAGAGATATGTTTTAATCTTGGATTTAAAAATACTGACACTCCGTATTCCGGATAAAAGCTGGCAGTGATCGTGGAGCTCGAGAACTGAACACCCTCGCACCGGACCAGGAGGTTTTTAATGGAGTTCTTGGAGTTACCAAGAGACCGCCACTGCAGGGATGGAAATAAGACTCCTTTTGCATAGCAGTTCCTCCAATTCCAAGTGTGTCTTATTAAACCCATAGTAAAACCAGGAATGGATCAGACTGCCATGCAATGGGAGTCTCATTTCCATCCCTGCATTGGCAGATCTCAAGAGTACGAGCCGGTTTGTAGGAAACTCAAGCAAATAGGCAGCGATCTAAAAACGGCGACTGCTTCCCTTTGTAGAAGTTGGTTTCATTTTATAGTTTCGCTTCAGTGCCTCTGCATGTCTTATGAAGATGAGGTCTATTCAATTGATCTAAACCAGAGGTGGTCCTGGAGGGTCACTCCACTCCAGGTTTAACAGGTAAAATGAGATGATGAACTACTTCAGGGTCTGGATGGAAGTTCACTTAAACAATTTAGAACAGGGTTAAAACAAAGACCAGGAGTGGAATAGCCCTCCAGGACCGTGCTTTACCAAACCTGATCTAAATGCTGACACCGTTCCTATTCATTTATAAAAAAATAAATAAATTAATATATTTAAAAAAAAAAAAAAGTACAACGTTTTTATTTTTTATTTTTAAAGATCTCCGACTCACCGAGGATCATGGTGACGGTTTTCATGAGGTTGACGACGGTTTCCTTTTGCTTGGGGTGAGAGGTATGCTGGGACATGCGCAGGGTCTTCCTCTTTACGTACACGAAGATGTGGGTGTAGACCCCCACCATGATGGTGAAGGTGAACAGGTTCAGCACCCCCCAGAAGATCAGGTAGCTGCGGCTGTAGAGGGGGGCCATGCTGGAGCAGCCTTTCAGGTCACACACGCAGTTCCAGCCCATGCTGGGGATGAGGCCCAACAGGATCGCCACCAGCCAGATGGACACGATCAGGAAGATGACACGCTGGTTGGTCATCTTGCTGTGGAGCTGCATGGTGAAGATAGTCTGGTGCCGTTCCACGGCCACAGCCAGCAGGTTGGCCACGGAAGCCGTGAGGCTGGTGTCCAGCAAGCCCTGGCGCAAGAACCACTGCTTCTGGTCGAGCTTCATGGTCCAGGGGCCCGTGTGGAACATGAGGTACATGTAGGAGATGCCTGCGAAGAGGTCAGCGGCCGCGAGGTTGCCCAGGAGGTAGTAGATGGGGTAGTGAAAGCGTTTGTTGATGATGATGGCCGTCATGACCAGGATGTTGGCCAGCATGACGACGAAGCACACCGTGAGCCCCATGCTGACCACCATGTAGTCTTTGGTCTTCCACACAGTGCTGATGTTCTTGTCGCTCCTGTTGTAGAAGAACTCTATGGTCTCATTGTAGTAGCACTGATGTTTCTCCATCCTTCCTTCCCTCGGCTGATCTCTTCCCTGCTTTCCGTCCTCCTGGAGTCTCTGCGTCAGCTGCTACTGCCCTTCAGGAGTGTGGAACCAGACCTTTGGAAACAATGAAAACAGAGAAGTCAGTTGAATGGAAGTTTCTGGCATGCTGTATGTCTATAACTTTAACGACAAGCTAGGGGTGAGCCTGTATAAAATTGTCATGGTCTGATAACCGTCAGATAAAAACTGGTGACCTTGACATCACGGTCTAAAAATCACGCAAGTTATAAAACGAAAGCTCACTAAAAAACACTTCACTGACAGTCTAAACCTGTGCATATTTCTTTACCTAACTTTTCTTCAGCTCTTTGCAGCACTGTTTGTTTTTTCTTCCTGGTGCGTCTGGCGAGTTGTACGACGTACGAGTTGCAGGGTGAGGCTAGGTAAGAAAGCCGAGGAGTGCTTTTGTACACGATGTTGAATTAAAAAAAAATAATAATAAAAAATCGTCAAATGGAAAGTGTTCATAGGAACACGAACCGCTGCATAGAGTAATGACGATATTTGCTGTGTGGCAGAACAGGGCCAGTGTAACTACCGTAATGCACCTATTCCACAAAAAAAAAAACAGACTCCGACGCAGCCCTACACTATGCACTCAGTAGTGCTAAATTGAGAAATCCTAAAACAAAATGTATGAAATTCACCAGCGGTTTGTGAACTTAAACAGATCAATTCAAATAAGTTCCACCTATCCCAGGTTTTACTATGAGCTTGATGAGCCAGTGCAGAGGAAGCAAGCTTGTGTGCATCTTATTAAACTCATAGCAACACTGCTGTGCAACGGGAGTCTTAATTCCATCCCTGCAATGACTTCAGATTTTGTTGCGCAGCTAACCGGTGAAAGCTGGTGTTTGGTCTTGCTAAATTCCTGTTTCATGAAGCTGGTGGATTATAAAGGTGTGCTGGATGTTCCCTATTGTCTCCCAGGCAGGTGCACACCTGCCTCAGTCAGGTAACCCTGCGTGAGTAGCTGCAGCACCTTTGTCTGCCAGCACATCTTTCTCCCTGCTTAATAATTCAGTTCTGAGTTGGAGGGTTCATTGAATTGTCTGACAATAGGCATGCGTGTGTGTGCGTGTGGCGGTGCTGCTTTTGGTGAAAATGAATCAGAAAATTAGTTTTCTGAAAACTACACTTGTCGGCTGTGGCTTTAAACAGCAATACTCCAATTAGTTTTTTGTGTCAGTTTTAGTTTTTGAAATCCGAACCAGGATTATTGTGTGCCTGTAACTGCACGGACTATACAAGGTTTTACTTGAATTCACCATTATTATTATTATTATTATTAAAATAGAGTTTTCCCACTAGTCCTCATTATTATTAAGGTGCTGGTAGCTGAGAATGGAGTGTTTGCAATTTGAGGCAAAGAGTGTGTGTGATTTTTTTTTTAAATCTCAAAATAGAAAACAGAAATATTGAGCTCACATTGAAATCGAGACTCATGCAAATATGCGTTTGGTTTTTTTCTCTAATAAAAAACATCCGGCACCAGACTGCGAATGACTTCAAAGCTGAACGTCTATGGGCAGCTTGCACACAACTCTGTGGGAAGATTGTTTTAACTTGTGTTCAACATTTGCACAAAACTATTCGAACTGGAATTGGGAATTTATTTTAAAAAGGAATTGGAACTGAAAAAAAAGGAGTTGCCCCCGACCTGGCTTCTGAAATCAAGAAGAAACCCAATCTATTAATGTTTAAATAAAAAAAAAAAAAACACAAAAAAGAAACAAAAATTGTTCCTTTCTAGATTTCAATTTAAAAAAAAAAATTCACATTTTTCACTGAAGTAAAATACTCCACACAAATAAGCTGCACAACCTTCCATGCCCCTGGGTGAAGTGCATGGTTTTATAAGACACAAATTGCACCACCTGATCACTGTACATGATTTCCCTGATTTGCATGGCAATAGAGACAGTGCAATTCCATTTACATTTTCATCGCACTGCGCTGTAAATCGCTGAAAACAGAAACGCAGCACGGCAGACTCCTCTCTCCTGCAAAGCGTCCGTCGTGCAATGCAGCAGGAGCAGCTCCTGCAAGTCTGAAGGCTAAACTCACCACACAAAATGAGGTTGTGACTGGTTTTATAACACAAACTGTTTTATTTGAGTCTTCACAAATTTGGTGCATGATATATGGTGCGCGACTTACAAGGTGGAGATGTTGAATAAAACAGATCTGACCAAAACCTGTGTCCAAAACATCAATGCCCAGCGACCCACGGACTCAGCCAGAAACTCTACACACAGGGGGTCTATTGCAGCGTACCAAATTCAGTCCACTTGATGTGTCTAACCAGTGGATTAAGCAGGTTTAGTCCACTTGATTGGACTAGCTTGTCCACTAATCCCGATTGCAGCGTACCAGAAATTAATCCTCACAGGTAGATCACCCGCTAAAATCAGACTAAACCAGATCCCGATTGCAGCGGCATACCAAATCACGTTCGTGATGATCCTGTTCAAGTGGATTAGCTCAGTACTGTGAACGATAAGACTAATTTAGTAGGCTTGCCCGTCCCAAGCATTTCCTGCTTAAAATGTTTTGCAGAGACAGCTGCATTTTTCCCCTGAAATGACTAGTGCATCTGAAAACTGTATTCCATACATTAATTTCACATGGCATGTACTGGATGTGTTTGAACTTGTGAAAAATGCAGAGAAGACGACGCTCCAGAACGGGACGATTTTAACATGGAGGTGCAAAGTTTTTTTTCTTTTTTTTTAATAATAAATTTAGTCGTTGCCAATTATTTTTATTATTTTCTCCCAATTTGGAATCGCCAATTATTTTTAGGCTCAGCTCACCGCTATCACCCCTGCGCTGACTCGGGAGGGCGAAGACGAACACACGCTGTCCTCCGAAGCGTGTGCCATCAGCAGACCGCTTTTCTTTCACACTGCGGACTCACCATGCAGCCACTCAAGAGCTACAGCGTCGGAGGACAACGCAGCTCTCAGGCAGCTTACAGGCAAGCCCGCAGGCGCCCGGCCAGACTACAGGGGTCGCTGGTGCGCGGTGAGCCGAGGACACCCTGGCCGACCTAACCCTCCCTCCCCCCGGGCGGCGAGCGGCCAATTGAGCGCCTCCCCCTGGGAGCTCCCGTCCTCGGTCTGCAAAGGAATAGCCTGGACTCGGACTCGCGACGTCCAGACTATAGAGCGCATCCTGCACTCCACGTGGAGCACCTTTACTGGACGCATCACTCGGGAGCCCCTGCGCAAAGTTTTTTTATGAGAAAACGTGAGCAGAGAATTAATTACTGCATATGCAGAAATACTAACAAAGTTCAATGTATTACGTTTTTTTTTGTGTTTTTAAATTCAGCACTATTGTGTGTTTAATAGACATGGACACATTTTTTTTGTGT
The DNA here is from genome assembly GCF_902713425.1 of Acipenser ruthenus. Classification (NCBI taxonomy): domain Eukaryota; kingdom Metazoa; phylum Chordata; class Actinopteri; order Acipenseriformes; family Acipenseridae; genus Acipenser; species Acipenser ruthenus. The sequence continues at coordinate 3,865,490 of NC_081222.1, forward strand.
GACTATTTATTAATACGATCAAGTAAAAACAAGTCACGCTAAGTCTTACCCACATGGAGTGACTCACTCTTTAGGAATTTCAGCAGCCTCACTCCTAAATGATATATTTCAATGGTGTATATAAAAAAAAAAAAAAAAAATCTCACTCCCAATTTCTCCCTGTAAAAATTACCCTGATTTTAAATTCCTGAAAACGCATGGTTAAATTGCACTTCTAAACAAAGACAAATGGAAGGAATAAATAAATAAATAAATAAATAAACAAACAAACCGGTATAAAATAAGCAGTGTGCTGCACAGGTTTTAAACAGAACAGCTCTTCAGTTGAAAATGGCTATAATCTGGTTATTATATGTGCTGCAACATGTTTCCTTCTTGGTTCAGATGCTATAAGCAGGGTGACGTGTGTCTGATGCGATCCTATGAATTTCTGACCTGACCCTGTTTCAATAAACTGGGCTTGACTGGCCAGGGCTGTGGGTGACAAAGACCACCTTTTTTACTTCCCAGGGACACCACACAGAATCAGCAACACTGTGTGTGTGTGTGCCTTCAGCACAGTGAGGTGTGCATGCGTGTGTGTGTGTGCCTTCAGCACAGTGGTGTGCGTGCATGTGATCCAATTACTCCCGACGTTGACCAGCGCGGATTCCCACACTCAGGGGAGGGAAGCACTGCAGAGCACAGCGTGGAGCGAGCCAGGCAGCTTCAGAACAGAGCCCCACTGCACTGAGTCACCAATCCGCTTCATTCACCGTGCAGCCACGTTGCATTGTAGGGTGTACCGTTTTTCTGTAGCACAGCCCTTCTCCAACGCGCTGCTTTCGATATTTCACTGTTTTTAAGATGTGCAACAGTAAAAGCACAGCCAAGTGTATTAAAGCACAGTGGGTAAGCATTGTAAAGCATGGTAAATCATATTTATAACCATGGCAAACCAGAGTAAACTATGGTAAATGCATTGCATAGCCATGGGAAAAGCATGGCGTAAAACTGCAAAAATACAGTGCAAAATGACTGTGGGAAAGGGTTGAAGGAATGCTACCTGATAATCTGTTCTACTGTCTCTTACGATCTGGATTCAGTTTCTTTGCTGGTATTTACCTGTTGAATATGCAGACACTTCATAAGACAGCCCTGCAGGTGTAAAGGTGTAAAGCTGCTGCTGCTGATTTCAGAATCTGAATACAGTATTGCAGCTTCAGCTCCTGTGAACGGTCTCGCTGGAGGGCTGCTGCACATCAGACACAATGTGATTTTACATCAGGTGACCAGATACTAATCTCAGCGACATGACCACACAAACCTGAAGTGACACAGACACCGTACAACCGTCTGTGATCAAGACTGGTAGGTCACATCAACAGGATGTGGAAATTATGAGCGTCTTCTCAGACAATATTTCACCATATAGGGCAATAAATCACACACACACCAGGCTTATCCAGTTCCTTCGAAATGGGCTCCCACATATTAACTTTCATCTCTGTATCTTTATAATTGCGTTGACCATCGTCAAGGCTCTGGGTCCTATTTTGTCCTCATTGTGGATACTGCCTCACCCTGGTGGACACTGTGCATTAAAGCCGTTCTCCTTATTATTATTTCTTTCTTTCCAGGGCAACTTACAATTGTTACAAGATATCACATTATTTATAATATATATATATATATATATATTATATATATATATATATATATTATATATATTTTTTTTTACATACAATTACCCATTTTTGTACAGTTGGGTTTTTACTGGCGCAATCCTTGATCAAGGGTACAGCAGCAGTGTCCCCCACCTGGGATTGAACCCACGACCCTCCGGTCATGAGTCCAGAGCCCTAACCACTACTCTACACTGATGCTCAATGCCCTAGTTGTTGCGCAAAGAAATCACACAAAATAAAATGCAATCCTATTTATTTCACGATGCTCCAGTGTCGCCCCGTGCCTCCTGTGTAGTGGCCTGCAGTCAGCAAAGGCTCCAGGATGCAGCAGGTTATCTATAGCCTTGCATCTGAATTATTTCAAGGATAGCAGTAAGACTCTTACTGCATAGCAGTTTCACCCATTCCAGGTTTTATTACAAGTCAGCCACAGTGTATAGGGAACAAGCTCAGGTCTGTCGGATTAAACCAAAAAGTAAAACCAGGAGTGGATCAAATTGCTATGCAACGAGAGTCTAATTTCCATCCCTGCATTTGCATATCCTCAATTAACAACTGGGAAAGAATGAAATTAGCAAAAATCTGCATTAAATAATAGACTATGTTTAAATAAAATAGTAGTTGTTGCAGTGATAATTCATTACTGTTTACGATACTGTAAGACAACTATAAATACACACATTAGAGTTGTGTATGCTAGAGTTCCATTACAGAGTTGTGTATGCTAGAGTTCCATTACAGAGTTGTGTATGCTAGAGTTCCATTACAGAGTTGTGTATGCTAGAGTTCCATTACAGAGTTGTGTATGCTAGAGTTCCATTACAGAGTTCTGTATGCTAGAGTTCCATTACAGAGTTGTGTATGCTAGAGTTCCATTACAGAGTTGTGTATGCTAGAGTTCCATTACAGAGTTCTGTATGCTAGAGTTCCATTACAGAGTTGTGTATGCTAGAGTTCCATTACAGAGTTGTGTATGCTAGAGTTCCATTACAGAGTTGTGTATGCTAGAGTTCCATTACAGAGTTGTGTATGCTAGAGTTCCATTACAGAGTTGTGTATGCTAGAGTTCCATTACAGAGTTGTGTATGCTAGAGTTCCATTACAGAGTTGTGTATGCTAGAGTTCCATTACAGAGTTGTGTATGCTAGAGTTCCATTACAGAGTTGTGTATGCTAGAGTTCCATTACAGAGTTGTGTATGCTAGAGTTCCATACAGTAGCAAACCTCTCAATACTGTAGAGCCACTTACTCACATGCAAACTTTCTAAAGCTTTTTTGCATTGTATTAAGTTGTAAATCAGTTACTTGACTGATTTAAATGCAAGTGATATTAAATAGTGTGTGACAACAGCCAAAGTGATATAAATCAGGAGTGTTATCTGTTGGCTGGGACATTTCAATGTGGGGATGATAAGATCACAGGAAGACGTATGACTGAAAGGAGGCATTCAGCCAGTCAGTGCTCCTCCGCTTCATCTCAAAACTAGTTAAAGGAACCTAGTGATTCAGCATCAACTACGTTGCTAGAAAACCCATTTTACACCAGGCTTAAAACTGCTGCACCCAGTCCTGGGTTTCAGAAACTGCTCAAACTCCTGATCATTTCAATAACAGACTTCAATGAGGGGAGTTCTGAACCCCAGGACTGGGTGTAGCAACAGCAGGGCTAGTGTGAGTTTGTAACCCTGCTCAGACTCCTGGCTCCTGATCGTTTCAATAACAGACCTAGGACTGGGTGCAGCAGAGCTAGTAAGTGGAGGCGTGATGTGTTTGAAGGATCAGAGTAAAGGCACTGTGATCTTGGGCGCTGACTGTCTGGCTCTGTAGCTCTCTCTCCACACCTCTCCCTCCTGCTCTGCAATGTGTACAGTACACACAGAGCACCTGGGTGTGAATCGACACAGTCCAGCCCATTGGCAGGTACTTATGAAGCAGGAAAGATAAAAAAGCTGAATAGGTGTGAATGAGGCGGCTAGCTGGGCTTACAGTGTCACACCTCCCAGCTCAGTGTGCTGGCTCACTGCACTTCCTCTTCCAGGAGAAACAACCAAAAACAACTTGAAATACACACATTAAGAACATAAGAAAGTTTACAAACGAGAGGAGGCCATTCAGCCCATCTTGCTCGTTTGGTTGTTAGTAGCTTATTGATCCCAGAATCTCATCAAGCAGCTTGTTGAAGGATCCCAGGGTGTCAGCTTCAACAACATTACTGGGGAGTTGGTTCCAGACCCTCACAATTCTCTGTGTAAAAAAGTGCCTCCTATTTTCTGTTCTGAATGCCCCTTTATCTAATCTCCGTTTGTGACCCCTGGTCCTTGTTTCTTTTTTTCATTCCAGTCATTCCGTGACTGGTTTTAAACACTCCTAAACCAGGGACACCTGACTACATTTAAGCAGAACATCTATAAAATCACAAACCCTGAGAAGTTTACACGCAGTCTTTTTTGTTGTTGATGTGGTTAAGTTTGTAAGATAAATAAAACGTTTGCACCGTATACTGTAAAAGTTAATTAAAGAAAACACAAACTGCTATAAAACTTGCATGTTGAGTAGACAAGTTTCAGCTTGCTCCTCTGTGTATGGATTACTAAATACTATACATGTGTCATTGTTAATAAGGAAGAGGGGAGAGCTGTGTGTGAACACAGCATGAATAATCTGCATCATTTAGAATAATAGCCCTACATGCAGTTATCAATCAATACTGAAGAAGGCACTTGCTCTTCGTTTCATAACCCCTCGATGTACACAAGGGACTGAGCGCTTGTTCAGAGTATTTCTTAAAATGCGTTTGAAAGTGTCTCAAGTCTCACGAGGAGGAAACTGACCACCTGGATGACCGGATCCAACATGTCAGTACATTGCAAACCGTTTCGTGCACCGCGTTGCAAAAAAAAAAAAAAAAAAAAGTTAGCAATTTTATTTGTGGGACATGCGTCCCTTTTACCTTAAAAAGGGGTTATTTATTTTAATTTATATAGCGCCTTTCATCACAAGCACCTCAAGGCGCTTTACAACATTTTACAATATTATACAAAATTTAAAAGGCAAAGATAATTGCTAAAAACAGTTAAAAACGATACAAATGGGTTTTCAATGCTGTTTTAAAAGTAGAAAGATTCCCATCTTCAGTCAAAAAAAGCAGGTAGAGCATTCCACAACATTGGGGCTTTACAAGAGAAGGCCCTCCCTCCCTCCCGTCCATCCCTCCCTCTCTTTATTCACTCTCTGAACAACCAGCAGCCCCACATCCTGCGATCTTAGAGTACGACTTAGTTTGCAAGGGGTGGACAATTCCTGTAAATAACTGGGTGCTAATCTATTTAGGGCTTTATAAGTTAAAAGCAAAATCTTAGAATCAATTCTAAAATGCACAGGGAGCCCGTGCAAAGAAGCTAAGACAGGGGTAATATGCTCATTTGTTTTTGGTTCAGGAATACCAGTAAACACAGCATTACAATAATCTATTCTGGAGGAAACAAAGGCATGCATTAGTTTTTTAGAGTCCGGTACAGAGAGAATGCGTCTAAGCTTGACTATATTCCTCAAATGATAAAAAGAAACTTTAGTAATTTTTTTTTTTATATGAGACTCAAAAGTGACCTCCAAATTCCTCATTTCCAGTTTTAGATTTGATGAAAAGCTGCTGAACCCTAACTCATGCAAGTCAATGCTTTCTATTTGGTTCTGAAGCCCAAAAACATAACCTCTGCTTTGTCTGAATTCGACAAATGTTGAGACATCCAACACTTTATATCAGCAGGGTATGCAACTAATAGCGCCCCAGTAGAGGGGTTGCCTGGATTTACAGACAAGTGCCGTCATGTTGGTTTTAGTTCGAATTCTGGCAGCAGTGTTTTGAACTCGCTGTAAACGAGGCAGCACACGTTTAGGAATGCCAGTAAACAGAGCATTACGATAATCTATTCAAATAAAGACGATTAGTCTTTTCAAATAATGAAGACAGAATAACTAAAACAGAGGTCAGAGAGCCATTGGCAAACTCAGACCACAACATGGTCTCATTTGAAATATTTTTTAAAACCCCAAAAGTAATGACTAAAGCTAAGGTTTACAATTTTAGAAAAGCAAACTACGAAGGCATGAAACAGAGACTAATAGAAGTAGATTGGAGTAAAATAGAGAACACATCCACAGGAAAAGGGTGGCTGTTTTTTAAAAATGTAGTACTAGAGGCACAAAACAATTACATCCCAAAAGTAGACAAATCTAAAACAAAATGGCCAAAATGGTTTAATAGATCAATTAAAAAAAATATTCAGCAAAAAAAGGCACTTTACAGAGCGTTTAAAAGGGACCAAAGACAAAGTACACAGAAAAGTACTTGGAACTGCAAACACAAGTCAAAAAGGAAGTTAGAAAGGCCAAGAGAGAGATAGAAATCAATATTGCTAAGGGGGCTAAAACCAATTCCAAAATGTTTTTCCAATATCATAACAGCAAGAGAACATTCAAAGAGGAGGTTAAATGTCTAAGAGACCCAAATGGCAAAATCATAGATGAAGAAAAAAAAAATAGCAAATATATTAAATGATTACTTTTCACAGGTTTTTACAAAGGAGGACACGGACAACATGCCCCACATGTCGACCTGTTCCTATCCAATTTTAAATAACTTTAGCATAACAGAGGCAGAAGTGTTAAAGGGACTAGGAGCTCTTAAAATAAACAAATCCCCTGGGCCGGATGAGATCCTCTCAATAGTACTCAAAGAAATGAAAGAAGTTATTTACAAACCGCTAACCAAGATCATGCAACAGTCTCTTGATACAGGGGTTGTACCAACGGACTGGAAAATAGCAAACGTAATACCGATCCACAAAAAGGGAGACAAAACCGAACCAGGTAACTACAGACCAATAAGCCTGACTTCTATTATATGTAAACTTATGGAAACTATAATAAGATCCAAAATGGAAAATTACCTATATGGTAACAATATCCTGGGAGACAGCCAGCATGGTTTTAGGAAAGGGAGATCATGTCTAACTAACCTACTTGACTTTTTTGCGGATGCAACATTGAAAATGGATAATTGCAAAGCATACGACATGGTCTATTTAGATTTCCAGAAAGCTTTTGACAAAGTCCTGCATAAAAGATTAATTCTCAAACTGAACGCAGTAGGAATTCAAGGAAATGCATGCACATGGATTAGGGAGTGGTTAACATGTAGAAAACAGAAAGTACTGATTAGAGGAGAAACCTCGAAATGGAGTGAGGTAACCAGTGGTGTACCACAGGGATCAGTATTAGGTCCTCTGCTATTCCTAATCTACATTAATGATTTAGACTCTGATATAGTAAGCAAACTCGTTAAATTTGCAGACGACACAAAAATAGGAGGAGTGGCAGACACTGTTGAAGCAGCAAAGGTCATTCAAAATGATCTAGACACCATTCAAAATTGGGCAGACACATGGCAAATGAAATTTAATAGAGAAAAGTGTAAAGTATTGCATGCGGGCAATAAAAATGTGCATTATAAATATCATATGGGAGATAGTGAAATTGAAGAAGGGAACTATGAAAAAGACCTAGGAGTTTATGTTGACTCAGAAATGTCTTTATCTAGACAATGTGGGGAAGCTATAAAAAAGGCTAACAAGATGCTTGGATATATTGTGAGAAGTGTTGAATTTAAATCAAGGGAAGTAATGTTAAAACTCTACAATGCATTAGTAAGACCTCACCTAGAATATTGTGTTCAGTTCTGGTCACCTCGTTACAAAAAGGATATTGCTGCTCTAGAAAGAGTGCAAAGAAGAGCGACCAGAATTATCCCGGGTTTAAAAGGCATGTCGTATGCAGACAGGCTAAAAGAATTGAATCTATTCAGTCTTGAACAAAGAAGACTATGCGGCGATCTGACTCAAACATTCAAAATCCTAAAAGGTATAGACAATGTCGACCCAGGGGACTTCTTTGACTTGAAAAAAGAAAAAGGACCAGGGGTCATAAATGGAGATTAGATAAAGGGGCATTCAGAACAGAAAATAGGAGGCACTTTTTTACACAGAGAATTGTGAGGGTCTGGAACCAACTCCCCAGTAATGTTGTTGAAGCTGACACCCTGGGATCCTTCAAGAAGCTGCTTGATGAGATTCTGGGATCAATAAGCTACTAACAACCAAACGAGCAAGATGGGCTGAATGGCCTCCTCTCATTTGTAAACTTTCTTATGTTCTTATGTTCTTATCTATTCTGGATTAAACAAAGGCACAAGTTAGCTTTTCAGAGTCACGTGTTAGGGTTCCTTTCATAATGCATAGATGTTTTTGCTAAGTTTTGGCCAGGCAACTTCTCAAACTCCATGGAGTTCTCAAAAGCGGTTTTAAAAATGAAATGAAAAAAAGTTTTGCCGAAGGGGATACACACTGTAAGCTTAGCACAAGGATTCAGCCCCCCCTCCCCCTCCCCGTGATAGTGTTCATTTAGATTGAGAGGGGATCTGAACACCTCTGAGACACGGATTGTACACTTGGCTTGAGAGCCACTCCAATCTCCACAGTTATAGATCGGGTTTATTTCAGGGACGTAACAGTTCCAATGTTTTTCTAAACCGTTGTTAAACATACCCATCTGAGACGCAGAGATCTGCTGCAGTGTTCATACAGTTGGACGTGTACAGTGTGAAGTTCAGTTTTTAGAAGTCTTTTTCCAGGTATATATAAAGGCTGTGCACATGCAGTCTCATCCAGGGTCGGGGGCAATTCCTGTTTTTCGATTCCTTTTTAAAATCAATTCCCAATTCAAATTCCCTTTTAAATCAATTCCAACACACCACTAAACGTGTTTAATACTAAAGTTTAGGAAACGGCACGATATTTAACATGACCTGTTGACATCTTTAGGTGTCTCGGGTTTAACACCGATCTCATCTTCTGTTAGAGCGGAACCACGGTTCGGAAATAAGGAATCGCTGAAACAAAAGGCTTGGTCGGACACACAAACAGAGCTGTGTTTCAGATACAGCAACACGAGGCTGCTTCAGGAGAGGGGGTTCAACCCCGCTTTTATTAAATAAATCAATCAATAGGTCGTGGAACTTTAACTGGCCATTTAACAGCAGTCTCAAAGCTACAATAATACCAAACTCTATTAACCCTTTAAGGACCGGGATCGTGTTAACACGATCATACTGAAGTGGGCTTCTAGGACCGTGATCGTGTAAAAGCACTTTGTTTTGATGACTTACAGGGCCACCGTACTTTGCAGTAAAGGTTGAAACACATATCAAATGGAAAGGGGAGGGACTGACGTTCACTTCCTGATAGTTTATTTTTTTCCTGCAACGTCACAGAGGGGCACTTGGTGTCTAAAGGAGACAGTTTACAGCAGCCAGGCAGAGACAAAAGCAGAAACAAAACAACATCACTGGAACTTGTTTAGAGTGAATAAAAAAGGGGAAACACTGTAAATCTGACTTAATTATATTAGAATATTTATTTTGTCTCATGTGTTTTACATGTTTTTACAATGTTTATAAATATCAAGAAACAAGTGGATATAAGCATATACTATTTCATGAACTGAACGTAGCATGTAGTTTTTTTTCCTTATTACTGAGAATAATGGAATGAGTAACTTATTTTATTTATAAATATTTATTTTGAGAAAAAAATCGAGAAGTGTCTATTATTGCTTATAAAGACCCTGATAATAATGTGTATTACGTCATTGAAATCACTCAGGTGAAACAATGGCTTGTAATTTTTATACATAAAAAAAATACAGTAATCCGTCGCATATCCGCCTGCGGTGGGACCAGAGTAAGGGCGGATATGTAAAAAGGTTGATAAATGAATCCTGTTTTAAATACCATTGTACACAGCTGTAAGAATTACTATTGTAGCAACCTGAACAACTGGGGGCTCAGAAGAGCCGCTGCTGTGGTTGTTGTGTGTTGTACGCGTTGTGTGTATTGTTAAACTGCTATGCATGCGAGTGTGTATGCGCAGCCGGGAGTGAATGGGCTTAGTTAGATTGCACGGCTCCATGTGTGAATGGTGGAGGAGGAGCCGTTAAAGTGTGTGACACTTCTGAGTGAGAAACAGTACCTTCCTACAGTGTGAGACTGGAAGCCAGCTAAAGTTGTTTACGGTTAATAAATAAGACACTCAGCGACTTTACTGATGGCGCTGCAAAGAAAAGGGACGGCGGTACATTATATTCACACAATTATTGTTTTGAGATTCAGCTTTTATTAGGGAGCTCCCCTAAATCCCTTGTTTAGAAAGATGCAGGGTATTAATGCTTGTGACAGAGTAGCCGTCTGCAGTGTGGATGCATGCATTCGCTGCTGAGTGACAGGAAGGAGGGCGAGATGGAGGTTGAAGTTGATACGCCCCCCGCAGGAGAACAGGATTTATTTACATATCAAGTCAACACACTGAACAGCTCACGTGACACTACCAGCAATGGTTGTGCACGGAACACATACAGCACAGTGCACAATCCACAATCTCTGAACTAATCTCCTCTGTTCAATAATAAACTAACGCTGCTGAAGAGGTTGATCATGGTGGGTAAACGGGTAGGGCGGATATGTGACAGGCAGATACGTGATGGATTACTGTAGTTAACTTAAAAACAGATGGCTACTGAAGTACTTTATAATGTTCCCTAAAGTGTTCCGAAAAAAAACGACACCATTTTCAAGATGCCACTGTAAAAAAATAGTTGTTTTTTTTAATGCATTTTTATAAGAGTCAACTACAGTCAAAAAACGCCTGGTCCTGTAGGAGCATCCAGCTGAAACATGCTTGGTCCTGAAAGGGTTAATCCCATGAACACACTCTGGACCATGTGTGTAAACAGTGTTTCCCCTCTCTGCTAAACTTTAGAACGCAGGGTTTTTTATTTTCTTGGCAAGGCAACTTCTCGTACCCCCACAGAGTTCACACAAACAGTATGAAAAAACTTCTAAATGAAATAAAAAACAGCAACAATTACCCAAGGCGGTAACCAAATTAAATCGATGAGTAACACACTTGTGAGATTCCAGAATCACTGGAGGGATTTTGTTTGTGCCGATTCACTCAAAAAGGTATTTGATCAAAAGAACATATCAGAGAACACCAGCAACCAAGAGAGCCCTGTTACAAGGCAGGGATAGAAGTAAGACTTCTATTGCACAGCTGGGTCACACATTCCACTTTTACTGCATGACTGATTAGCCACAGTGTATAGGTAACAAGCTCAGGTGTGTTTGATTAAACATAGTAAAACCAGGAATGGATCAAACTGCTATGCAACTGGAGTCTTCCACGGCTGTGGATGGAGGCTTGAATTCCACAGTCCAAACAAATCAGGGAAATGAAACACACCAAATCTTCAACCAAGCAGGGCAGGAATAAAGCAGAGGCATTGGTGGACTGCACTGGTCAAAGGGGCATTTGACCTGCTTAACAATCGTCATTAACTATAGTAAATACAATCTATATTCTAGGTAGAGTGCTCCCTCCCTAAGTCTTCCTTCAGATTTTAGGAGAAAAAGCATTCCCAGTGTCAATTTTGAAACTACATTGTGAAGGTTATATTACAAGTGTTTAGTCACGTTTCATGCAATTTTGCACCAAAATACCTATATGACCTTACAATAACGTAGCATCTGAAAAGGTTCAATTGAAGACATCTCTTATAAAAGTTTACACTGTATTTTTGCAGTTCTCATGTTTTGCCATGGTTATACCGTGCATTTATCAGAGCCTATCCTTGTTTGCTGAATGTATTAACATGCTTTACCATTCTTTACAATGCTTCCCTATGCTTTACCATGCTTACACTATGCTTGAATACACTTTGCTATGCTTTTACTATGGCACACTTTTATAAGGGACAAGGTTTGTTCAGGAATAGTTTTGCAACAGTTTTTTACCCCCTCCCTTATAGACAACTGTGGAAGACGAACCGTAGCTCAAGAAAAATGTCCTGTGCATCTTCCCTGCCCAATTACAGAACTATCACAACGGAACACTGGTGGTCACATGACCTGGCAGCAGTGCCCATAGCAACCTGTCTCTAGGGAAGCAGGGCTGTCTGCAAACCCATTATAGACAGGACTGGTGAAACCACATTGCTGATTTGAGACATAACAGGGGCCGACTAGGGTGAATATGAAACTACACTGTAAAAATAATATATGTATGTATATTAATAAAAGCAAAAAGGTTATACAGCAGGGCTGAAAATACATTCATTATTATTATTATTATAAATAACCACATTTCTCACAGTATTCAGGAGGAGCTAATGTTTTTAAAACCTGGCTTAATATTTATTTCATGGCCTAGCTTTTGGTTCTTAACCGGCATGATATTTTATTTATATATTTTCTATATTTTTTTTCTATGTAAAGCGTTCTGTAATTACAACAGGAAGAAGTACAAATATGGTTTTAAAGAAATCTCAAATCAACCCCAGACTATTGCTTTTAGCTGGCTCGTTTTGTTTCACACCTCTTGTGTGAAGGGGTCCCCTGCTGGGGTCCTCAAACAAGCTGTTGATTGAGGGAATCTCCGTATGCATCAGAGCTAATCTCCTGAACAATGTGTTAATCAAATAAGCAAGCATTTCACTCACTAACACGCTATCTCTCGACTACCCATTTCGCATCTAACGTCACAAACGATTGTCAAGACCTTTTGTGAAGTTTGATAAACCTATTGTTTGTTTTTACTACAGTTTGTGAGATGCGCTCCCAAATGCACATGAATTGATTTGAGACTGACTGGAGACTGCGTGAACCTGGCCCGCTCACACACACACAAAGAAAGCACTGTGTTTACCTTCTGGGTTTATTCCAGTTGGGTTGGTTTTTTTTATTTATTTTTTTTATAGGTTTACTAAATACATTTTAAAAAACATCAACAGCAGCTGCCATTTTGGTTGCGGCTGAACTTCTGCAGCCCTGTAAATAAGCAGTTTTTGACGCCTGGATTTGAGAGAGTTATTTACCACAGGCTGCAAACACTATGCATTTTGCAATGCTTGCGACAAGGACAATTATAAAAGTATTGAAACTAAAGTAAGGGTGCGCCCTGACTCTGGCTTGCCAGGTCTACTGTAGTCATTCATTATATATATATATATATATATATATATATATATATATATATATATATATATTATATACACACACACAAACCATAAACACTGGGGGAAGGGAATGACACGTTTAAAAGCAGCCCTGATACAGATGCTGTGCCCCCACAACAAAAACTAAACAAGAAAATGAACCGCCTACACAATATTACAGTATCAAAAACCACCGCGCAAACGACTCGTCGGTAAATGACTATAATGTGGTTATCTAAGATCACGTATTTTGTCTACTGTTTCTATATATAATAATAATTCGTGATTGGAGTATCGCTATAACTATAAACAAGAGATCCGGGAAACACATTTATTTTTTAGTTTGTTTGTTTGTTTTCACCACAACGCCTACTTATTAAGTTTTTTGTTTGTTTGTTTTTTCAAAAACACCACATTATGGTTTTATTTAAACGCGGTTTTGTGATATAAACAGAACACAGCAAAATATGTTTCGGTTTAAGCGATACGAGTCGACAGCATGAATTCGGATCTAGAATAGATCCACGTTTGAATTCTCACTGCACACACATCTAGTTAATGAAAGGCGATCTATATGAAGAGTCATGTACGATCGTGCATTTTTAAATATGATATATGTATGAACGATGCGGGCTATTCTCCCAAAGCACGTAATACAAAAGACTAAACAACATTAACTTATACTTACTTCTTAATCTTCTCCTTAGTGTAGCTTATTTTCCAAAACGTCTTGTTTATAATCCACTGTGTTTCAGAATCGATCTTTTTTTGTTGTTTGCATTTGTTAATTACGGAATACATACATTTTATGTAAATACATGCTAACTCCTCAAGTTTCGTTGAATGCAGGGCGCGGCGCTAACTCTTCTGCAACACAATGCGAAGAGCTGGATGAACGGACCGAGGACAACCTGGGCACACAGGCCCCGCCCCCCCTGCGAGCTGGTTGGACAGGTTTTGTTATAGCGCTCGCCAAAAGCCACGCCCCGGTGTTCAGATTGACAGCTTAGGTGTTAAAAGGTCATGGTGAAACGATTACACCTACTTTTGTAACTTTTTTTTTTTTTAAATGGTTTCATATTTTCTGATTAAAGCATTAATGTAGTACAGGGGTTGGAAGTGGGTGCACAGAAGATTAGGAAACACATGCCATAGCACTGTCAACAAGGTGTGTATTCTCGAATGAGTTTGACTTTTTTGCAATATTTGTTTCCTAATAGCTTTAAATTAATTCATAATCATATGTGTGTGTGTGTGTGTGTGTGTGTGTCTGTGTAGGATAGACAGGTGCAGCATTATATAAAGAATACAGAATCACATATTAAACATAAGAAATAAATAAGTAAATGGACCAATAGTTCAACAGTGTGGAGTAGTGGTTAGGGCTCTGGACTCTTGACCGGAGGGTTGTGGGTTCAATCCCCAGTGGGGGACACTGCTGTTGTACCCTTGAGCAAGGTACTTTACCTAGATTGCTTCAGTAAAAACCCAACTGTATAAATGGGTAATTGTATGTAAAAATAATGTGATATCTTGTAACAATTGTAAGTCGCCCTGGATAAGGGCGTCTGCTAAGAAATAAATAATAATAATAATAACACTACAAAAAATAAATGCAACATGAATGACCTACAATTTGCAATTTTAGAAGAAATAAAATGAGATAATGTAGAATACAGAAGAATATAGGAAAATAAATGGATACATGGACTCAATACCATGATGCCTGAAGGTATAAATAGAAAGAGTAGATCATTTCATCATTAACTGTGTAGTAAATGACATCACAAACACATGACTAGAGTTCAATAGAAATGAGTGTAGTTGCCATGGCATCAAACACACGTCCCCTCGACACAGGTATGTTATGCCTCATCAGGGCACATTGAAAACTGTACAGAACCGGGCACTCAAACAGACCCCAGTTTATATATTGTATGTAAGTTACTTTTTCAAAGTGAGAAATTGTTTTTGTGTGAGTTTGTATTTGTTTTGGGTTCAAAACAAAATAATTTCACACATGAAATATATTATTTCTTTTTAATCATATATTTTCATCACCTGAATTATACTACAGATAGCAGGGGTGGGCAACAATATAAAAATTGTATATCGATATCATGCACCTATTCCATCATCAACCACCTCAAAACTGAAATATTTCTGAACTTCACTGCACACAGGCTTTCTAGCCAGTCTGGAAATAACTGAATCTTCAGCTGCTCTGCGTGTGAATGCTGACTCACGACACCTCTAAAGTATTAAGCTCGGTGTCATGATGAATTTTGCATTATTTTGAGATGTGTTTTGAAGTTTTAAAAGTACATCTAATTTATAATACTGACAGTTCACATTTTAAAAATACATTAATAATGGCAGAAGTAATGAGCCGCTAACGCATGTGCATATCTCAAAATAATGCCAATAGTGCTTCATGCAGCATGCAAATAGCGTTTGGTATCTAAACGCCAATCAATATAATACAATGGTTAATAATACTTTAGTGTGAGGTGTTTGCCTGCTAGACAGAGAATGAATGGTATGCATAGGGTTTGTTGTATCTTAATATAAAATAAACTTGATTATACTGCGTTTGTATGTTTAGCAGTATTATGCAATCGGGTGGGGGTGTGCTGCCTGCTGCACAGCATCCTTCCATTTGCCCAGCAAGTGCAGGGCAAGCTTCCCTCCTGGCTGAGGAACACTCCCTGGGTTTTGCAGATGAACACTAATAGCTGCATCACAGTTCCACCACATTTTGATGCCATACTTTGCAGGCTTACTGCCTGAAAGGACACCCCCCTTGGAACGGGACAAGCTGCTCATCAGCTGTCAGAACCCGGTGTAAAGTCTGATTTAATAATGATGTTCATAAGAGAGCCCAGTTATTTGATTTTATTGAATAAAAAAATGTTATTTTACTGCAGACTCACTCTGACAGCAGTAATGAAGCACACTGGCTGTCAGAGTGGAAGGGGAAGGGGATTTTAAGTCACGGCTCTAACGTTAGTGCTGGGGGGGCAGTTTTATTTTCACCAGGGCTGGGAGCAGAGATTGTGTCTGTGGAGGAGGTCGTGCAAGGGAGGCTTTTAAAAGTTGAAATTAAATTAAATGGGGGTTTTATTGATCTTTTTAATATTTATTATATACTGGTGGGTGTGGATTTTAATTGTACTTTAGATTTTAATTTAGACAGAAATCATGATGAACCCAATCCCCAATCCGCCAGAGAGCTGGCTGGCGTGCTGACAAAATTCAATCTAATTGACGTCTGGAGGAAATTACACAACACCTCTAAACAGTACACTTGGATTAAAATAAGTAATGGTCAAATATATGGAGCACGGCTGGACCGTGTATATACTCAGAAGCACCGCCTCAATCGAATCATTAACAGCAGTATTCACCCCACGTCCCTGTCTGATCATCACTTCATCACCATAGTTTTCTGCTTATCCACTGCACAGCACACTAAATCTCACTGGCACTTTAATATTAAACTATTACAAGACACTCATTCACAGATTTTTTTTACACTGTTCTGAGACAACTGGAGAAGAGAGAAGGGGCGTTTCTCCAGTTTGAGGCAGTGGTGGGACGTGGGGAAAACTCAAATTAAGATTTTCTGTCAGCAACACACCCAGAACGTCACTAGACAAATGAATGCAGCGGTCAGCCAGTTAGAGATTGAGATTTTAAAGATTGAGAGAGCGCTGGGTGGCCAGAGCACGGAGGGGACGTATCAATGCCTGAAAGAGAGGAAGCAGCGCCTGGGCAGCCTGCTGGAGGGGTCAAGGGGTCACTGGTGAAAGCAAGATTCATTGAACTAAGAGACATGGACGCCCCCACAGCCTGAGCACTGTGGTGCACAGAGACCAGACGTACTGTGTGCCAGGGCGCTCCATATTTGATCATTTGTTTTTAATCAGAGACCTTTTTAATGTTTCTAATTTTTTTAACCTAGATTTTGGGCTGGTGTCGCTTGACCAGGAGAAGGCTTTCAACAGGGTGGACATTGGCTTTTTATTATGTACCCTGGAGGGGTTTCGTTTCGGTCCTGTTTTTATCTCTTGCATCAAAATGCTATACTCAAATATTTTGAGCTTTGTTAAGATTAATACGTCTAAGCCAGCCTTTCCCAGTGCAGAGAGGGATGAGACAGGGCTGCTCTCTGTCGGGGATACTCTACTCTCTATCCATCAAACCGCTGCTAAACCGACTGAGGGAGCGTCTTGCTGGCTTGGCCGTGCCTGCCCTCTCCTCCGACCAGCCTGTCCGTCTCTCAGCGTATGCCGATGACCTTAACATTTTTGTGACCACTGATAGAGACGTGATGGTGCTGGAGTCCTGCATGCGGTGCTCAGACCTGCAATTCCACTCTGCAGAGACTAGGCAGCTGTACAGCACACTTTACCCCACTTTAAGAGACCTGACTGACCAAGTGGAGGGCTCACCTAGCGTTGGGTGAGTCTGCGTTGCCGTCCTGGAGGGTGCTGTACAAGCTGCCCCTGCCTAAGCGCTCCAGGGACCTGCAGGGGTTCGAACCTTCTGCCCCGCAGTGTGGGTACACCACACACTAAAAAAATGACATCTAACAGTGAATGTTTATATGTGTTCTGGTTTAACATGTAAATTATTCAAAAATAATACATCTACACACATTTCTTTGTAAATACTGATAATTAGTTTATTATTATTATTATTATTTATTTCTTAGCAGACGCCCTTATCCAGGGCGACTTACAATCGTAAGCAAATACATTTCAAGTGTTACAATACAAGTAATACAATAAGAGCAAGAAATACAATAACTTTTGTTCAAGCAAAGTACAAGTGTGACAAACCACAATTCAATAATACAGCAGATAATAGTGATAGTTACATCAGGATATGATTAAATACAAAATACTACAGGTTAAACACTTGGCAGATTACAGTATTCTGAAGTACAGGATTAAATGCAGTAAAATAGGGGGCAGATAAGAGCAAAATAAAGCACATTTACATGAAGGGTGATAGTGTCCCAGGATACAAACAGAGGAGTTCTACAGGTGCTGTTTGAAGAGGTGAGTCTTAAGGAGGCGCCGGAATGTGGTCAGGGACTGGGCAGTCCTGACATCTGTAAGGTCATTCCACCACTGCGGAGCAAGGGTGGAGAAGGAGCGGGCTCTGGAAGCTTTAATAATATCTTCAGTTAGTGTGTAAATGTGATTATTATTATTGGTCAATATTATTAAAACAAAGAAGCGTAATTTTACAGAAATACAAAACCAGTGTGTGGCGCTCCCCCGTCACTGACTAAAATTAAGGTGAAATAAAGAGAGATAGACATCTCTTGTTCTATTATTTCTTACCATATGGCGCCTTTCTTTTTATTGTCTTTATAACCACTGACACTGGCATCATAAAGAACACTATATTTTCGACTTGAATAATTAAATTCTCTGACAGCCTCGTCTGCTTCGACTCTGTCCGAGTAATAATGACGTGTTGTGTACAGAAACATAGAAGGCTGGCGCAGACAAACCGTCAGTTTGAGACAAGAAGGCAATTCTATCTTTGGAGTAAGAGGGGAGTTTGCATAACAGCTACAGGAATATAGAATGGTAATGTACAGCTCTTCATGGTCATTCATCAACCCCGGTCAGTAAAAGCTGCTGGTTTTTATCGTGGTCGAGGGATTCACTTTATCAATGACCTTGTTTATCCCTCGACCTCATTCCGCACAGGTTTTTTTAACGGTCGACAGTCAATTTGTCAATAAATTATTAGCTGCCGACCACGCATTCTCACAGAGGTATTTTGACATTATCCCTGCCAAACTACATTTAACTATAAAAATAAACACCAATAAATGAAACAATAACAATAATAATACAAATAAACACAGGTGTATCCCGTCACAGGGTCACAAGAAGATTTCCCACATTCAGATGCATTTCTTCAGACCCAGTCAATTTCAACCCAGCTGTCTCACAGTAATTCATACAACAACAGTAATTTAGAAAGGTTTCATGTTTGACTCATGTGTTATTGTTTAGGGGTAGATTCTGGGAGGAGGAGGTAGAGACTGGAAGACATCAGAATCTACCCCGGGTATAATCTCATAGGGGCTTCCTGAGCCCGTCAACAGCATTTCCCAGACATCACAGATTGCTGCTTGTTTATCAGTTGCTCTTCTCTCCTGTCTGTCTGTTTGATGTAAGATCTTAGGAACATCAGAATCTACCCCGGGTATAATCTCATAGGGGCTTCCTGAGCCCGTCAACAGCATTTCCCAGACATCACAGATTGCTGCTTGTTTATCAGTTGCTCTTCTCTCCTGTCTGTCTGTTTGATGTAAGATCTTAGGAATCTCAAGATACTTTATAATTGCATCTTTTAGAAAGCTTCTGCAGCTGTATAGCTTGAATATCTTGCTGGACGTGTAGCCACATTGATGACCTGCACCTGAATCATGCTTGTTTTTATAGAAGCCCAACAGATTTTCAGGAAATCACCTTTGTGGTTTCACTTTCAGTTTTGGGGAAACTGCTTTTGTAGTTTGAGTTTCAGTTTTTGGGGGATAAAAAAATCAAAGAATAGTGAAGTATTTGTCAGCAAAATCCATGGTGGAGAAAGCAAAACATCTTGAACCCAATAAAAATTAATTCATAAAAAGTTTGAATTTTGATCCACAATCAAAACTTTTTTGTAAGAACATTGTAGACATAGTCCTAGGAGTAAATAATTAGAAATGAAAACATTTAAAAAAATAGCAGCATAAAATGTACATAAATTGGAGGACAAAAGTGTTCTTTAACAATATGTTTCAGGATGCGACGTCTATAAATAAGAAAATTACTGTATACTTTTTTCACAACCCAAACGGTGAAACGCCAAAAAACTATCTCTTGTAGTTCCTGTTCATCAGATTAGTAATATATAAGGAAGCTGCTGTAAATCGAGGTCAATACATTAGGTCTAGAAACACAATCTTATCCCTCTGCCATTGTGTTGTTGTGGTTACTGAATCCTTGACAACAACAACAAAAAAAAAACAACCAAAAAACTAAAAAGTATTTTTCGATCCTGAAGGCGAGGACGTGATGTGGCGTCTAACATTCCTACAGAGTTGCCCAACAGTTTAAATTAAGCTTGTTGGAGTCTTACCTAGGACGGTAAAACTTTTCACAACAATATATACTGTATGTTTCTCATCACAATTTTTGAAACACAGGGCTTCTGCAGTATTCCACATTCTCTGGACAGGCACTGCTGGGTATGCTGCTGGTCAGAGCTGGTTGTTTTATTGGTTTTCAGATGCTCATGCTGGTTCAGGAGGCTTGGTGCTGGTTAAGCTGGTCCAGTTTCTGTAACCCTTGTAAGGGGTTTTATAAGCAGCTGGGTGCCAGTAAATATTCATTCCAGTTCCCAACTCTTAGCTGATCAGCAGCAAACCAGCTCCCCAGCGCAGCTGCAGCCAGCCCTGCAGTTAAAATGTTTATAAAGAAGTGTCAGTGACTCAGTGAGCAAGAAACATAACAGCACAAAGACAACTGGTAAACACAAAGAAATAAATAAAGAAATGAGTCAGGACATTGCACTCAGAATGGATAATACCATTTTCTTCCTTTGCGTGAGACAAAGTCTTTATCTCCTGAGAGCAACAAATTGTCCTGTATGATCTCTAACCATCTCTTGCTGTTCTCCAGGACCAGAGGACTCTGTTGCCACGTAAGTGGATATAATTAGAACAGAGGGAATGACTTTTCACACAGAGAGTGGGGAGGGGATGGAATGGATTACCTAGTCATGTTGCTGAAGGAGACTTTTCTTCACACAGAGAGTGGTGAGGGGATGGAATGGGTTACCTAGTCGTGTTGCTGAAGGAGACTCTTCTTCACACAGAGAGTGGTGAGGGGATGGAATGGGTTACTTAGTCATGTTGCTGAAGGAGGCTCTTCTTCACACATAGAGTGGTGAGGGGATGGAATGGGTTATCTAGTCATGTTGCTGAAGGAGACTCTTCTTCACACACAGAGAGAGTGGTGAGGGGATGGAATGGGTTACCTAGTCATGTTGCTGAAGGAGGCTCTTCTTCACACATAGAGTCGTGAGGGGATGGAATGGGTTATCTAGTCATGTTGCTGAAGGAGACTCTTCTTCACACACAGAGAGAGTGGTGAGGGGATGGAATGGGTTACCTAGTCATGTTGCTGAAGGAGACACTTCTTCACACAGAGAGTGGTGAGGGGATGGAATGGGTTACCTAGTCATGTTGCTGAAGGAGGCTCTTCTTCACACATAGAGTGGTGAGGGGATGGAATGGGTTACCTAGTCATGTTGCTGAAGGAGACTCTTCTTCACACAGAGAGTGGTGAGGGGATGGAATGGGTTACCTAGTCATGTTGCTGAAAGAGACTCTTCTTCACACAGAGAGTGGTGAGGGGATGGAATGGGTTACCTAGTCATGTTGCTGAAGGAGGCTCTTCTTCACACATAGAGTGGTGAGGGGATGGAATGGGTTACCTAGTCATGTTGCTGAAGGAGACTCTTCTTCACACAGAGAGTGGTGAGGGGATGGAATGGGTTACCTAGTCATGTTGCTGAAAGAGACTCTTCTTCACACACACAGAGAGTGGTGAGGGGATGGAATGGGTTACCTAGTCATGTTGCTGAAAGAGACTCTTCTTCACACACACAGAGAGTGGTGAGGGGATGGAATGGGTTTCCTAGTCATGTTGCTGAAGGAGACTCTTCTTCACACAGAGAGTGGTGAGGGGATGGAATGGGTTACCTAGTCATGTTGCTGAAGGAGACTCTTCTTCACACAGAGAGTGGTGAGGGGATGGAATGGGATACCTAGTCATGTTGCTGAAGGAGACTGGGGTGGGGGTGGGGGTGGGGGTTTCTTTGTGTGCTGTTTTTGTTGTTAATTTTGCAATCCAGTGAAGGCAAAGCTCAGCCTGGAAGCCTTATTTCTGTAAGTTTTTACTTTGTGTCTATTGTTTGTGTTTAAGAATCTTTTTGTTTGGCCCTCGTGCCTGTTTATTTTGTGTTTATTATTTAATAAAAGTATTTTGTTTGAACTGCAGTGTCTCTGGGCCTCATCCCTTGCGCCATCCTGTCACAGTTGCATTAGACTGTTTTTCATTTAATGGTTTAATTGTTTTTTTTTCTGAGACTCGCCTTGGGATCCTTGTGATGTAAGGCACTATAGAAATGTAAATTGTATTGCATTGTATATATTATTGAATACAGCTGAAATTACACAGAGGAGAGGAATGCTTCTCTCGTGCGGAGAGCAGGTGATTGCTTTCAGTCCTGTGTTTGGGTTCAAGTTTTATGAGTGGAAGATCAGTGTCTCAAGGTCCAAGTCAAATGAACGGTTCTCAATAGGTCTCACAAAATATTGCAGACAAGAGTCTCAATGGACATGGTCACTAATAAAGGAATAGTCTGCTGAAAAATCGTACTCAACATTAGTTTGCTGAAACGTGTACGTTTATTAAGTGTGTAAGTGCTCAATCCAAAATAAGCGATTAAAACCAGCATTACAAAAACTATTACGATATATAGCACGCTGGTCATGTCTGCCTGCTGCTGATATGGCACAAAGCACACAGGTTCCATTCCATTGTGACACCTCGTCTGAATTAGAACATGCAGTCCTGTTCCACCATTGGCTGTCTCACCCCAGCTGCACTGTCCTGCCGTCCCCCCCTAAGTGCAGAACCATTGCCATTATACCGCAGTTGCCTCTGTCTGTCTGTTTGCATTGCCATTGAAGATCATTAGGGAAGGGCACAGAAACAACAGCTACTGTCTGGAGTGGAAACACAAAGGTCTGGCCTGCCTGTATCGTCACACAGCACATCATCGGAAACAATGAAGATAAGGGCTTCTATTAGGCTGTGTTTGCATTAAGCCCTTGTGGTGTAAATGTCACAGTGCAGATAGGCACATGCTGTGTCTTCCGGGAATATTACACAGGCAGTATTTATGAATGTGGTTTCTTTACTCGTGTGAAGGGTGGTTGTGGGAGAGGGGTTCATTTTTGCAAATCTTGCCAATTTATTTCAGAAGAGCAGTGACAGTGAGCAGGGTTAGCTGTATAGTCCAGCAGTCACAGTGAGCAGGGTTAGCTGTATAGTCCAGTCGCAGTGAGCAGGGTTAGCTGTACAGTCCAGCAGTCACAGTGAGCAGGGTT
Organism: Acipenser ruthenus; assembly: GCF_902713425.1. Classification (NCBI taxonomy): domain Eukaryota; kingdom Metazoa; phylum Chordata; class Actinopteri; order Acipenseriformes; family Acipenseridae; genus Acipenser; species Acipenser ruthenus. Next base: position 3,888,452 of record NC_081222.1, read on the forward strand.
AGCTGTATAGTCCAGTCACAGTGAGCAGGGTTAGCTGTATAGTCCAGTCACAGTGAGCAGGGTTAGCTGTATAGTCCAGCAGTCACAGTGAGCAGGGTTAGCTGTATAGTCCAGCAGTCACAGTGAGCAGGGTTAGCTGTATAGCCCAGCAGTCACAGTGAGCAGGGTTAGCTGTATAGTCCAGCAGTCACAGTGAGCAGGGTTAGCTGTATAGTCCAGCAGTCACAGTGAGCAGGGTTGGCTGTATAGTCCAGCAGTCACAGTGAGCAGGGTTAGCTGTATAGTCCAGCAGTCACAGTGAGCAGGGTTAGCTGTATAGCCCAGCAGTCACAGTGAGCAGGGTTAGCTGTATAGTCCAGCAGTCACAGTGAGCAGGGTTAGCTGTATAGTCCAGCAGTCACAGTGAGCAGGGTTGGCTGTATAGTCCAGCAGTCACAGTGAGCAGGGTTAGCTGTATAGCCCAGCAGTCACAGTGAGCAGGGTTATATTAGTAATCACCACAAGGGAATTCATAATGAATGCATGTCATGTTTCAATATTTGAATAGTACCTCCACATGTTTCGGTCAGATCTGAAGTGCGGTTTCATTTCCAAGCGGAGCACGATCAGGGCAGCTGTGGAACATCCACGTCAGAGTAATGTCTGGGAGGATATGACTTCGTGTCTCTGACCCGCTACAAGTCAGCTGGACCCCCAGCCAATCACGTTATCCCCTAAAAACAAAATGTTCTTTGTTTTACTGCCCCCCCCTTTGCAACCACGCTGAGTGCTTCTCATTGCACTGGCTGAAATCTAGTTTATTTTTACATTTTGTAGAAGCCTATGTAAGGGAGCTCTGAGTTCAGTTGCAGTTGTCTGCCATAGACATATGCAGAGTAAGCTAGATCAGTAAGCTGCTGTGTGTTGCCAGCAAAACAAATGGAAACTTGAACCAAAGACTGATCTAGCCTAGGTAACATATAACGAGCATCAAAAGAAACTTATCACTATTATAACACATCTATTATCGAAAAAAAATAAGGTATAGAAATGATGGACATTGACAAAATGTTTTCTTTTAAATCACTCGATCATTCATCCTTAACCATGACACCCTTGAGTAACTATGACTGAAGCATATGCACTTAATTACCTAATCAGTGAGACAGTTGATTGGACACTGGATAGGGAGTTATTTCAGCTGTTGAATTGCAAGCTTGAATCAAAGCAGTAAAGAAAATCACAGAAAAAAAAACAATATGCCACGTCTGTCAAGAGAGCAGCGCCTTCGTGCAATCGGCATGTTAGAGGCTGGACTAGGGCAGCATACTGTGGCTCGCCGTCTTGGGTGCTCACAGCCAGCAATTTCAAACCTGGCGAGACGGTATAACCAGACACACTCTGTCAATGACAGGCCATGAACTGGGAGAGCAAGAGTCACAACACCTGCCCAAGATCGACAGATCATTTTGCAGCATCTTCGTGTCTCAATTGTTAATCAGCACAATAAAAAGTCACTGCACCTGCTCTAAAACAGAGTTTGTCATTTTTCAATCACATCTTGTGAATCTTATCCAAATATAAGTGATAAGTTTCTTTTGATGCTCAAATATAAGTGATAAGTTTCTTTTGATGCTCAGTATAGACCTATAGGAGGACACTGGAAATGAAGAGCAGTTCTCAACACAGACTTGTAAAAGAGAATCATATCTGTACTGTGCGAGGTTAAAAGGAAAGTCAGAAACATCTTACTTTCAGGTAGTCTTGCACTTCCGGCTGCTTCCCCTATTGACTTCTCATGCCTTGACCCGGAAGCGAAACAGAGCACCGGAAAGTCAAGCAGACTGAGAGCTTTCTTCAAACCTGGCACAGCAGCACTTTCGACCGGAACTGCACAGCCAATTGACTGGTGTTTGTAGCAACATGACAACCGTTGTTTGGGAGATGGAAAAAAAAAACTGGAAGGGAAATTCAATGTACTAATATTTACAGCAGTGAGTCACCGGTTCAAATCCCACCTCTGTCACTGACTGTGTGACCCTGAGCAAGTCACTTAACCTCCTTGTGCTCCATCCTGCGGATGAGATGTTAAATCAATGTCCTATTGGAAGTGACTCTGCATATAATGCACAATTCACAGCCTACCTCTGTAAAGCGTTTTGTGATGGTAGTCCACTATGAAAGGTGCTATATATAAAAATAAAAAAAATTATATATATATAATTGAAAACCCCAGAGATGTACCCTACTTAGCTCAGTCCAGACGGTTGTCATGCTGATGCGCTGGGGAGGCCGCACTGTGGTTGATCCCCGGAGCAGGCATCGCAGCCGTTGTGTGTGCTGATGCGCCAGGGAGGCAAAATAAGCTGATCCCTGGAGCCAGCATTACACTTCAGCCATTAACACCAGACAGAAGGATATCTACATCATCATATGGAAGGAAACGTAAATGGATGGAGACACATATGGATCACATTAGTTTACTGTAAAGCTACATCTTAGTTAGTGCTTATCTTGGCGAGAGCCGAGTTCAAATCAGCATGAAGTTTTAACATCTACTCTCGTGTAATGGAAATCATATATATATATATATATTACACCGCAGATCCAAAGTGAGGCGTTTACCAGGTCCGTTCTTGTCCAGGTCCGTTCTTGTCCAGGTCCGTTCTTGTCCAGGTCCGTTCTTGTCCAGGTCCGTTCTTGTCCAGGTCCGTTCTTGTCCAGGTCCGTTCTTGTCCAGGTCCGTTCTTGTCCAGGTCCGTTCTTGTCCAGGTCCGTTCTTGTCCAGGTCCGTTCTTGTCCAGGTCCGTTCTTGTCCAGGTCCGTTCTTGTCCAGGTCCGTTCTTGTCCAAGACCACATTCCTCTACACTCCTCCCAGTCTTTAGCCCCTAGTGTGACCACACTGTGTTCCCTGTATATACTGCACACACACCCTACCCCACCCCCACCCCGAGGTGCCTCTGACTCATTTACAGGCTGTTCAGCATAGTCTGACCCACACGCAATGCACAGCATCTTTAAAACTAACATTTCATTAGCAAATGTCATGTTCTAACCTGGCAATCGAATACGTCTGAACGGACTCGATCAGAACTGCCCTGCGCAATCCGACACGATGCACAACACGCTGCAGCTTTATATTTTAGTTATTTTATTTCTTTCCTGTTGTCAAAAGCAAGCAGACTGGCTGGTTCCAGGCCGGAGCCAGAGGCTGGAGTTATCGTGGCCCCTCTGGTATCAATTAGAGTTAATGGGCGAGGTGGGGGTAGACTGGCTGTTAGATAGTTTGTTAGGAGGCCTTGGTAACAAGCCGCATGTGGTTTTTATTAATGACGCCTCCCCCCCCATCCCCAAATGAATCCAAATTACAGGCCAACATTCCGTACAGTGCTATATTTGCATATAATTTCCTAGCTGGGTGCATTTTTCCATTTGCTCCTACTCTGTGCTTTACCACACTTATTAGGGATTCACCAAGCTTGCAATGCAATTATGAAATTACCGGGAACTAAAGTAAAATGTAAAATGAACATTAAGTCAGTGCTCAGCCGCGCTTTGCAGTTCTCTCTCCCTCAGACTTTCTTCCACAACCGCACGACCTACACCCACGACTCACTGTACATGATATCATACAGAGATGTATTACAGAGCTGCTCTGATTCTGAATCAAAGAGCTGAGGCCTCTTAGTTGAATAACAGTGCTGTCTTGTCCATGGCATCATTGTGTTGGCTTGTTCGCTCCCATAATGTAACACTGCATCGGCTGGATGCAACACAGCGTGTGCACCCCGAGCTTATACAATAAGAGACACCATTACCCACCTATTACCTTATTCTATTCTGCAACCGGACCCTGCTCTCCCATTGTTTACTGTAGAGGGCAGCCCGTCTAGTAACGGAAGGTGACTCTAACTAATGACACCTGCTATGAATCCTCAAGCAACGGTCTCAAAATGGTAACACTTTCAGTGAGCTTCAACGATTATTTCAGACAAACAGGGCAATAAATAAGTGTAGTTATTATAATAGTGATGATGGCATTGCTGAGTCAACAAAGGTAACACAGCAGATTATCCCTTAATTACTGACAATTCCCTCCCTGTCAGTTGTTACAGCTAAATCCAGGGTAGCCTTGCAACACACTAAAATAAACACAGTTGGATTTTCTCAGATACAAGCAGTGGCGCAATCGAGCTGAAACTTACATAATAGGCAAGCCAAGTCACATGACTCCCATCTCTCGCACACCTGTCTGATTCACTCATCAGTCCTCTTGATGCAATGAAAAGAGCATTAGGAACTACTTCTATTACAAACTGCTTCTTTAAGAAGGCTGAAAATGCTGACGAAGACGACGGCAACAGACAGTTAATATATAATAATTCTTGTTTAAGAAAATCTATATTTGAGTGTTGTTCCTGTACCTTCAGATTTAGGACTGCAGCGCTGGATACCAGGGTCTGTGACAGGGAGACCCATTCCAGTCCAGGGTCTGTGACGGGGTGACCCATTCCAGTCCAGGGTCAGTGACGGGGAGACCCATTCCAGTCCAGGGTCAGTGACGGGGAGACCCATTCCAGTCCAGGGTCAGTGACAGGGAGACCCATTCCAGTCCAGGGTCAGTGACGGGGAGACCCATTCCAGTCCAGGGTCAGTGACGGGGAGACCCATTCCAGTCCAGGGTCTGTGACGGGGAGACCCATTCCAGTCCAGGGTCTGTGACGGGGAGACCCATTCCAGTCCAGGGTCTGTGACGGGGAGACCCATTCCAGTCCAGGGTCTGTGACGGGGAGACCCATTCCAGTCCAGGGTCTGTGACGGGGAGACCCATTCCAGTCCAGGGCCTGTGACGGGGAGACCCATTCCAGTCCAGGGTCTGTGACGGGGAGACCCAGTCCAGTCCAGGGTCAGTGACGGGGAGACCCATTCCAGTCCAGGGTCAGTGACAGGGAGACCCATTCCAGTCCAGGGTCTGTGACGGGGAGACCCATTCCAGTCCAGGGTCAGTGACAGGGAGACCCATTCCAGTCCAGGGTCTGTGACGGGGAGACCCATTCCAGTCCAGGGTCAGTGACAGGGAGACCCATTCCACTGTGCCAGTTTTTAAGTAACTTTTCCTACTTTTTAACAATTTTTTCATGTGACCTCCATTAATATTTACCACATGCCAAGTTAATTTCTGCAAATATAATGGATGAAAGTTCCATTAAAGGCAAAAACAATCCTTATTGATCAGCAACTTGCAGTGAAAATTCACATCTCACAGGCCCTTGTCCGCTTAAAAAATATAAAAAACAGTTCCCTGAAACATAAATTATTCAGACTCCAATATTAAACCACATCAAAAAGTCCCTTGAATTCCTGTCTAGTTTATGTCCTATTTCCTCCAGTTCCTTGTTGTTGTCATAAACGGTGCATATGGTTAAAATTTTCCATAGTCTGGAGCCTTTAGCAAAAGAGACAATTCCCAAGGTCACAGAGAAGTTTATTCACAACACAGCTCATACACACACACACACAGACTCACACACAGGTACGTGCACACACATACACAGGCACACACACACAAACTCACACATAGGCACACAGGCACACACACACACATACAAAAACAGATTCACGCACACACACACAGACTCACACACAAGCACACATACAGACTCACACACAGGTATGCACACACACACACACACACACAGACTCACACATAGGCCCACACAAGTACGCACACACACACACACAGAAACAGACACACACATGCACACACTCACACTCACACACAGAGACAGACACACACAACATGTCAGCTGTGAGGCTGGAAAGTATGAGAGTTAAGGGCTGGGAGAGAAGATGCATGGGTAAAACAAGGTCTGGTATTAACTTTGTTTTTTCGATTAGTAGAGATACGGGTCACCAGAGTCACCAGTCTGGGATCACCACAGAGTCACCAGTCTGGGATCACCAGTTATCTCCATACGACTTCATACCCCTCATTAGTGCAAATGCTCACTGTAATTTTCCTTATACACTTACCTAGCTTTATACCAAAGTAGTTTCAGCCAATAGGATCACGGATAATAATCAACCCTCACCCATGCCATTTTAATGCTGAACGTGGAATATTAGCCTTGCAGGTCTACCCTTACAGAAGTTTACCATAGTAAAAGCAAAGTGTATTAAGACACAGTAAAAGTATGGTAAAGACTAGGTAAGTATTGTAAAGCCCAGAGAGGTATGGTAAAGCACATTAAAAAAATCAAGTAGGGTAATTACATAAACATATGGGAAAAGCATGGGAAAACTGCAAAATGACCACGCGAACATGACATGGTAAACTCTTAGACAATAATTCCATCAAGTTGTTCCATTGAGTTGTTGAACCTCTGCTCTTGTGGTTTATAAAGTCCCAGACCCCCTTGATGGAATTGTAGTCTTGTAATTCTGCAGCCAAAGTTTAAAAAAAAAGTGTAAAATAAAGAAACAATGGCTATTGCGATTATAAAGAGTAAATTAAAAAGTCTGTGCTACGCACATGGAACAGTGAGGAAATGAGAATGTTTTCTTGGGGTTTAAACTACATTCAGCTGATTTTATTTTTTAGGTACGATTGACAGCGATGAGCTATACTATTACTCCTTTTTTGCTGTTTGTTTGACTGACTGCAGTTATAGTGACGCTACCCATATATTACAATGTTGCTAACTGATTGTGCTAACGTGCATTTCTCTCCCTTGCTCACTGGCAGTGTGCCACAGCTTTGTGCAACTCCCAGCAAGATCTGGACTTGTTTACACAGGCTTTCTGCTCAGATTACTGGTAAGTGCCAGCATGCTGCAGGAGCTTCAGTGCTAATCCTCCAGTCTGGTTTATGGACAGTCACTTGCCATGTAAACAAATTATACAACATGCATACGGGCCCTCAGAGAACCTGTCTGTGTCCCCTTCTGCCACTTTGTGTATAACTGTGCCACGTTAAGTTTCATATCTATGTATTTATTTTATAATGCAGAGATGTTTTTTTCAAAGTTTATAAAAAGAATCCGAATTGTGACTGAAGGGGATCTACAGCTACGCCCAAATGTTTTTCATCAACTAGAATTTTAGGATTGAGACAAAAAAAAACAACTATATGAACATAATTTAACATTCCTGTATTTAACTTTTATTTAATGTCATGTAATCAAAAAAAAAAACTACAAAATGATATCGCAGAAGTCTACAGGAAGCCATAATAGTAGTACAGTATGTCATGTTAGATTTTGAAATGTCACATTTTTCTATTTTTGTCAGTTTTTCGTTAAGTATATGGAAAATTACAAAGCGATATGTTGTTATAGGAGAGGACATAGTTAACCCTAACCAATACTTTTAAGCACAGAACAGAAACCATGTGAAGTGGAATGAAGACTTAGGACAGAGGGAAGGAGAGTGGTGAGGGGATGGAATGGGTTACCTAGTCATGTTGCTGAAGGAGACTCTTCTTCACACAGAGTGGTGAGGGTGTGGAATGGGTTACCTAGTCATGTTGCTGAAGGAGACTCTTCTTCACACAGAGTGGTGAGGGGATGGAATGGGTTACCTAGTCATGTTGCTGAAGGAGACTCTTCACAGAGTGGTGAGGGTGTGGAATGGGTTACCTAGTCATGTTGCTGAAGGAGACTCTTCTTCACACAGAGAGTGGTGAGGGGATGGAATGGGTTACCTAGTCATGTTGCTGAAGGAGACTCTTCTTCACACAGAGAGTGGTGAGGGGATGGAATGGGTTACCTAGTCATGTTGCTGAAGGAGACTCTTCTTCACACAGAGAGTGGTGAGGGTGTGGAATGGGTTACCTAGTCATGTTGCTGAAGGAGACTCTTCTTCACACACACAGAGTGGTGAGGGGATGGAATGGGTTACCTAGTCATGTTGCTGAAGGAGACTCTTCTTCACACAGAGAGTGGGGAGGGGATGGAATTGGTTACCTAGTCATGTTGCTGAAGGAGACTCTTCTTCACACAGAGAGTGGTGAGGGTGTGGAATGGGTTAACCCCTTTATAAAATGTTTACAGAATTTATTAATTTGGCAGCTTTTACCTTTGCTGGCGATACTCGCGGAGTGCTAGTGTGTCTGCCTCTAGATCCTGTTTACAGAAAGCTGCAAGTCATCAACACAGAAATAAACAAAAGACAGCAGCCCCCTCTTCAAGCTAGACTAAGCAGCATCCACCCCCACTGAACCCTCCCCCTCCCTCAAAGTGGTTTCTGAATGCGTCCTTTGAAGAAGCAGCTGGCCACATCTGGACACTCCACACTGGAGAAAACAGCAACACAGAAATGATCAGGAGCCAAACTTTCTACCCCCTGGAGCCACAGTGTGCTCCCTCGCTAATCCTGCATTCCCAAACAAGAGAGGAGCCAGGATCACCGACATGCTCACTGATCACGCTCTGCTGGAATGCTTTGCCACACCTCCTAGATTGTACAGCTATCCTCGAAACACGATGCATATATTGTATATATGATGCTTAACATGTTGCTGTCCAGATCCATTACTGTAGGCTGTGTCACTCTCTGCAGCATATTGTAAACAGTGCCATCCTCTCATTTCCCACCTGCAATGCATATGTGTTGTTAGTTTGGTACAAGCAATTGTTTCTGGTTACAGTACAGGTTTTCCATTACCTATATGAAAAATATCCAGAAAAACAGCCACAGAAGCATACTACAGGAAACTAAACATTGTTTTCAGACAGTGCTTTAGTATTTTTGTTTTCAGGGTCAGTGTCACTGTCAAAGTATGTACTGTTTGAAGTAGCTTTACAGTTTGATCTTTACCATGGAGTTTGTTTCTGAAAAGCAAATCATAACACTCTATTTGACCAGCTTACTATAAAGACTCTCTCCCTTTGTCATGGTCCCTTGCAATAAGAATCCAATCACTCCCATCTGTTTGAACCTAGTCTCCATTGTCATGCATTGTGCACTGTGATTTTACTAAGGTTTAGATTTAAATCTTGCAGATCCTTGTGTCATCTGAACCCTCGTTGCACGTCTTGTGCAAGGCCTGCATGACATCCTTCCTTATCCTTGAACAGTTCTTGCTTCAAACTTGCACTTAGGGGTCTGTTTTCACAGCCCAACCGTTAGCACTAGTCTTGAACTGCCCAATGTTAATTTATGCGAGGTAGTCTGAGATTAGTGCTAATCCTTGTCTGTGAAACCGGCCGATAGCCTTGCTTGATCCGAGTGCAATATAGATGTTCTTGTTTTGGTGTGGGTTACTGTATTAGAGTTCCGAAAACGTAATTGGGAACACACACTCTACTGGAAGGGCTACAGTGCCGTGTACAGAGTTACAGAACAGAGGAAGTGGGAAGACAAACACTCCTCTGATCTGCACAAACACGCTGGCAGATGATAGCAGTGCCGGCTGGTCCGCAGTCAAATCAGGTAAGAGCCGGATCAGTCCCAACATGTCAGAGCCAGAGCTCACACAGTGCCAAGGGAAACAAAAATGTGTTGTAAGGCTGAAGCTCAGTTTCACAATCAAACATAAACAGAACATCTGTTTACTGCACTCCTGCATGCCGTTATTTATTTCAGACCTCGCTGATCCTTCGGATGAGATGTAAAACTGAGGTCCTATTGTAAGTGATGCATAGTTCACTCCCTAGTCTCTGTAACTCACTTTGGATAACGTCTGCTAAAAATAATTGAAAATGAATGGACTACTGCACCTACCCTCCCCCAGAACTGTGCATGGGAGAAAGAAACTTCAGACATAAAAAAAAAAAAAAAGGAAATATAAAACTGAGAAGCAGCAGTCTGGCCAGAAATGCCAGAGGGCTTGAGTGAAACCACACAGCGCCTCGCAGGACACTGTCTCTGAGGAGTGAAACCACAGTGTTTCACAGGACAATGTCTCTGAGGAGTGAAACCACACAGCGCCTCGCAGGACACTGTCTCTGAGGAGTGAAACCACAGTGTTTCACAGGACACTGTCTCTGAGGAGTGAAACCACAGTGTTTCACAGGGGCACTTCCTCTGAGGAGTGAAACCAGTGTTTCACAGGGTATTTCCTCTGAGCCTCCCTTCCTGCGATCCACTGCTGCTGCATTAACAGGAACTGAGAACTCCAGACAGCCTAAATGCCATTAAAACCATTTCAACTGTTTTAGTGAGGGTTGGTTATTAGTTTATTCCCATGTATTCTCAAAGCATTTTTAACCACTTAGACAATGTTAATGGATTAAATGAAAAAAATAACAATTCCTTAAAGCTCTATTTTTTGTTGGCTCTGTGTTGTTTTCATGTGCAGTGATGTTATCAGGGTTAAAGGGTCAATACCCCATACATATGCGATTCAGGAGCACAGTGTCCTAGAGCAATGGCAACAGTTTTAGAATTTTAGGATTGAGACATAATACAAATAAACTATATGAACATCATTTCGATCTTTTATTTAACATTTTTAAACTGATATCCCAGAAGTCTACCAGAAGCCATAGTAGTACAGTAGATTTTTTGTTAAGTATTCAGAAAACTACAACGTGCTATGTAATTCAATATGTTACCGTAACTTTATTCAGCAGGTTTCATTGGACTTTATGAAGCAGAATGAGTTAATTCTACAGGGTGATGCTAAACCTTTGGCCTCAGCTGTAGATCAGGCAGTGCCTGGACGAGTTGATTCCCTGATAAATAAGAGACAGAGTCCTTCTTGCAAAAGAACAGGATTTATCTGCCATCAGCCGAAAAAAAAGAAAAGCAATTTCAGGATACAGAACTGCAAGAAAAGCAATTTCAGGATACAGAACTGCAAAGCACCGGGGAGCAGTAATCCTTTGCTGATTTGCTAAAAGATACAACATGCAGCAAACAAAACAATAATAATCAAAAACACAGAGAATAAACTAAATAAAATCCAAGGCGTAATTTAACTTAGTTTAAAATGTTACAACTTGTTCTCCTTCTTAAATAATAATAATACATTTTTCTTTGTTTCATATAATAACATTTAAAAACTCTACGATCTTCAAGTCTCCCATTTGAAAATTCAATAAAACAGATCAAATTAGACAGTCCTCCACGCATTCTTTTAAAAAAAATCTCTCTCTCTCAGCCTGTATTTCAAAATCACTGGAAGATTTTGTCATACTTAAACCTTGTCTGACAGTATTTATCAATCACATTTACAGCCACTTATTAGATCTTTTGATCTGTGTTCCAGATTATGGATGAACAAAAGAATCTGTGAATTTAAGGCACGCTTGCAGATCCTCAAATCTAAAAACCAGATTTAAAAAAAAAACAAACAGAAAAAAATGAGCCCACTAACGGCCATCTCTTTCCCACACAGTGCCCCCTTGTGGTGGGTGCTGCCATCATCTGTTCTCCCGGAGGAACATCATCATCAGTTTGTTGACAGTATCGGGCTGGTCCTGCTGGACCCAGTGACTCGAACCCGGGACCATTCTCAGGCTGAAGCTGCTCCTCACATAGGAGCCTGACCAGTGGGCGAGATCCTGCCCCAGCAGTGCGTCCCTGTCTCCCCAGATCAACAGACTGGGAACGTTCACATCCTGGCACCTCACGGGGGCGCTGCTGGCACAGCAGAAGAAAAACAAATAAACAAATAATTAATTCAATAAAAAACAGGTAATGAGAGGGGTGATTTTCAAAGCTGTGAAAGCTGAAAACAAACGGTGATGTTTAAAACTGAACAGGGGCTTCCCAAAAGCAACTTTACCCTAACCAGCCTCAGCAAACCGTCCCAAGTGCAACATCCGAACTCCAGTCGTTCTTGAACGACTACTTGAGTGATCTGGCGTGATCTTGACATGTTCGTGGAGGTTGTAATGCATCGTGGGAATGTAAAGACAGAACTTAGCGCGGTCTGCTATTCGGAGGATAGTTGCTTTGAATCGTCAGCAACCCTGCAGATGCCCTCGTAGTCGGCTCGCTGCAATAAACGCTCACTTAACTGAAATCCTGCCATTTCTTGCAAACCTCTTTGCCTCGCGGAGGACCAGTGTTTGAAGCTTTTACTTTCATTGCAATTTCTTCCCACTTCTTTTTTGTTTGATTCGTTACGTTATTTTTCAGTTTACAGAATAATATATCCTTGGTTATTTCTACTTCATTGATTAATATTTCTACCTCATTTTGGGTCAATATATTTAGTTTTTTCACTTCTTAAGCTTGCATTTTCAACAAGCGGTGCATTTATCGTTTGATTTACAATAAAAATATTATTTATATCTTTGTTGGGAAATGTGTTTCCCAACAAAGCCCTGAAGAAGCTCTTCAAAGCCTAATGCTGCACGTGAACATCATGCACAATCTGCACTTTGACGTGGGGGGATTGGGAAACGCACTTCAAGAGAGACTGGAAGCAGCTGCACGGTCATCGAGACAATGATCGTGAGCTCCAAGTACTTCTGTTATCGCAAACAAGCCCCTGGTTAACCAGGTTAATGTAGGAGGTCCTGCACACAACTTAGTTGTTTGGTGGTTGTTCTATAACCTTAGCACAGACATAATCTGTAATATTGCAGTGCTGAAGTAGTGGGAGGGGAACGGACGTCATTACTAACTAGTACTGTCACTGTGTCTCAGTCTGCTTTTGTACCTTTTCATAAACCTGTATTTCAATGGCCTTTTATTTCACATTTCGGATAAAGCAGTTTGTTGAATATCAAGAGACGGAAATGACTGTTTGAGAAACATACAAAACGTGTGCCCCGTGCTCGAAAAACTTGGAGAAGCACTGCACTGGCAGTTTGTTTTTCGATTCACAAAACAATGTGCAGAGTGGTACCTACTTTGTGAATACGGCCTCCTCTATTTTAATTCAAGCGCTTTCTCAGCTGTGATGCACAGCTCGTAACTAGAAGGGGAATGTTTTGTTTTCCACAGCAGCAGCAGCAGCAAGGCGTTTTTAATCTTCCGAGTCCTGACTGTGCTCGTTCCAAGCAGCTGATTGAACTCAAAACGCTGTCATGTCGGGTCTTAAAGGATCCCAATGATTCAGCATCAACAGCTTGGCTTGGTAACCCTTGGTGACTCATTCCAAACCCTCACCACTCTCTGTGTAAAGAAGAGTCTTCTTCCCTCTGTCCTGTCTTATCTCCACTTAATTTCCAGCTGTGTATCCTCTGGTCCTGGTTTCTGCGCTGTGTTTATAGTACAGGTTTGGGTTAACTCCGTCAACCCCTTCTATAGATGTTATAAAGGTGATGCAGCTCTGGCTGCTGTATTTACCTGAAGAGGTTCCGGTAGTGGTGCAGTGGTCCGGTAAGCCCCCCGGGCTGGGACAGGCTGTATAGGTAAGCCTCCATCTCCTGCTCGGTGAGGCGCTGAGCCCGATTCTGAATCCCGACCCGCTGGCCCGCCAGCAACCTCCGCACAACCTGGAACAGAACCAGAGGGGACAGGGTGCAAGGCAGGCAACAGGTGCGGCACTCAATCAGAATGCCAAACAGAAAAAACCACAGCCTTAGAAAACTCCCCATAGTAAACACAGCAAAGTGTAATAAATGGAAGTGGGCTGTAGGCTTGTTTGAACAATGATTAAACAAAAGAAATGAAACAAAAGCTATACAAAATGTGAAATGCAAAACTGAAACTGCAAGCCCTTTTCTAAGTGTTACGTTTCAAATGTGTAATTCTGTAATTAACTAATTGTTGTGTAATACAATGGTATTTACTTTTCTGTTGAATTGCTCTGACTGTGGTTTTGTTGATGAATCAACAGTTTTCTGTGGATTCATAGCACATACTGTGGATTTGTTGGTCAACAATATATCTGCCCCACACTCCCCTTCTTTTCAAAGCCACTTTTAGTAGAAGATTCCTAGAATTCATCAATCAAAGGATCAAAGGATGACATCACAGAAATTTTAAAGCAGAGAGCTATGGTAAAGCATAGGGAAGCACTGTAAAACACAGAGGTATGGTAAAGCACAGGGAAGCACTGTAAAGCACAGAGAGGTATGGTAAAGCATAGGGAAGATTGTAAAGCACAGAGAGGTCTGGTAAAGCATAGAGAAGCATTTTAAAACACAGAGAGGTATGATAAAGCATAGGGAAGATTGTAAAGCACAGAGAGGTATGGTAAAGCATAGAGAAGCATTGTAAAACACAGAGAGGTATGGTAAAGCATAGAGAAGCATTGTAAAACACAGAGAGGTATGGTAAAGCATAGGTAATCATTGCAAGGCACGGAGAGGCATGGTAAAGCCCAGTGAAAGCGTGGTATAGGCAGGTATAGGCAAGCACTGTAAAGAATAGTGATGTATGGTGAAGCACATTAAAAAACATGGTAAAGCATGATAATGGTATCCTAAATCATTTCGAAGCCAGACAGTATAATAAGCTGATGGTGGAGTTGTGTTCATGTGTGGTCCTTCCGATACAAACAAAAGGCCATTCCTTTGGAAACACAGCCCTCTAGTGGTGCTACAGAGACTTGCATCATGCACTGTTTGTCATCACCAGCCTCCAGCGGCCCTGGCTTCAGTCTCAGCCCCTCTGTGTGGCAGGGCTCCTCTCCTCACCTCGTAGTCCCCCAGCCTGAGTGTCAGCTCCGGCAGGAAGGGGGTCTGGAAGAAGAACAGGTGGCTGCACTTCATCAGGTGAGTGGGGTGCCGGAAAACATAATCTGCAATACGAACGAAAAATTAATTAATTTTACTAAACCTGTTATCGACCTGCTAAAATCAGATGATAACAAACCCACATTGGTGCCCTTGTTTAGGTTAGGGTTAAGGTGGGGGGGGGTCAGAATAATACTGTAATTTAAGGTTACTGACTCTCACCCCTTATTAATTACCACGGTGTTTTTGCACTGTATTTTTGCAGTTTTCCCATGATTATACTGTACATGCATTTACCATAGTTTACCATGTTTGACCATGCTTTCACTGTGCTTTATTATCACGTTGCTCTGCTTTTACTGTGCAGAACTTTTATAAGAGGAACTGCAGTCTGGCCCATGCAAATAAAGAATGAGTTATTATTACTCATAAGGTAAAAATAAAAAAAAATAAAAAAATCAAATTATTTTATAATCTGTTTTCTTTTAACTGAGACTGATCAGCAGTATTTACAGTTTAAACCACAACCCTTGCATCTCTCGCTCTCTCTTTATATACAAAATCAATCTATTAAAAGAAAACTACAAAATAATTCCATTGAGGCATTATGTGACACTTTATAAATCACTCTCGTGGTTCATGACACCAAAGAAGAACCCCTCGCTGGAATGACTGCCTTATCACTCCCCGCTGTCAAACTACAGTACTGTACAAAACCCAGTGGTTATCAAGCCCCGTCCTACAGCAGGGATAGCAGTGTGGAGTAGTGGTTAGGGCTATGGACTCTTAACCGGAGGGTTGTGGGTTCAATCTCTAGTGGGGGACACCTCTGCTGTACCCTTGAGCAAGGTACTTTACCTAGATTGCTCCAGTAAAAACCCAACTGTATAAATGGGTAATTGTATGTAAAAATAATGTGATATCTTGTAACAATTGTAAGTCGCCCTGGATAAGGGCATCTGCTAAGAAATTAATAATAATTAATAATGGCAAAAAGACTCCTACTGCATAGCAGTTTCACCAAGTCCAGGTTTTACTACAAGCTTGATTAGCTTATTGTCTTATTAAAATCATGTGTGGATCAAACTGCTATGCAATGGGAGTCTTCTTGCCATCCCTCTAAGCAGTGGTCTCCAACCCTGGTCCTGGAGAGCCCCTATCCAGCAGGTTTTATAGGTGTCTTTACATCATCAATGGCTAAAGATCTGGAACACCTGTTAATCTTGACTAATTATGCCAATAACTGGTTCAATTAAGTAACTGAGAGATAAGATGAAACTAAGACCAGAAGCCCCAGTAGCTCTCCAGGACCAGGGTTGGAGAGCCCTGCTCTAAAGTACACTTTACCCATTTTGTTCCACTAAATATCCAAGTAGGATGAACACGCTGCAGGGCTCTGTCCCTCTGCTCTGACTCCGTGAACACACTGCAGTGCACTGTCCCTCTGCTCTGACTCAGTGAACACGCTGCAGCGCTCTGGCCCTCTGAAGTTACCCTGCCAGAAGGAGGGGTGGGGTGTGCTCATCACGATGAGTCTGTGCACCATCTCGGGCTGGTTGATGGCAAAGTGCCAGGCCAGGGTGCCCCCCCAGTCGTGACCCACCAGAACGCAGCTCCTGTACCCTGAAATTACATTAAGCACGAACGTGAACACAAACAGAAACGTTTTTAAAGCATTCAAAGGATAGTTCATGAGCCATCTGTGTGACACTGAAGTCTGTAACATGCAGGGATGGGAATAAGACTTATTGCATTGCAGTTTGATCAATTCCTAGCCAGAGTACAGCAAACTGCTAAAGGGCTATGCAAATTCACTGTGGCAAACTTTTAACAGGTTCTCCAGTCATGATGTGACACTGCATCATATACATACATAGTATACGATTATACAGTATTATGCATGTACCATAGTTGACCATGGTTTGCTAATATGTTTTGCCATACCTCTCCAAGCTTTGCAGTGCTCTCCTATGCTAAGGCAGCACCTACCCAGAGCTTCTATGATGTCCTTCACGTCTCCGAGCAGCTTGTCCAGCTTGTAGTCCTCCCGTCCAGAGGGGGCATCAGAGTCCCCGTAGCCTCGCAGGTCCAGGGCCACAGTCTGGAAGTCACTCTTGAACTTGCACAGCTGGTAGCGCCAGGAGTACCTGGGCAACATGAGGGTGCAGTGAACACAGACTGAGTGGGCGTGACGTAGTGCAAAAAATAACAAGGCATCAGCATAGCATAGAAATGGTATGAGAAACCATAGGATGCGATGAGGGGGCCCAGGGAGCGGGTGTAGAGAGAGAACAGGAGAGGACCCAAGACTGACCCATGGGGACTCCTGTTGAGAGAGGGCAAGGTGTGGAGGTTGTTCCACGCCAGGTTACCTAGTAAGTGCGGTTGGAGAGGTAGGAGGAGAACCAGGCCAGAGCAGTGCCAGAGATTCCCAGGTCAGCGAGAGAGGATAGTAGAATAGAGTGATCGACAGTGTCAAAGGCAGCAGAGAGGTCGAGGAGAATTAGGACAGAGGAGAGAGAGAGCTCGGGCAGAGTTTAGTGAGTTGGTGACAGACAGAAGGGCAGTTTCAGTGGAGTGAGCAGAGCGGAAGCCAGATTGGAGAGGGTCGAGCAGAGAGTGGTTGGACAGGAAAGCAGAGAGCTGCCGGTGTACAGCCCGCTCGAGGATTTTGGAGAGGAAGGGTAGGAGGGAGACAGGATGGTAGCTCTGGAGGGAGGTGGGGTCGAGGGTAGGTTTTTTGAGGAGGGGAGTGATAGAGGCTTGTTTGAAGGCAGAGGGAAAGAGACCAGAAAGGAGAGAGGTGTTGAGAAGGGAGGAGATGAAGGGAAGTAGAGCAGGAATTTTAACCAAGTTCACTTTAGAAAATACTGCGGTTATCCAAAGTGGAAGCAAATTGATATTGTATTTGCATTTTACACCTGGCCAGAGCCCTGCAGCAAACCTTTAGCAGGTTCTCCAGTCATGATGTGACACTGCATTTAAAATAGCTCCAGGGATGGAAATAAGACTCCTATTGCACAACAGTTTGATCCACACCTGAGCTTGTTACCGATACACTGTGGCTAATCAAGCTCATAGTAAAACCTGGAATGGGGGAAAACTGCTATGCAATGGGAGTCTTATTTCCATTCATGCACTCCATTAAGTCAGGTATCAAAATATGTTAAATACTTTCTTTGGAGCGCCTGTACGTTCCTTAACATTTTACTGGCATCACAAAATAGCATCAATAACTGAGACCAGGTCCTCAGGCACAATAAACAAATCACAGACATCAGTGAATAGACACACAGGCAAGCTGTGGCACCAGCAAGGGTCGAGTCAAGTTTAAATAAATAAATAAATACATCATTATATGAAACAAAAATACATGTGGGTAGCTCATGCATAAATATTTTAATCAAAATCAACATCCCTAAAATAAAAGGAGGGCCTTTTCTTGTAAAGCTCCTAAATTGTCAACTGCTCTGCCTGCAGTCAGGGAAGCTGGGAGCCTTACTGTTTTAACCAGCTCTCAGGGAATCCATGCAGAAGCAGCATGAGGGGTGTGCTTGTGTCTCCAGTCGTCACTTAAAAACATGCAGTATTTTTATAAAATAGTTTTTCTATTTTATAACAGAAACTGAATTTTATTTTTGTCCTTTTTTATTGCAATTTTATAAAATATTAGTTTTACTCTTTTAATTGTTTCTACAAACTAGCTTTTTTACAATTAAAACCACATGTATCTCTTTGTAAAGTATGTTCTTGTTATGTTTCATTGTTCATTTTGTTTGTGTGTGTGAAGGCACTATAGAAATGTGAATTACTGTTGCATTCCACACTTCTGTTTCATAGCTAATTAAATTAATAATTGCAAAAATTGTTAACACTGGGTGGAGGTTCAGTGTCCTTTCAGGAAGTTACTATATATATATTTTTTGCTATAAGAAATAATGTGAGTAATATATGCATACCAACCTTTCCACGTGCCTCAAAATTCAAGTCTTTTGTCTTAATGGCTAAGAAACTGTGTTTAGTTATTGACTGTCAGTTTAAAGAATTCAAATATTGAGCAACAGTCCTGTTTTTTTTTTTTTTTTTTTTTTTTTAACTAGAAATGTGTCTGCAATGAAATTATATTCCAAATACACTGCCGAAAGTGTAGCCAGATATTAATAGCATTTTTTAAGGGGGGTGGAGGGCTGTTCTAAAGGAAAGATTAGCGAAGTTGTGCTAGAAAAGAAAGGGCAGATTTCTCAGATTGTTTATTTAGTTTTAATTCCTCACCCCTGCCTCTTTTATTGTGCACTATATTTATGAATGGACTTTTTAAACTCTACAGGCAAGGCTTGGAGCAGTGTGGAGTAGTGGTTAGGGCTCTGGACTCTGGACCGGAGGGTCGTGGGTTCAATCCCATTTGGGGAACACTGCTGCTGTACCCTTGAGCAAGGTACTTTACCTAGATTGCTCCAGTAAAAACCCAACTGTTTAAATGGGTAATTGTATGTAAAAAAATATATACATATGTAAAAAAAAAAAAAAAAAAAAAAAGTGATATCTGTATAATGCAAAATAATGTGAGATCTTGTAACAATTGTAAGTCGCCCTGGATAAGGGTGTCTGCTAAGAAATACTTAATAATAATAATAATAATAATAATAATAATAAAGGATGCTTTTAAAACCCAGCTGGTATTAACGAGAACAGCAAGCCCTTCAAGCAGTAACATGGGAGAATGCTTGTGTTTTGAGTGCAGAAACAGCTCCTGGAATGAGAGTGTGCTTATTTGGTTTACCAGATCTCAGGGAATCCATGCAGAAGCAGCATGAGGGGTTTGCTTGTGTCTCCAGTCGTCACGTAGTGCAAGCGCAGCCCAGAGCTCTGCAGAGACGGACAGGAGGAAACAGCAGCGATCAAGCAACTCATTCAAAGTCTTTATCATTCACGCAGCACGTGCAGTCTCTGCACCACTGATGCTGCAGCGCATCATTCAAAGATAATGTAACAGAGAGCTTCTCATAATGGCTAATCAAGCTCAAAGTAAAACCTGGAATGGGTGAAACTGCTATGCAGTAGGAGCCTTTTTGCCATCCCTGCTGTAGGATGGGGACTGACAACCACTGGGTTTATAAGGCATTAATTATAAGGCATTAATTCCATCGAGGGGTTCTTCTTTCCATCCCTGAATATGACTTTCTTGGACTATCCCATTTAACCCTTTGCTGCCCAGTGTCGTATATTTGACTCTGAGAAAATATGTGTTAAATAGGTATGGGAACATACACAGGGCAGTAAAGGGTTAAT
Organism: Acipenser ruthenus; assembly: GCF_902713425.1. Classification (NCBI taxonomy): domain Eukaryota; kingdom Metazoa; phylum Chordata; class Actinopteri; order Acipenseriformes; family Acipenseridae; genus Acipenser; species Acipenser ruthenus. Next base: position 3,908,300 of record NC_081222.1, read on the forward strand.
CCTTAAGCTTTAAACGACTCAGAAACACTAATAAAAGAAACAAACTGAGTGACAAACATTTCGACTAAAAGTCTTGTAAAAGAGGGAAATACAATAGAACTAAAACGACCAGACAGTGGAGGTTAGCGTGAGATCTTCAGTGACAAATATTTATGCTTCTTGTATATTTAGACTTTTTTATTTTAATAAAGGCTGCCCTGCTTTCATCATACCGTAAACTTAATAATATACAAATGCCATTGCCCTTATAAAAGTTTACTATAGTATTTCTGCAGTTTTCCCATGGTTACGATGTGCATTTACAGTACCACAGTTTACCCTGGTTTTCCATGTTTATTAATATGCTTTACCATGACTCTCTATTCTTTACAGTGCTTACCTATGATGTATCACACTTTGCTGTGCTTTTAATATGTGACACTTTTATAAGGTTTAGTTTACCTTTATGTGTTTTTTAATTTGCTTTACCATACCTTTCGTGCTTTACAATGCTCGCCTATGCTTTCACTGTGCTTTATTACACTTTGCTGTGCTTTTACTATGTGACACTTTTATAAGGGTGTTGAGGCGGACTTTGGGTGCATATAGTCCCCCTGCCCCCTCGCTTGCTCACCTTCGCCCTGACGTAGCAGTGCTCTCCCAGAGAGGGCTCTTGCAGGCAGGCTGGCCGCTCCTGCCTCACTCTCCAGTAGAGGGTCCTGCGGGGGTTCCAGACGGCTCTCCAGGCTAGCACCGCGAGAACCAGGCCAGCAGTCAGAGCGGAGGTACCGTAGACCAGTGTCCAGTACGAGAGCGAAGCCAGGCGCAAGACCACACGCAGCGGGAACAGCAGCACCGCGCTCCAGAGACTCCTCATCTCTGCGGACTGTGGGGTGGGGTGTGGGACTCAGGGGGTGAAGGAGGGTGCCCCTACCTGAGGGGGTCGTCTATGTAAGTCGCCTTGGATAAAGGCATCTGCTAAATAAAGAAATAATAATGTATGCACACCAACCTTTCCCATGCCCACGTGCCTCAAAATTCAAAAGTGTTTTTTGTCTCAATGGTGAACGCAAGAAACCGGGTTTACTTACTGACTGTAGGTTTAAGATTTCAAATATTGAACACTTTAACTCTCAACAGTCTGGTTTTTTTAACCTAGAAATGTGTCTGCCATAAATTTATATTCCAAATACACTGCCGAAAGTGTAGCCAGATATTAATAGCATTTTCTTTTTTTAAAGGAAGGCAATTTGATGGTTAACTTAATCGGGCCGTTCTAAAGAAAGTCTGCAAAGTGTCGCTAGAAAAGGGTGGGCGGATTTCTGCGCCTGTTATCTTAGTTTTAATTCCTCACCCTTGCCTCTGTTAGTGTGCACTATATTTGTGAAATGTAACATCAGCAGACTGTTTAAATTCTACACGCAAGAATCACCCCAAACTAAACTTAAGCCATGCTTTTAAAACACAACAAGAACAGCAAGCAGTAATACAGGGAGAATGTTTGTGTTTATTGACTGCCCTGTTCTTCCAGGGTTTTCTACCGCTGAAATGGGTTATCTGGAGGTCAGAACTTGTTGCTCAGTGTTTAAGAATGCACAAAGCTGAGCTGCTTTTATCAGGCTGTAAAATTGAAGGTTTGACGTCATAAAACAAACGGATACCAGAATGCAAGCATCAGCAATAACAAATCTGTACAGTTACAAAAATAAGTGTCAGCTCTGCTAGTGTTTGTTAATAAACTATATCTTTTAAATATGAAAATACAACTGTTTAATTAACATTATTTACAGAATAACACACCTGTGAGATTTTACTTAAATTGTATGCGTACATCTATAAAACATAGACTATGTTTTGGCGCCACAACGTTACAGGTCGATAGTTTACTACAGGAGTTTTATTTCATCCAAGCATTAATATATCACTTGATTTAGTCACGACAAAGCGACACAGTTCGGTATTGAAAAATAGGTACAGTAAGCGCACGTTAGCGAATAAAACTCTTTACAGAAATAACTACTGTACCTCAAACGAAACCGGCTGATACAAAACTAATCTCAACGCGCACCTGTTTTACGCGGTACGTACATGCCCAAAGCTGTATAAATGGTTCGTCATTAAATCAGAGAGGTTGTATGCATGTTTATGTATCGATAAGGTGAATATTTTTAATATAAAACTGTTTCAGTCTATTTACAGCGCCGTTTGTTTGTTTTTAATGTCGTTTACAGTTACACATCCTAAAATATACACTCGATAAAGATCCCAAGGCATACGTTACATATAAACACACTGTTTTAAGGAACCCGTCATTTTACGAGGCGCCTCTGACGATACTCCGGTTCACATTAGACTACCTTGCGTGCCACCTCTACCGCTCCACAAAACCTGTTCTAATTGGGTTAAGCACCCGTCAATCGTGCCTCGGCCCGCCATACTGAGATACGATTGGTCAATCGCAGAATTAAAAGGCCCATGGGTGAAACTCGCACGCTGATTAGCCAGAGCGCCTGTCGTTTAAATTAATGTCAACTGTAATAGGTCCAGCTAAAAATTCAATGACTCACCAGGCCCCTCCTACCCATGAGACTCTAAGGTAGGCTTCAGCGTGGTGAACTGAAGTTCAAATTTGTAATTGTGAGGGTGGTATGTGGCAGGTTAATATTGAAGTGAATTATATAAATATATTTATGATAATTCAGAAATTCAAACAGTATAAGCCTCACAAGCAATAACATCAAAACACGAAAACTATTAACGCAAGTTACTTTTAAACTTAACATTTTAAGGCCAGTCTATTTGAAGGCAAATTGGCTGAAGACAATATCCTGGAATTGGGAAGCATCACAAAGACTAATAAAAAATGAATAATGAAGTGGTATCAGGTAATACCTGCTGAACAGGGAGAGTGAATCTGCAGTGTGGGGGTGTCAGGATGGGGGGGTCCCTAATACCTGCTGCACAGGGAGAGTGAATCTGCAGTGTGGGGGTGTCAGGATGGGGGGTCCCTAATACCTGCTGCACAGGGAGAGTGAATCTGCAGTGTGGGGGTGTCAGGATGAGGGGTCCTAATACCTGCTGCACAGGGAGAGTGAATCTGCAGTGTGGGGGTGTCAGGATGAGGGGTCCTAATACCTGCTGCACAGGGAGAGTGAATCATCTACAAATAAATACAGCAGACAACTTCCAGAAGTGTAATTCAGTAAAAATGTTTTATTTTATTTATTTATTTTACAAGAACTGCACAGAAAAAAAGTGGTAAATATGTGAACATTTCTACTAGTTCCCTTTCTATGAGTCTTAATGTGTTTAATTTCAAGCTCCTTATTTATTTTATTCTTTTTTTTCACCAACATTTTCTAGCCAAGAGTTTCGTGCATCAACTACAAGGGATTGTACAATATTTCTAGATATTATATATTTTTTCCTTCATAGACTGATACGACAGAAAGATTAGAGAGAAAGACAAGATAGAGATATTGCGAATGGAGATGGGTAACCCAACTTAGCCACAAATACTTCCATAATCATTACATTTACATACAGTATCGTTCCGAAGCATTCTGTGTTCGTAACACCTTAAAATCATATACATGAATAATAATAATAGTAATTTAAAAAAAAAAATGTATAAAACACAGATGAATCTAACCTCTCCCCCATTGAAGCTACACTTGTTTAAAACAGTTCACAATGCAATGAAGGCTTTGGCAGAGGTTGTACCTACTAGACTAGAACAGCTAAGTATGATTCAACTCCACTAACTTGGTTTCACACAACAAATCAAAACAATTCAGGAGCACTTTGCAAACTTACATTTGTAAACTTCTTTAGGTGTAAAAAACAAAAAACAAACCAAAAGAAATAACATTTTAATTACAAACCTCCAAACCACTAAACTGTCTTGTTATCAGTGGTTCAGTGTTATTTCATGTTTCTCTACAAACCCGCTAGCATCTTCAACTTCACATATACCCCGTCATTGACAATAATTGCAGATTTTCATTTTTATAGCTTTTGTTCACTCTGTAATGGAACAGTACACATACCGGTACATTGAAGCAATAAAAGATCAGATCCACAACTATTGGGGGAGAAATCAAGAATAAAGATAATGTAGCAAACACCAGCAAGTTTCTGGGAAGGGATGGGATGGCTTTTTAAGAGGTCTTAATTTCAGTAAGGAGTTTAAACCTTAATAAAAAAAATGTTGAGCTGAAGAATAAACTCCTTTATTGAGTATACATGAGAACAGGACATTTTTTAAAAACATATATTTATGCACTACTTCAGACTGGGCCCTAGGAGCCCCGTGAGGTTCCAACGTGATTTCTGACTGCAAGTGTTAACATAAGGGTTAAAATATGAGCACAACAGAAGTTACTGAATACACCATTAAAACACTCACACACACACACATTCTGTTTAAAAATTCACCAGCACACACAACACCAAAAGAAATCCACATACTTTTTTTTCAGCAAACACTGACTTTAAATGTTTAAACCTTCCTTTGGTTCCCCTGCATGCTTTTATGAAAGCTTGTATTGAGTTTGCTGTTGATTTTCCACATTTCCTCTTTCTGAGCACAAACACACACAAAAACTCACTCCCAAGCAAGCATGTGCATCTAGATAAATGCACAAGTATAAAAGCCATGTATGCACAGGCTGCCCAATCGAAACACATCCATCCATCCATACATACATACATACCTAGCGCTAGAAACAAAACTGCAGATTTTCAACTATAGCCATGAACTAGACCAAACTCATTACACTCATTTACTGAACTACACAGATTAAAATAATATAGTAATAATAATATGAATATCCTCCCCCAAATTGCCATACTTGCTGAATCAAATTGTTTTCTTTTGTATACATTGAAATTACAGAGCATATTATATACTTTTTACACTCCCTATATTTTTTGTTAAGCGTTTAACATTTGAATGCAGTCTTTATATACAGTGCGAATAGGCATCACTTTGTGTATATATATATATTGTATACCACACAGCCATATAGCTAGTCAGAGAACAGAATCGGGCAATAGTATCAGGGTGTTTTAAATATGACAAACTTTTTTTTTTGTATTATAAAACCCTGTTATGTGCTATTGCCACCAGTCTGCTTATGCAGCAGGCTTGTTTTAAAAACAGCGTCCCAATCATTCAATTTTCAGGAGCAGGATTGGTCTCTGGCACTGGTCTCAAAGCTGTGATGGACTAGTGGACAGTTCTGCTCAAATTTGCTAGGACCTGCACAAAAAGGCTTGCTTAGATTTACAAATATTTATAAGCGGGATACAAGTGGACAACCAACTAAGTCAGAAACTGTACCATAAAAAAAAAAAAATGTTTTAGCCGACACATCCTTCTGGAATACTGAAATGATGGTTAAGTATGATCAGACAATGTTAGTCACTTGTTAAAAAAAGGTAGGAGACAACTCCTGTACCCATTCCTCCTTTTTCTGCAAGGGTAAATACTGTACAGTTTTTATACAAGTCTTCCATTTGCAGGCTAATAGTAAGCACCTGGATGGTAATGCGACAGTCATAATTTAGTGAAGGAGGCTGAAAGTCAGATGGAAGGTCTATTTTTTGGAGATCAGTTTTATGCTTGACAACTGTTTGGGAACAGTGTTGATTCATTCCATGCTTGCCACAGAAAAACACCAGCCAGTCTGCCATTTGCTTTAGTGAAACTAAACCTTGTCCTCTTTCTGGGAAAAGGCACTTTGTCAGGCACCCAGTGGCCTTTGTACTCTATATGCGTGTACCTGCAGTGACTCTCTAATGTGTGTGTGTGTGCACACTGCAATGAATGAGAGAATGAGAGAGAGATATATAGATAGAGAGAGAGAGGTTTGTATATACTTGTATCCTTTACCAAGAAAAGGTAAGTAGTGCAGAAGTGCCCTAGTTAAATGTGTTGATATGTTTAGACTCTGCAATGCCAGCCTTTTATACACCACTAGTGTGTGCATACATGATGTATTAACTTGCACTCCCCTGACAACTTTAAGTAAATTACCATCGATTGTAAACCAACAGCAGCCTAGTAATGCCAAATTTACAGCTGGTTTTAAGGGATAATAACCGATTCAAAAACCAACAGGAACACAAGATTAAAAGTAGATTTTACTTTTGTTTAAATAATGTACATTATCATCAACGCCTCTAAACATTATCAAAACACTGTCCTGACTTGCATAAAAAGAAGCTGTTGTGATGTACGTGTGAAGATTTTTACCCAGGTTTTCAACTTGCACAACTCCATTTCTCCTGCAGGTGTACAGACACTCATACCTCTCTCACCACACACACTCATTTTAGGCTACTTAATTAGTGAGTAGGGCATGATAGTGCGACGATGCCAAGATGTAGTATTCATTTGATTAATATTTTGTAAATAAAAGGCTGAACTCGCCATGAACTGGGTGTTCCTGACCTTAACTACTCAGATTATCCCTCCATTTGTATAAGTGAGTGAATAGCTTCCTAATACCTGCACATGTATTTCCCTTACATTACGATGTTTGCTGTTAAGGGTTCAGTTGCTCCAAGGTTTAGTTTGTGCCACTACTTTACACCTGCATCCACTGCTGGGTTTGTGAAGACTTGCGGTAGTGCAGAATGGAGACCATATACAGCAATTTGAAATTATTGAAGGAATATATAGATTGGGTAATCATAGTAGGCCATATCAAATATAGGATTCAGCTGAAAGTTAAACAGCATTATTGAGGAAAACTCAAAGACACACCAAACTCAACACTGGAGCAATTCACAAAATAAAAGTGTGAATGAAGTTAGTCACTCAAAGACAAAGTAACAGACCAACGCATTTCCTCATCCTAACCAGTTTGAGAAAGTGGACATGGCAAAAACAGAAACCCAACAAATAAAAAATAAAAAAAGATGATGAGTTTATTCCATGATCAGTACAGACCAAATCATATTCCTCGATTACCTTATCCAGTGACATAGTGACTGCACAAATCAAGGAACCCGCCCCATACTGACACCAGCAATGCACTGTATAGTGGGGATTTATGGCACACATTTATACATTGAAAAAAAAAAAAAACTGAATACATTAAAAAAAAAAGGCATGGACAAGGAATGAAGGAAATCCAAAAATATTTTTGCATAATAAAAAAAAACACACACCACAGAAAGGACTTCACTCAAAATATGCAATGACAAAACAGTATAGGGAACATTGCGGATATTTGTTAGCTGTATTTGTTTTTCTTTTTTTTCTGCCAGGGCTTGTACACAAAACACCAACTTGTCATCTTTGCATTATTTATTAATTTATAAAAAAATAATGAGAATAATAATCACATAAAAACAGGTTAATAGTCTCCTCTTGGTGTACATTAAACAAAACCAAAAAAATCTTCAAAATGTTTTAAAAATTAAGTAAAATTTATGAAGTGTCTTAAAATAGGGGTTCACAAAATTACCTCCCTCCCCATTTATATATATATATGCCAGCTATAGTCACTATACAATACGGCATGGCTGAACACTATAAAATGAGGCATCAAACACCCTCTTCTGCGAAACAAAATCAACTTCCACCCAACTACTACTGAACAAGGCAAATCAGATTTTTTGTATTATTTCTTTATATTATTTTTTATTATTATTAGTAACAGTAGTGCCATCGTCAAATCCTCCTGAAGAACAAGCTTGACTGAAAGAGGTGGACTTTGGTAGAGAACTTCAGCTTTGATCCTGAAATCTTCACAGATGATATTAAAGAAAAAAAAAAAAAAAGGAACTTTGTTTCATGCACCTTTGTTGCCGCTTTCATATAAATGTCGCCAGGAATTGAATTTCCCTTTATTTTTTATTTTCTATTGTTTCATATTCTATCAAAACAGTTTGCTCACAGTTAACATTCAGTGGCAGAGTTGAAATTATAAAGGATGACAAGGGTGACAATGTAGTTTGTGTTGCACCGCCCTTTAAAAAGGGCTTCAACAACAATTATAATACAAAAAAAAATTTATATATATATATATATATATATATATATATATATATATATATATATATATATATATATATATATATATATATATATATATATAAAAAAAATCTCCTGGGCTGACTGCAACACTCTTCATCCTGTTACTTTGAGACTTTCAAACTGTAGTGAATTATAGGGCTCTTGTCATAAGTGTTTGTACCCCCTCCCCCCACACACACTTCAGAAAATTCAAAAGCAAGTCTACTTTTAATATAGGGTGAAGAGATAGGACAAAAATTTGCAATAAAAACAACAAAAAAAAAAACCATGTAAAATAATGAAGTCCTCGATACACTGCAAAGAAGTTTGGCAGAGACAGTTTTGGGGGGGGTGGAAATACGAATACAAAAAAAAAAAAAAAGAGCTTTACAGTAGTACATCCTACAGACAGAAAAGCAAAATACCTGTGCTCTGGACATCACTGGATTTCTGTTTTTTTGTTCAATATCTATATTGTGTGTGTACAAGTCAAAAAGTGTAAGGCAGACCATTTCACTGTATACGAGACCCCCACCCCCCACTCAGTCCCTTTTCTCTTCCCTGATCCAAACACGCCTGCTCATCAGACAGGTTCCATCGGACATTAGTTTAATTTCCAACCCGCCCTCCCTGCACCATCCCCACAGTAACACTACAGAATCAAGGATTCGTCAGAAACAAAATTCTAAACTGTACTTTCAAGAGTCTGGATGGAGAGGCAAGCAGGAGTCTTGACTTTAGAAAAGATTCTCCTCGAATATTGCCATCAGATCACTCTGGAAATTCATGTCAATGGTAGCTGCCATCTGCAGAGAGAAAAGAAAAAAGAAGCTTGCGTGAGACCAGTAAACAACACAGTTAATGTACAAGACTGCTCAAACCCTGTTCTATACTAAAGAAATGTTCAGTAAAGCATGATATTTTACCGCTAGGTATGTTTCAAATCCAAAATTCAAAGCAATTACCACCATGCAAAGTCGGCGTCATCTTTTTGGTGAAGCAAGAAATCAAACTGCTAAAAACAGCAGAATCCTCTATAACAATGAAGAGAATGGAATGTTTGGAATGGAAGTAAAGCTAGCTGCACTCACCGCCTCCCTCCTCCTCCTCTCTTGCTCTCGTTTCCTTGCTAGCTCCCTCTGCTGGTCTAGCATGGACTGCGATGACTGTTGCTGCTGTGAGCTTTGTGGCTGAGTCTGAACAGATGGAGACTGGGCTGCTTGCTGCTGTTGTTGCTGCTGCTGCTGCTGCTGCTGCTGTTGTTGTTGTTGTTGCTGCTGCTGCTGCTGCTGCTGCTGCTGCTGTTGCTCCTGCCTCCTGCGCGCCTCTTCATGGGCTCTCCGGACATGTTCCAATGAGTCTTCATCGTCACGATTCCTGAAGAAAACAAAACAGAAAAACATTGGTTTTAGTTGCAAACTTGTCAGACATACCTACTAATGTAATCCTCACTTTGGATGGCGTTACAGTTACAACCAGACCACAAAACGTAGTAATACTAAAGAAACTTACCAAGATTTTGACGAACACTATCAACATTCTATTAGAGTGTTTTATGGATGGACCACAATATGAAAGGAATACTTAATGATTCTTTGAGAAACTATTTGTTCCATCAACCTAAAATTAAATTAAACCCTTGTGACAGGCTAGCTGCAGGGATGATGTCAGGTCAGAAAGAATCACACACACAGGCAGTAGTGATGAGTGAAACTGAGCTGCAATGGCTGCGCTCAGTACGTTTATTAAACAAAATAAAAGGTTTAAACAGAAAACAGGACACGGCACTTGAGGCCAAAATAAATACATACAAAACGGATTAACACTAAACAAACTGGACAAACAGACAAACAAACACGGTGAGTACAAATAATTATTTTAGTTTACTTTACTTTCTCTCCCCACCTGTTCTCCACTCACCGAACACACAACCCCGAGTGAGTAAAACGTGCATCTATATATACAATTGTGCTGGGATTCAATTACCAATTAATTATTCACTTGAATCCCAGCACGTGAACTAATCTGTGAAAACCCTGTGCTCACATATTAAATACTTTAAATGCACGTGAAGTGCAATCCCCGTGCCTAAATACACTTCATACACTTTAAACACTCGTGCTCATTACCCACATTATACCCCGTGTACCAACTACAATACACCAACATTAACACACGCAACATACAACATAAAACACAAAAATACACAAAGGGGCGGGGCACATTGCCACAACCCTTTATAGAGCAGAACCTGTTACACAAAGAGCATTACGAGGGAGCAATGCGTTCATTTTGTATCGACAAACTGGACATCCCATTTCGTACGTTGCAGGCAATCTGGGTTTGTGTGTATTCCCTGGCTCATCCCTACCCCCCACCTCCTATTCTACAGTGCTGTCTTGGTAAAGCAGCACAGGCAGACCCACCTCATCCTCCCCTGCTCCCTCCGGACCCGGTCCTTCTCTGCCTGCTCTGCCTGAGCCTTCAGAGCCTTCTCCCTCTCTTCCTTTTCACGCGCCGCTCGCCTGAACTGCTCAAAGCTGTCGCTTGAGGACTTTACAGTGGAAGCTGGCGTCGAGGTGGACTTCTGTACCAGGCTGGCCCACGAACCCATGTTCTTGAGTTTCAGATCCTGTGAGGAGGAGGGAGAGAAAGGGGAGGGGTTCAGCATCCAGCTCAGTCACAATTCTAATGTAATGCATAGACAAACGTTTTGGCAAGGGCATTCTTCTGTGTACTGTTTGTATGTTGTCATGTGCTGAAAAAGGGTTTCCTTGCAGAAGAATGCAGTACGAGACAGGGGTTCACATCTTAACATATCACGAGTCACACAAAAGCTGGAAGCATTTAGCACGAGAGATAAAAAAAACAGGTGTCTTTCCTTAATGCACAAGGCAGCCATCTAAAAAGTCTTTATACTCTGCAGCAGGCCATTAAACAATATTGTCTGCATTCTTTGAACACCGTCATATCACAAGATGGCATTTTATTTTCCACATATCTAAACTCGGTAAAAACTAAATTGAGGATAAAAAGACCTGCAGAGATTCAGCACAAGAAACATCTGGTCTTACAACAGCAGTTGGGACTGTGTGCATGATATTTCAGAAACGCACAGGCGCGCTACCTTTTTAGGTGCTACAGGTGTTTTAGGCTCTTGTTTCAGCTTGTCTTTGTCCTGAATGGAAGGAGGGGGGCCGCTCTGCTCGGAGGGCCGGATGACGGGGCGAGACCCCTCCATAGGCTTCATGTCTGACCCTGGAACGAGGAACGCCAGTTAGGGGCTTCGCAGGCATGTTGCAGAGGAGAGATCATTTTACCAGGGTTCACATACGCTCTTATTAGAGTCACCCAGCTGGACAGCAAGGCACTACTAATACAATTGTTTGGGAGATACAAATGCTCCTGCTCCACCTCCCCCCAACATCTTTACTGGTAGATTGGTATACTTCAGGTTTGCAGATACATAAACGGAGAAACAACTGAAGAGTAGTGTATATGCAAGGGCTGTCGACCCCCAAAATCCTGCCTTGAAATTATTAAAAATGTCTAAAAATGGGTGTTCTAAAGGCCTTGTAGTTACAACTGAGTGTCGTAGTCCAACACTCAATATTCAGATCTCCAAAAATCCATGAAGGGTTTGGCGCCGCCTAGATTAAATATTTTAATAAAACAAAAACAACAAAAAAAAAAAAAAAAAAAAAAAACACATAAAAATCTTCTCCCCAATACTCTCCAATCTCCTCCATTCCTCTGGGACTCACTTGGCTGACTGTGTGCAGGAGGCTTCATGCTATCCGGGTGCTTTGCTTGCTCCTGTCGCACAGGTGGGCTGAAGGTCTCGGTCCGGATCACTGGAGAGTGCATCTTCTCCTCCTTTACTCCCACCAGCACCTGGGACTGCACCACTGACTGGTGTCTCTGCTCCTGTAATGGGAAAGGAACCACGTGAGCATGATTGTGTGCCCCCGCCACACACTGCTCGGTGAAAAGTGTAACAAGTGTTCCTGTGGATTCTAGGAATATTCAACCTGCCTCAGGTACAGTATTGCTGTTGGAGTTTAAGAGCAGTCTGGTGCTGTTGGAGTTTAAGAGCAGTCTGGTGATGACTAAAAGCACAAGCCCACTTCGTCCCTGCCCCCTTGTGAATGCTTGTCGGTTCAGCTTTTACCTGTTTTTTAGGCTGCACATTCTGCTGAGGCGGTGACTGGCGGATCATGGGCTGGAACTGTGGCATCTGTGGGGAATGCATCATTATCGGCGATGGACCCTCCCTCGGGTGCCCTGAAATTAAAATAAAATATGTCCTCTTTGTTCAACAGGCAGCAGTCCTATTTCCCAACACATTCAAAACATCCAACTCCAACATTCCACTACATCTTACTTCATTGTCCTCACTAAGAGTTACTTTAGACTTTAAACCTTTAGACTAATGTTTACTTTAGACTTCAGCTATTTTTGTTTTTTAAAATACCACAAGCCTGCCTTCCTGAGTAAGCTTTTTGAACCATTTTGATTTGAAAATTATTATCTACACACCAATTGAGCTTTTTAAAAATTTGAACATGAGGGTGAAGTTTTTCCAAACATTGCCGTGCACTAGAACAATTCCAGGACAAGTGCTTCCAATTTTATTAATTTTTTAAACAAAAAAATTGTTGACAAAACAAATGTTTCTGCATCCTTCTTGTCTGCTATTTTAAGGGAGAGTACATTTTCTATGACTTAATCTTTCTGCAATGCTGGAAGTAGGTTGCTTTACCCATTCCCACACAAGGCAGGCAGGCCCCCTCACTTGACTTACCGGTCGAGTAAGGATCTGGCTTGTGCTGCCGAGGGGAAGGGTTGTGCTGCTGCTGCTGCTGCTGCTGCGGCGGCGGCGGAGGTGGCGGATGGTGGTGCTGTTGTTGTTGCTGCTGCTGATGGGGGAGGTGGTGCTGTTGGATGACGTGCTGTGGTTTCGCCTGCTGGGGCTGCACTGGGGGTTTGTGTTGCTGCTGCTGCTGCTGCTGCTGGGGGGGTGGGATGTGACCTGGGTAGGGCATGGACTGCATGTGGAGGTGTCTCTGTTGATGCTGTTGCTGTGTGACTGGTGGCTGTTGATTGTGGTGTTGGTGGGGGTGGTGCTGCTGCACTGGGGCTGCCTGTGCAGGTTGAGACTGGACCTGCACAGACTGCAGGAGAGGGGTCTGTTGCTGTTGCAGCTGCACTTTCTGCAGCTGCTGCAAATACAGCTGCATCTGGCTAATCGGCATTATGTGGTGGGCTGGGGAGGGCTCGTCGTCATCTTCTAACAGGGCTTGGGGAGGCTGGGAGGAGAGCAGGCTCTGTGGGGTGAGTGTGGGAGACTGAGGTAGGGGTCTGTGTGAGGGGGCTGGGGGAGCAGGGGCAGGGGGTGGGTGCTGCTGGGGAGGGGGCTGGTGTAGGTGGTGGTGTGGCAGCTGCTGGTGTGGTTGTGGCTGCTGCTGTTGCGGAGGTTTGGGAGGTAAAGGAGCTGCTCTGTTGCTGGGTCTTGAGGGCTGCTGGGGCATGGCGTTGTGCAAAGCTAAGTAAAATACATACATTTAGTTAAAACATAGATAAACATATAGGGCTTCTAGTTTTCGGGTTTTATTTTTGATCACGTGATGTCCCTTTAAACATTTTGAGCCAATTCGCTTTCTTAAATCAAACACCAATTACCAAATGAAGTTGTTTCTTTTTACCCTCATATCTTGATTGAGTTAAACAATGTGCATTGATCTCACCTGATTCTAACCTGCATTTCTTTCTGGTTCTAGTAGTGCATTGCTAATTTAAAGAATCTGGTATTCAGTTAAGGCTTAACAACTATTAAGGTTTAAAAGGGAGGCAGAGATGGAAAATAAAACCACAGAACTAGAAGCCCCAATTTATTTATTTATTTTTTTATATCTATCTATCTATCCACACACATATATACATATATATACACACACACACACACACACACATACAGGTAGATATACATATATACACACACATCTGAGTATTTTATTGCAGTAGAAAACGTTGCAACATTGTTTTGCATTATACTGCATAGAGCGATGGCCTGAATTACAATATTGGCAGTTATTTAATTTTATCACTAAAATGTACAGGGATTAGGTGGTAGGACAGTGTTATTGACCTGCATTTGGACAGTTAGCCGCTTACAAATAGAAAATCTGTTTAAAACACATCTACAATATAGCACCACCAATATATAATGTACACGTTCCTGCTTTTCATTTAGTTTGCTTGTATTTCACAGGGCTCACCTGGCGGGGAGAGGACTGGGTGCTGGCTGAGGTACGGATGCGTCTCGGCAGATGGGGAGGTGACGACGGCTGGGTGCTGTTGGTTGAGGTGAGGAGGGGGAGGAGGAGAATGCTGCTCAGGCTGGGAGGGCAGGTGAGACTGCAGGTCCACCGGGTGGGACAGGTGCATCAGAGACTGTCCGAAGTGCGGCATGGAGTCGAAGGGGTTTCCCAGGAGCTGGGAATCCATAACTGAGACAGGAGGGGGAATGAACTGAGGGGGAGATTGCTTCAGCTGCTGGGGCACTGGCATGACCACTGGCTGGGGGGGAGGAGGTGGCGCTGGGGCGGCCTGGTGATGGTGGTGGTGGTGATGCTAGAAAAATAAATGAATTATGAAGATATCCATCATCACTTATCCATCATCTCTAAAACTTCCCTAATAAAACGGGCAGCAAGTAACATTTGGTCTGCTCTAACCTTGTCTTTGTATCAAGTTATTTGTATATACCATTGCATGAGGTGCCACCAATTAACACACTTTAGTACATGATTTACACATGTTTTATACGCAGCTGAAGTTGAATCAACTACAACCTGCCATCGCATTTCAGCTGCAAGACAACACAAAGTTGATTTACCTTTTTCTGCTCTCGTCCAGAGTGTCCTTTCTTCTTGTTTTTTGGTGCATTTTCTAATGAAGATGAGAAAGCAAAAGTGTAAAAGCAAATCTTAATACCTATAACCATCTTAAGATAGAAATGCCTACACAGTGCTCCCTTATTTCCTTACCGGACTTGAAAACAAACATGAATTGACATGAAACATACAATTTAAATTGTCTAACTGTGACTTAACCAAATTTGTGAAGTATCGAATTGTGAAATACTGTGGGAGAACTACTGTATTTCGTTATGGGTCTATAAAAAAAAAAAAAAATCTTCCAAAAAATGAGCAAGCACGATAAATTTAGAAACACTAAAATAAATGCAAATTCAATGACAAACATGTGTTGTGCGTCTAAAAGCTTTCCCCCTACCTGCGTCAGAGTCCTCGCTCTCTGAAGAGCTGGAGTCACTGCTGCTCTCAGACTCCGACGAAGAGCCAGCCTTTGTTTTAACGATGCCAATCTCCATTGTCTTCTCAGCCACTGAAAGCAAACATGCATAACTGAAATGTCAGGCAGATATTCTTTAAGAAGTGGTGTAGCTGGGTTTAAATTAATTTACATTTCATCCCCAAGGGGAAACAGTTCAGTACTAAGCATAGCTATAACTAAGCACTCCCTGAAAATAAATGCTTAAAAACTATTTGGCCTGTGGGGCGAGAGCAGTGCAAGGCTCTGCAGCATGTTCATCTTCACCGAGAGGTGGAAAGGTAGACGATATAAAATTATTATTGGTAACCGGATATATCTAACTCCCTGTTACTACACACACACACCTATTTATTATATATAACTACAAAGCAATATTACAGCAAATAAATTATTTATTAAAAATGAGTTATTTATAGGTGATGCTAGGGGTTCATTGACCAGGATATCCTGGACTGCAGCACATGAACAACAAACAAAAAAAACACCATTAATATTAAAAGGTGTATCAATGACGAAATTACCTTGGATAAAGGAGTCTGCCTAATAAATAAAATAATAAAACCCAGGACGAGCCACCGAAGGTAGTGTGTGCAGATTACTGCCACCCACATGAGGAAAATGCATTAGTTCAGATATTGTCAACCCTACCAAAGTTTTCATACACTGTGTTATATGTGACCTGTGCGCTGCCATTGCTGGTAGTGACACGTGAGCTGTTCAGTGTGTTGATATGTAAATAAATCCTGTACACCTACGGGATGCATCACCTTCAGTCTCTGTCTCGATCTCCCGTCTGTCACTCAGCAGCAAATGCACGCATCCACACGGCTACCCTGTCACAAGCATTAACCCTTTGCAGTCCTATGTCGGACCTGGTCCGACATCGTGAAAATCCCTTTCCGGTCCATTGTCGGACTCTGTCCGACATCGCCAAAAACCATGGATCTAACACAGCCTGTACTGCGTTTAAGCCGAAAAAAGCAGAGACAAGTTGTTCCCTAATCGTCTCTGATCAGAAAGAAGGCCGATACAACCGAATAGACCATATACAAGCGAAGCAAAGCCAAATTGAACAGACGGAGACTGAGACGCACAGAGAAAAAATGGCAAAGCAAGTCAATGCAGCCTGAAGAACTTGCACAGACAAAAGCAGTTTGGATGATGATTTTGATCAATCTAGTGACAATGAAGTACACTTTTCACTTACTGAAGACTGAGGAATCTGCGGAAAGTGACCACGAACCAGATGCAAAGCCAGAGGACGAATGGAGACGCACTCGGTAAGTGCAGATGCTTTCACAAAACTCCCATTTACTGTGATAAATAAGGGATTTCAAGGGAGTACTACTTTGGAGAACTGCACTGGAGTTTCCTACTTTTTCACAAATGCTTTGTTTACTGAAATTGTAAATGAAACCAATAGACATGCAAGTGTAAAACTAAAAGGATCGCTGCGTCAATTCTTCTTGGAACTCCTGCAAACCTGTTACGTTAGCAGAGATGAAGGCATTTTTTGGTGTTCTGCTGAATATGGGACTGAATATAAAAACTGACATAAAAGAATATTTCTCAGAGGAATGGGCCGACAGAATGCCGTTTTTCAAAGAGATCACGTTTCTTGCAGATCTTTTGGATGCTGCACCTTTCCCCTCCCCCACCCAGGTGCATCAGGCTGCTTTTGTTAGGACAAAAGGTCAGGAATGTGGCAGCTACATAGACACAATGTCGGGACCTATTTATCCCAGGTAGAGACATTTGCATTGATGAGCACTGTTGGCTTCAAAAGGAAGGATTATCTTCAAGTGCTACAATCCTCAGAAGCCTACCAAGTGGGGGATGCGTGAGTTTGTTTTAGCTGACTGTCAAACTGGTTATGTCTTTGCTATTGTTCCTTACTTTGGCAGCCCAACAACAGACTCCCTGCTGAGACCCGACATGCCGTTTTCATCAAGAATTGTTCACCTGTGTGAAACATTGCTGCAGACAACAAATGGACATGGCTTTCATTTGTTTACAGACAGATTTTACACAGGTTACGACCTGGCCATGGAAGTGCTAAAAATAAAAATCCACCTTACTGGAACAGTAATGGCCAATAGAAGAGGATTGCCAATACCAGTGAAGCAAGACCTCAAACTAAAAAAAAAAAAAAAACACAACGAGACAGTCTCATTCAGCAAGGACAACAAGGTCATGGTGCTAGGATGGAAGGACAAAAGGCTAGTGCTCAGGGGGGGGGAGGAGGAGGAGGAGAGAGACTGTATGGTTACACCCAGGTGACTGTTTTGAAAGGTACCATACAAGAACACATACATATCATTTCTGTTTGCAAACCTTGTCTGATATAAATAGTTAACACATTGATGAAATAGTTTAGTTCATTTTTTTGTTTGTTAGTAGTGTGTAATTGATTTTTAAAAAGTTGTGTACCTGTCTGACAATTCTAAAGGTAATATATTCAAGCAAAAAAAAATTCTTCCAATGTTCACATGATATATATATATAAAAAAAATTATAAAAACCATGTTTTTTGTTCAAAATGTTGGTACTGTTGGCTTTGTATAGGGTACCCTTTGGACTTGCACTGCTTTGTTACTTGTTTTAAGCAAATAGTCACTTTATTTCAATTTGAACAGCACGTGGTCTGAAATTTTATTTTGTTCATAAAAATTAATTGGACTCGACCAGCCTGACAGCCGCAGAATAAATGGACTGCAAAGGGTTAATACCGTATCTTTTTAAAAAAGCTGAATCTCTAAACAGTAATTGTTACAGCTGTGTATTATGGTATTTAAAATAGGATTCATTCATCCACCTTTTTACATATTCACCCTTACTCTGGTCCCACCGCATTCGGATATGTGACGGATTACTGTACTTAAACCTAAAATTAAACAGCTGATTTGGATTGTGAATTTGCTTCGATCAAACTGAGCAACGCAGCGTAATTTGGAACAATGC
This sequence comes from Acipenser ruthenus, assembly GCF_902713425.1. Taxonomy (NCBI): domain Eukaryota; kingdom Metazoa; phylum Chordata; class Actinopteri; order Acipenseriformes; family Acipenseridae; genus Acipenser; species Acipenser ruthenus. The sequence continues at coordinate 3,926,625 of NC_081222.1, forward strand.
GGTTCGTCTGATCATTCTACTTCAAATGACTGAATGCATGCATGAAGAAACAAGCTAGATATATACCAAGCTCTTTCATTCATACAGATATCTAGACACCCATCCATCTCCCGTGGCTACTCACCTGGTGGCTTTCTCTTCTTCCTCAGACAGGAGGACACGTATCTCTCCAGCTCCCTCAGAGTGGAGGGTTTGAGCGTCTCAAAGTCGATCTCAATCTCGTCTGGGTTGGAGTTCTTGAGCGACGGCTCCCGGGACTGGATGATGTGCACCACCCTGCCCAGCTTGTCTCCCGGCAGCTTGTTGATGTCCAGGCTGAGCTGGCGCTTCTCCTCGTAGCTCATGGGCTTGCACTTCTCAGCCCCCTCCTCCTCGGAGTTGTACGTGAGCGCGGGTGGAGGAACCGGAGGGGGGAGGGGAGCAGGGGTGGGCTTGCTGTTCTTCGTCGACGCAGACTCCTTTTTACTATAAAAGGGAAACAAATTAAAATTAAAACCAATTCACCAAAGCCTAGAGAGTTTTATGCCAAGGAAAAAACAAAACAAAAAACAGACAAGCCAAGACTTATAAAAAAAGTGAACAAGTTTGACAAATTCAGGATTGAATTACAGTCAATCCTGATTCGTACATCCATTCACTAGTAAGTAAAAACCACACTGAAGTAAAGCCCTTTTTTTTTTTTTTATAAATTAACCATCTGGGTGAGAAGTGCTGCCAATTACAAGGACAGAAAAACAACTTATTGCACAGCAGTTTAATCCATTCCAGATTTCATTGCTAGATTAAATTAGGGTCACCTGAGAATATCTGTGCAAATCACAAGCTCACTGAACCCTGGAATGGCTTAAAGTCTTCCAATCACTGTTAGAATGGGCACCATGTTTGTAAGTAAGAGGCAGGGTGTGTGTGCGCGGCTGTACCTGCTGCTCTTCTTGGTCTTCTTAGGAGGGGGCTCCTTGGATTTGCTCTTCCTGGGCGGCTGTTCCTCCACCACCACCTCTTCCACCACCGGCGCTTTCTTCTTGTGCTTCTCTTTCTTCTTCTCCTTCTTGTCTTTCTCCTTCTTCTTTGGTTTGCTTGCTTGCGGTTGAGACAGTGCCGCTAGCTGCTCGTGCACAGCTTTCAACTAGAAAAAACAAAGTTTTTCAATGTTACTGACAATCAGGGCAGATAATTCCACTATGTATGCTTGGTCTGCTAGGATTCCATTGGATTGCCACATCTTGTACAAGTTTAGTGCTTGTCTGTATTTCTTGTTCTTTCCCGAATGCAGTTAGTGCTCAACACATTGCACAAAAATCAGAAAAAAGTTAATTCTGGTTTAGTGGTGGGCAACGACATGAAGATTTTACATCGATATCATGCATGTGTTTTGATACGGATCTCGGATTTTTCAAAAACAAATCTAAAATGACAAATTACATTATACATATGGCAGTTGTGTGATTATATTGAAGTCAACATCTTAAGTTAAAGTAACATCTCAATGTTTTTGTCCAGATAAATCAAGACATTGCTTCAATACAGTTATTTTGTGGAATTCTGACTGTACCTTCAAAATAAAGACATGCACTTCACCCCATTTAACACTTACATAGCACTGCCTCTATTTTGACTTGCACATCATAATAGGACTTGTACAGTTTACAGTCAACGTAGCCAAACAGTGAACTAACCAAATTAGTTAGATACTGAATGGTGAAATATCAAGGGAGCACACTAAAAATCAAGGAGAGCTATATTGTGGAACTCAATGCATTGGAGATCCTGGATTTAAGGCCACTGAACTGTTCTGGTACGTGGGTCCTGCCCTGGGAAGGAGGGAGTACCTGCTCCTGCAGCTCCGCCAGTCTCTGTGCTCTCTCCTCCTCAGAGTCGTCGGTGGAGCTGTCGCTGTCAGAGGAGCTGTCGCTGCTGCTGTCGCTGGACGAAGGGGGCGGTGCTGGCTTGGAGGGGGCAGGGATTACTGGCAAGGGGGCGGGGATAGCGGGCTCCTCCGGCTCGTCAGGCATCTTTGCGAATCGCATCTCAAACACGTCCTGCAGAAAACAGCCAGCTACAATCTTTAGTTTCAACCCAAATAAAGACAAAAGAAACATCAGATTAATTAAACTCTTTGTAAGAAAATAGCCATCATTAACAACATTTTATTCTTTGAGCTACAATGTTACATTAACAGACAGGAGATACTTTGCAAGGTAAAATTCAAGTCACGTGTACTTGGGTGTTCCTTGTAAATAGGCAAGAACTGAGTGTGCGAATCTGATTGAATATTTTTTTTTCTGCTCAAAGTACATTTAAAAGCTATGAAGATAATGTTTGTAGATAACGGTATGAAGACAATGTTAACTTTTTTTGGGGGGGGGGGCGGGGATGTAATAAAAAGAATAAAAAATGATACATGGTGTGTTATAATTATTAGCTATACCATCAGTCAGGTTCTGGCTGTTTGTGTAAAATGATTTGCTATAATAATAATAATAATAATAATAATAATAATAATGATGCAGTAATCTATTAAATTAAAATTGCACAGGACAAGATATAAAGGGATTCTGACAAATCAAGGGTGAAAATTAAAACTAAATAGAAGTCACTTAGCTTTTTTTAAACAGTAGAAACTGTTTTTAAAATTTCAGTGCCTTCTCGCTGGTGGTTTGACCAGTACATGCCTAATATTTCAGCAGCCTGTGCACAAATGCTCACCTGGAGCCTGCGTGCCATGGCCACCACCTCATGGTCCGGGGGATTGTACTTGTAACAATTTGAAAACATCAGCCGTACGTCCGCTGCAAACTCCTGAGCTTCCCGGTACTCCTTATTGTCCAGTTTGGACTGGGGGGGGTGGAGGGGAAAAGAAACATGACAATGAAGTTTGAAAGATCAGAGTGGTTTTAAATGATTCCAAATTGCGCTCTCAAATAAGTGTTTGCCAGCACTGTTACATTACCAATATGAAACACTTCTTCAAAAATAAATAAATAAAAATAAATTAATAAATAAACACATCGACTGCAATCTTCAGCAAAAAAAAAAAAAAATAATAAAAATCTGTTTACACTGCACAGGCTTCACTATACACATGCACCTTTATTTATATACCAGTAAATAGACACAGCCAAAAATTCATTTAATTCAGGTTTCACTACGTGTATAATTTCGGTTTCAAGTATGTATAGTTGTAGTCAAAAGTTTACATACCAACGTTCCCGCTAGCCGCTCGCCACAAGTGAAACTTTTCCCCTTGTGGCTCAACTATTTTTCACCAAGTTCGCCACGGTGACGATGGCTTTGAAAAATGCACTTGTATAAGACTGCCAGCACATTCAACATGGCTGGTAAATTAATCAACACATACTGTTTAGTTTGATTTCATGTCGCCCAATTAAAGCCCTTTAGCTTGTTCACATAAAATGCAGAACAAAAACGTCGTGTTTGGTGGGAGGACAGAGGTTCTAATTAGAAACACTAAGCGGACAGCGCTGCACGTAAAAAATGTTTAAAAAACATGGCATCCAAAACGGAAAAATTCTTGGGGGGTGGGGGGTAATTGTACAGACAAATGATCAGAATCATGTTCTGAAAGATGTAGCTCAAGGAATACCAACCATGTACACACAACTGAAGTAAGTCACAGGGAGGTGAATCAGTCATGGTTTCAAACATACCCTCTGGTCCTGAAAGAACTTTTTCACAGACGGCAAGGCAGAAACACGCAGCTTCAAAAGATCACAGCTAAGTTCTTTTTTTTTTCATTGTTTGCTACTTTAAAATGTGTTGAAATATTTTGGAAATAGTAACATAGTGGAATTTAATAAAAACATACACATTTATTTTAAAAAGAAGACTCGCCTCACTATGATATATTGAGTTTTAATGTCAGAATCGATGCAATATTACTGTCAGTAGTCCCAGGTGAAAGAACATGGTAAAAAAAGATATGTTTTTTTTAATTTTTTTTTTTAAACACAGTAGTGGCTGTACAATCCTACTAATAGTAATAACAGAGTAAGAGCTTGTGTAACTAGAGCTGCGGTTGGTCAGGTAGGCATTAATACTAAAACCACGTCACAGTCAAAACAATGTAAATGATTATGCAGTACATGAATATCTCTGCAACCTATTCAGAATTTAGGAAATCTATAATGACGTTTTTTCATGTGGGACTAAGTTTGGCATTTATTAAATGTGAATCAGTGTTATAGTGCACTTTAAATATACTGTTTATGTGTATTGTAAAAGGGTAGGGTCTGGCATTTTTTAGCCATCCTGGAAACTTAAGTTACTTTAGCCACAGTGGCTGACTAAATGAAAGTCTTAGAGGGAACATAGCATACCCCAATGGAAATGGATAATTTCTATACATTTCTCAAATTATAGAAAAACTTTTGCTACGAAAGATTTTTGCTTTTTATTTATTTCACTCCAAAAATGCTACTACAAAAGTATTCATACCCTGACAAGAAAAATGAAATTAATAGCTAGTTGAGGCACTTTTAGTCTCTTTAACCTCTTTTAAACAACCAATTAGGATACTTGTCAATTAACTTTTGGCATGATTCTTTAGTGATTTTTTGATCATTCTTCAACGCATAATTGTTCCAGTTCATTCAAATTGAGGACTCTTGTGCACAGCCTTCTTCAACTCAAACCAAAGATTCTCGAATCAGATTTAGATCGGGACTTTGACTAGCCCATTCCAGAACATTGATTTTATTATTCTTTAACCATTCTGAAGTAGATTTTGGTGTGTGCTTTGGACCATTGTCGTGTTGGAACGTCCAGTTGTGCTTTAAACCAAGTTTTGGAGCAGTTTCAGATGATTGGCCAATATACTTTGGTATGCTATGGAATCCATTTTACCATGTATTGGAACTAAATTTCCTGTGCCATTAGAGGACAAACAGCCCCATAGAAGGATATTGCCACCTCCATGCTTGACAGTAGGTACGGTGTTCTTTTCTTTGTATGCCTCACCAGACCTTTTCCAAAAGCAAACAGTATCAGCGTGACCAAATAGCTTGATTTTTGTTTCATCACTCCACAAAACCTTTGACCAGAACTTGTATCCATCATTCAAATGCCATTTTGCAAACTTTAAGCAATTGCTCTTGTGACATTTTCCTAAGAGTGGCTTTTTCCTTGTCCTGCGACCATCAAAACCTTCACCATGCAATACTCGACCTATGGTTGAAATGGAAACCCCAGTCCCACTTCCAGTCAATTCACTTTGAATATCTTTGGCAATCAATCTCTGATTGTTATTAACCTTCCTCACAATTCTTCTACTTGTTCTTGGTGAAAGAACCTTCTTTCTTCCAGACCGAGGGAGCGTACCATGAGTGTACCATGAGTCTTGTACTTCTTGATAATAGAAACAATAGCTGAAATTGGGACTCTCAAATGCTTGGAAATCTTCTTGTATCCTTCTCCAGCTTTGACAATAAATAATTTTCTGCCCAATGTCTTTAGATAGCTCTTTACTTTTTTCCCCATATTGACTTACTGGTAATGACAGCAATAGCTACGCCTAACCCTTTTATACTCTTGAAGAATGTTTACCTACAATCCTGCATTTTCTAGACTTTTCTAGAATTAGGTTCTACATCATCATATTGACATTTCTAGCACCTTGTAGACAAAACTATCAAAGGGTATGATTACTTTTGAATGAGCATTTTTGGAGTTTTGCCAAAAAACTGCTGAAATAAATAACTGTAGACATCTACTTGTAACTCGCTCTCATCCACAAAAAGCAAAACTTTTTCTACTAAAGATTTTTCCTAAAATTCTTTAAGAAATTTCTAGAAATTATACATTTCCATCGGGGTATGTAAACTTTTGACTACAACTGTATACTTTAGTATCTAAGCCTGTATGGTGAACCCCACAACACTTTGGAGATCAATCCAGGTTGGAAGCTTGCAAGCAAGCAAGCCAGCCAGCCAGCCAGCCCACCCCCTTGGAGAAATGCACGCTTACTTTAATAGTGCTCAGGTCCATGGGGTGTTTGATAATATCGTGGTAGTCGTGCAGTCCCAGTGCTTCCACGTCCACAGGTTTGTAGAAGGGCCAGGCATAGGCGGCGTGCTTCTTAGCAAACAGCTCCTTGACGATGCCGCTGCAGTAGCGGAGCTGCTCCACCAGCTTGCCTCCTCCCCCCATGGAGAGGCTGCTCTTGTCCAGAGCCAGGCTGGGCTGCTGGGAGTCGGGAGCCTCCTTCTTGGGTACCTTGGCAGGCCGGCTGCTCTCACGCCTGGGCATGGTCTTCCCGGATTTGGACTCTGCCGGAAGTGGCGAAGACACGCTCATCTGGTCTATTGTGGTGGGGGTGGTGGTGTCTGCTTTCCTCTTTACGCCTTTCTTCGGCTAGAGAAATAAGAGACAGAAGGTTTAACTCCTGTCACCAAGATATTTTTGGTTTTGATTTAATATATATGTATTTTTTTAAATAGTAGATGGATTTGTCTGGATTTTAAAAAGCATTGTTATATGTTGGAGTGCTGCAGACAGTCTAGTGAAGAGTTTACTATAATTGAAAACCCATAATTACATTTTTAGATAACCTATCCTTTCACCCTACTACCAACTGAACATTTTTCTGAAAACTGAAATGTCTGTGGTTCATCCAGTGTTCACCAGAAAACTGTTTTTGATGGCGAAAGTTAAATTTGAAAAATTAGTGACAGTGTCTCCAGGTCGCCCCTCAACCTGCGATCCTGCTCCTTGCTCACCTTTGCTGGCGGAGCTGGGGTCTGCATGATGGAGGTAGCCGGCAGGGTGGTCTGTGCAGGAGGAGGCATGGCGGTCATGACTGGTGTCTGTAAGATGCAGTCAGGTGTGACCAAAGGAAAGGACTGCTGTTGCAGCAGCGTCGGGGCTGGTTGAGGGGGAGCCCGAGTCTGGGTGGTTGGCAGAGTCTGTGAGGGTGCCCGGGACTGGGGTGTGTGATTGGGTCCTCTAGTGCTCTGAGGGGTCTGGCCAGTTTGCGATGGGCCACGGGTCTGTGGGGGCTGAGCAGTCTGTTGAGGGCCCCTGGTTTGGGGGGTTTGCACAGTCTGTGACGGACCCCTGGTCTGGGGGGCCAGTGGTGGTGTGTGGGGGCTCCTCGTATGTGGGGGTGTGGATGTCCCAGGCTTTGAATTGACAGCTGAAAACAAAATCGAGAAATAACTAATAAAGACTGAACACTAATATAATAAAAATGTAGTATTATATAGCATGCGTTTTCTAAGGCATCTCAGGATACTTGACAATTTAAAATTTTAAAGCATCGATACCCTCAGTTGGCTTTATTTTTATTTATTTTAATATGTGAAGGTACACTACACATCAACCCACTCCATTGTGGTCTGCAGGTACCCTCCCAATGCTCTCTGTGCTCAAGGCAATGTACTTTAATCGCAGATGTACTGTGTCCTTCACCCATCAAATATTCAGCATGTGTTGGGTGGAGTTTTAACTGGACCTCTGTGTCTAGCAATGAACGCAAGGGGGAGAATGTAAGTGAGGGAGGCTGAATGCTGCCCCCTCTGGATCCCGGACCACAATGGCTTTACTACCTTCTTTCCGACCTCTGCCTCGTCCCTTAGAGACCACCGAGATTTCCGTCTCCTCCTGAGGCATCTCCGAGATCTTTTGGAGGAACATCTTCTCCAGGGCTTCTGCCATTAAGACTATGTCATCGCCTGGCTGTTAGGAAATAAAAGGAACAAAGACAGATCCTTAATTTCAGAGCTGAAGAGCACAAACCGATCATGAGAGTTCACACACACACACACACACAGGGCTTTGCTGGTCTCTCTGGCCTCAAGTGGGATGACAATCAGCTTGTACCTGGATTACATACTTTATATAACACATCTTCAAATAATAATAAATCGTACAGCCAATTTTAACTGATGTCATCTTAATTTGATACCAAAAAAAAAAAAATCAGGATAGCTGTATCATATTAATATGAAGGTCTGCTTTACATTAGAAAGATTTCAGATAGCTGTATCACACGAACATCAGGGTCAGCAATATATTATACAGACAAGTGATACCGCTTTCTTAATACATGAACCTGACATTTAAATATGTTGAATGACAGAAATGAAATGTGCACAAACACTATATACACACACATATATATACACACACACAGGGCAATGTGTTTATGTATTCTCATTTTAAGTATATTTTTCAGTGAGAGTAGTGCAGGGAAAGAATGTTGCCCTCCCAAAAAAAAGAAGAAAAAAAACACAGCCTATCAGGGTATGAAAGCAGGATTACCCTGCTGTAGCAGTGTTCCAGTTAACCATCATGGGACAAGATGTTAAATGATGTACACCGTTTAAAATAAATAAAGTATATAATAGAAATAAAACAAAACATATTGTTTTTGCAGAATTTGATGGAGCCTACTGTAAATATTGCCTGCATTTTGGTAGAAAAACCAAGTACAAAAAAAATGCAGAGAAACTTTAAGGACGCTATACACGTCCTTTAGAAATTTGGGGTTGAGCAGTTAGAAAACTAAAACATCAAGAAAAATCTGAATTACACAAAGCAGCAGCAATAGCTGGCAATGATTTTTTATCAGTGATGCAACAAACTAAAACACCTGTACACCAGGAGTTTTAATTCAGCTTAGAGAAAGAGTGGAAAAGAAACAGACAAGCTTTTTATATTTTAACTCCTCCAAGGATTGCTTATTATAGTTGTACTCTTAGTCTGTTACTTACACTTACTAGCAAATGTGTTTAAAAAAATGCACTGAAAGGAACATTTCCATAAAGTATGTTATACATTTGTTGATTGTGTTCACTGTTAAATAAAACCAAAATCCTACAAGTTATATTTGACTTTTTTGTGTATGTTTTGTGCAACAGGGAGGGGGCAAGTAGATTTTTCAGGCATTTTGTCCCTTGGACAAGAAGCTTTATTTTCAAAAATGGCACACCCCTGACTATTATAAAAACCTACCTTGTTATAGATATAACAGTTAGTAAACATTGTGTTGAAGTCTTGAATACATTCTTGGGCGTTCCAGTAGAAGCAATTCTCCAGGCGCCTCTTGATTGATCCCATGTCCATAGGACACTTAATAATCTTATAATAATCCTACAACGAGAGAAACAGTAATCAAACTATTTATAGGAACCTTCACTCATAGTACTACATAGCTCTACGAGACAAGAGCAATGAAGGTCTTTGATGGCTGCTTGACAAGCATTTATTTGTTGTTCGCCCAATTATTTCCTTTGAGTTGAGTTTTTGAAGTTATGGCTGATAAATTAAGTCTTTAAACCAGAAAATAAAATTGACAAGTAAATGTTTGTCTACCTGATGAAAGATTCTTATACATTAACTGATAAAAGGGTTAAATCAAAATCATATTTCACAGTCTGTCTGCATCAGGTCACCCGCAACAGTTCCCTTCTTAAAGTTTACTATGGTAAAAGCATAGAACATTTGAGAACTACAGTGAAGCATGGTTAAAAATACATGGTTTACTATGGAATAATATATTGTGATTACAATGGACTATTGTGAAATACACCATGTCAATCTTCTGAACCAGCTCTGGGTCATACTCACAGGGAGGTTGAGTTTGACAGTATCCACAGGCTGCTGGAAGGGCCAGGAAAACTGGTGTTTCCACAGCGTCTTAAGCACCACTTTGAGCAGGTACTGCAGCTGGTTGGTCTGCCGCTTGGGCCTGGCGGGGCCGGATGTCTCAGGAGTGCAGGGGTTGTCGAAGGCAGAGGTGGGCTGTGCCGGCTGGGCCTGGGCCTGGCCCTGCCCCTGCCCCTGTGTCGTGGACATCTGCTGGCTCTCCAGTCCGTCCCCCATGGCTGGCAAGTTTCTCAGTCTCGTCCCAGGGCCAGTCTCCGCAGACATGTCACTGATCCCATCGCAGTCCTCACTGGGCTCTCTGCAACAAGGCAAAGCATGGGACAACAATGAAGACCACTGCACAGTTTTCTTCTTATTTATTTTAAATTACAAACCCCCACCCCCACCTTGTCCAGCGGCAGTTCCACTGATGACTAACGTTTTGAAGACTCTTTAATGTCTAGTTGAAACTTCGTCGTCGTTTTTTTTATTTATTTATTAATATAAAATATGGAATCGCCAATTTTTTTTGGACATACCCAATTTTAAGCCTGGCTCACCACTGCAACTCCCGGGAGGGACGAAGACGAACACACGTGTCCTCCGAAATGTGTTACGTCAGCCACCACCTTCTTTACCTTCAGAGCTACAGCATCGGAGGACCACGCAGCTCTAGGCCACTTACAAGTGCCCGGCCACTCTAAAGGGGTCGCTGTTGCGTGGTAAGACGAGGACACCCTGACCAACCTAAGCCCTCCCCACCCCGGGCGGCGCTCGGCCAATTGTGTGCTGCCCCCTGGGAACTCCAGTCCACGGCTGGGAGTGGAATAGCCTGGACCTCAACTGGTGATCTCCAGGCTATAGGGCACATCCTGCACTCCGCGCAGAGTGTCTTTACTGGATGCGCCACTCGGGAGTCCCCCTATTATAGTATTTCTAATTGTTGTATTATCAAGTGTTTAATAGTTCTGGAGGTTATTTTAAAATTACAGTTCTCACTTATTTTAAGACATGGCTCTTCAGATCAAATAACTAGTTAGAAGGCTGGTGGTGGTAGTGGTAGTGGTAGTGGATCATTTTTGCCCAAAATGCCACTCTTCACTCAAAATGCCAGACTACTTATAAAAAGGGCAGCACAGTATATACAGTATTCTCATGGACTCACCAAGTAAGACTTTTTTTTAAATACACACATTAATATTTATCAAGCATTTACAACAGTGCAAGGTTTGCATCCTTCATTATAATGTCATCTATCAATTGAACTACACTTAAGATTTCAAATGTCTCAAATTGAAAACTTAACTAGTACTTCAGGGAGGAAAGCAAAGCGAGAATTTCCAAAGAAATAGCATTAACAATCTACCAGCTTCTACACGAAACCTGCCTGCACATATCAAATTCCCCTGTTATTGAATCACTAGGGTCAATCGGTTGATACAGTAAGCTTCCAACTCAAACTAAAGCTGCGTCACAAGCGACTCACTCTTGTGTATTAGTGTACACAAGCAGAGTTGGAATGTCTCTCTCAACAGTGGGTGGTGGAAGCAGGGAGCAGCAGTTGGTCTCCAGATCAGTCTCTGTTGTCCAGCCAGACTTGTCTGGGAATGTCAGGAGGTGCCAGGGAATACCTTCTACCCTAACCTCATACTCCACATTGAAAGAAAGCACCTTGACTTCACACAGACACAAAAGTGCATGATTCTACTACAAATCCACCATCACCGATTTCACAAAAGACCTTTGCGCAGTATTTGAAATTGGGCTTCTATGGTGCAAGGTAAAACACATTGCCTGTCTGACCTTTAACCCACCAGATACATACTGGCCACATACCACAGCGGGGCTTTGGAGGGTGTAGGATTTACAGAAAACCGAGGGCTGCAGACAGCAAGAAACAGAGAGTGCATTATCAGTGCTCTGACACTGTGTTTTCCGTGGCTGCAAATGCAGTGGTTGTGTATGAGTCACCAGATCCTGCTGACTCATCTCATGAACGAGCTTCACACGGACAAACAGCTCATGGGAAACACGGGCCATTACACAAAACACATGCACACACACACAGAGGCATTAAAGACGATACAGATTAACTTTTAATTTTGTAAAGATTCAGTTTAGGTCAAAAGCGAGAGAAGAGGCACTGTGGGGGGTTAGGTGGCATTGCATTCTGCTCTGCACACAAATGTTTGCACTAAAATAACCAACACAATACAAGTGATCAGCTCTCCTGTCAATAGATTACAAGTTGCTCCTTCCAATTGGTTGCATAGACAGAGGAACCTACAGGCTTGTTATAGAGTTTTATAACACTCCAGATCTAGCAGAGACACTGGTAGTTTAAAAGGATGGCACCTAGTCATTTAAACACACCTATGGGGAAACACATTTTCTAATCCAAACAGTAGGTATTTGCTGTTTAAGCCTTGTTACTAGATAATGCAGGCTACCTTGCACAAACTGTACTAAAATAGCCTCTCCAGAAGCCATTCAGTATTAAGATAAAAGGGAAGTGTTTACAAAGGTTCTGTCAAGTGTACTTTTCCATACATAACTGAAGGCTGTTCAGCTGTATGCACCGAATCATGAAACTGACAGACAGTCACAGACTGAAACCGGCAGGACGAGTTCTGTTTCCTGAGTCTAACATCCGGCAACAAATTTCTGAATAAAAAAAAACCACACACAATTCACTGAAAGGACTGCAGCAGAACTGTATTTAAGAATCTGTGTTCTACGTTGGTTAATAACTATTTACAAATCAAAAAGATTTAGATGAATCTTCTGCAAGGACAACAAAAACACAAAATGCCAAATTTCTGTATTTCCACCAAAGGTATGTATGCCATGATCTGACTGGGGAACTCTTGTCTGTGGAAGTCATCAAGGAAACTTGCTAAACCTGTATATGACACTGCAACAAAGGCTAAAAATGTCAGTAGGGCTGTGGTTTTCATAAACGCAACACACTTTACAAGGTCTTCAGAGCCACGATACACAAGGTTTAAACTGTGGATTGAGATGAAGCCAGCCATACTGTGGTACAAACAAAATGTGTAATCTACAAGGCTGGAGCTGCTGTTATTATATTTTATCCCCCTCAGCCCGGAGTCACTGGCAGTTGGTAATAAATATAATTAGCCAAACAAATACATGCACAGGACTACAAAGAACTGGGCATGTTCCAATATTTAAGTGTACTGCTATGGCCATAGCTGTAAAAACACCTAAGCCATAAGAAAATGTGCAGAAAACCTGTTATGAGAAGCCATTTTACAGCCAGTAGCTGATGCGTGTTATCATGGAAACTATTACAAAGGACTAAGAGGAGTGCAAGTACAGCCCATTGTTCTACAGATCATCCAACTGGCAATTACTGAGACTATGTTTGGATGCAACCTACCTCTAGCAATTTTGAAATCAATGCATAACAATCAAATTGTCCCGAGGTTACTCTTGTTATGGATGCATGTATTAATGTAAAAAACACAATTGTATTGTTGTTCTTAATAAAGACTTTCGTTCATTTAAAAAAATATATATTAAAAAGAAGGATAGAGAAGGGTCAGTTTGTATTAGAGACCAAAGCCATCAGGAGGCAGGTACAAACAGAAGTGCCCCCCCGCCAGACACAAGCTGCATAACAATGCTGCCAACATTAGCAGGATTCTCATTGCAATTCACAGCACACACACAGAGGCAGCCATGGATTTAATGTTCCTCTGGCACCGGTACAATCTGTGTCAGTGGGGGAGTGCAACAGGATTATGGGTTTCCACCTGACCGCCTCAACCAGCTGCTGATAGCAGGATTCATTGCATAGCCAAGGAAGGCTCTCGCTGCCTGGATCACAGCTGGCACTTCTGCTTGCTTCTAAATTCACTGTACCCATATTAAACATCCTTAATTCCAGGAGAGGTGGGTGAGTGAGATACGCAGCAGAAGGAACTGTCTTCAGTGCCAACAGGAATAACTAGCAAAAGTTGGTCAAAAATGTATTTTTGCTAGTCTGTAATACAAGAGGGTATAATATACCCCCCCCCCCCCCAGTTTGCATTTGGTGTGAGTTTTAAATGCTGGGTGAAATCTACCAAGAGTTGCTTGATTTGATCTTACCTCGATGCTATTAACTGATAAACAGTGTGCACTTATACAAAGTCCATCTCTAAAAATCCCTATTGATTTGACAAGGCCTGCTGACATTGATGCAAACAAACATACAAAAAAAAAAAAAAAAAAAAAAAAAAAAGGACAGGAAGAGTCCATTAACCTCCCCAAAATAAATCGATCACAGAACAATACCTTAACACTGTAACAGAGTAATGCGCTATCTTTTCCAGGAGTTCATCCAAGGTTTGGAAATCCAACAAATCCTTTGACTTCGAGTGCATTTTTTGTAATCCAAATGCTCTGTTTTGAAAAATGTTTTGTAATCCAAACAAACAAGGAGGAAGGGGGGGGGGGCAGAATTTTGTACTCCAAACGAAATGCCTCAAGGGAAAACAAAATCCTCTCCGTCCAACGTCCAATCCCGAAAGAAACAAATTTAAGCTGCAAACAAAATAAAAAAAATAATAAAAAGAGGTAGGTCCCATTAATTCCAGAAACTGGTGTCTACCCCATCACTTCCTTGTCCCCCCACCCTCCCTTCCCTCCTTTTCTGTAGTTGTGTCAATTTATCTTCCATTTCTTGCATTCATTTATAAACAAGAGGAACTGAAATCGTTTCCTCCCCACTTTCTGAAAAGTTAAAGAAAGAAGTTTTGATCCAAGGTAAAACACACAATAAGCTACATAAATCTGTTTGGGAATTTTTCAAGCACAGCAAACTCCTCTCAGACTCACAGCAGAATGGCTGGGCTACTTCCTCATTGCTGATAGCTGAACACATGAGCCTCTCCCGCTCCCACCCCCTTCTTCTCTTGAGTGAGTCAGGCCCCCACCCCCACCCCACACGTCTAGACTAGCTGATCACAGAAACTAAGGTCTAGGCAAAATAATGGATGTCGATCTATGGGTCCAAATAAGAACTACAGCAAACATAAAAACAGGACAACCATAAATAAACAAAACAGACAAGATACACTGAAATGCAAATCGCAGAAATCAAGCTCAGTTCTAAGAATTAACAATGCACACACTTGTACGTTGAGAGCTACAGAAGCATACCATGAGGGATTCATACAGCCAGAGCCTGATCACTACAAGCCGTCTCTCATTTGTCTTTATAAATTGATAAACTTTAAAGCAGGTATGTTTTTACAATGTAAAGTTATACTCCCTCTGCGCCACTCAGCCAATTACTAAATCACTCATGAAAAAAGAGAACAATTGCATTGGTGGATTTCTAAAGGTTTAACCTAACAGTATCAGGGCTCAAAATTAACGGCGGCCATGCGACAATTACCTTGAGTGCCCTTGTCAATTATTATTTATTTCTTAGCAGGCGTCCTTATCCAGGGTGACTTACAATTGTTACAAGATATCACATTATACAGATATCACATTATTATTATTATTTTTTTTACATACAATTACCCATTTATACAGTTGGGTTTTTACTGGAACAATCTAGGTAAAGTACCTTGCTCAAGGGTACAGCAGCAGTGTCCCCCACCTGGGATTGAACCCACAACCCTCTGGTCAACAGTCCAGAGCCCTAACCACTACTCCACACTGCTGCCCATAATGCCCCTCAGCATATGTCTATTCACTGTCATTAAGGCCGCAGTGTCCTCTCAGCTACAGCAGCTAGAGAGCCTGTATTAGATCCAAACAACATGATTAAATGGTTTGCGAGGTTGTTGCATCAGCGGGAAAAAACAACAAACCAGTTTTTAAAGTTGCCCCTAAACTGAAAGAAATTAGTCTTTACTTCAGGGTTAAACCTTTGAGCTATTGATAGTGTTGCTTAATTGCCACGAGGCAGCATGACAATACAACAGTCTTTTACCAAATTCCAACAGTAAAATGCATCTTAAATATTTTTATTTTCATTATGTATTTTATAAAAACAGGAGCTCCGATACAGAAAAACTAGAGAGAGTAAATATTAGTTAACTTCAGCACACAGGGCAGCTCCACTACATAAAACTTTCCAAAAATAAATCTGCCTACCCGCATTCTGTTTCCTAGCAGTCAGCTGGCAGTGTGGACAAGCTCAGCGCAAAAAATATTAAACTGAGGTGAGGAAGAGTTTTGATTGAAAAGAACACTGGGTAACCTGTACAATATTTGCAGATTTGGGCTTTGGAAAGTTGGTAGCTTCATCCATACATGCAACGCAGCGACTCAGACTTTTTATATGCGTTACACGCAGGAAAAGAGATTTCTGAGTTTAGTTTATGTTGAACTGAATAGAATATATGCTATTAAAATTCGAACAAAAAACGGTCCCATGGATTAGCAATAAAAGCCAATGCCTGGCTTCAGTGCAGGGAGCTATGTCTTTGCAGGCTCAAATCTACAGCTCTGGCCAAAGTTAGGCATCACTTATAGAATTAACTAACTTCGCTTCATAAAGTCAAATGAAAGCTGCTGAATAATGTTATGTTAACATATTGAACATACCACTTTGTAGTTTTCCATAGTACTTAACAAAAAACTGACCAATTGAAAAATGTTTCAGAAATCTAACATGAATTCCTGTACTACTAATGGCTTCTGGTAAACGTGTGATTTAATTTTGTAGTTTATTTGATTATATGATGGTAAATAAAAGATCTAAATTATGGTCGTATAGTTTGGGTTTTTTTGGTCTCGATTCTAAAATTCTAGGTGATACAAAACTTTTGGCAATCGCTGTAGGCTGCTGGTTGACAATTCTTTTCTGAATCAATAAACTGTTATTAAGTTACACTGTGTTGTTTCTTTCTGTGGTCAGTAATTAGCTTTATATATGAATCCTACAATTTGGCCTTGACTTAAGTTTAGTGGCCTTGTTGCCCTCAAGAAATGTATTGAACTGAAGGCCGTTTTGGCCTTGCCCTTTTTGCTGCCAATGTAGAGCTCTGCAGCCTATGATCTATATGAAAGAAAGCACCAATAAGGCCTCATGCTTACATCAGAGTAGACGGACAAATGAAAATGGGAGGGGGCATTAAAATTGTCTCTGGAGTTGCTGCTAGAAAAGGAAGAGGAGGAAGAGCTGTACATCTGTCAGCCCCGCCTAGCCAGGTCACAAATCAGTGGTCCAGCAGGTCACATTCATTCTCACAGATGGTCTGCAGATAAATGTGCACAGATTGGGTTATTTCAGACACATATACAGAATTGACCTCAAAAACACACCAGAATTCCCCGGCCCCCTTTCTGCGACAGTTTTTTTTTTTTCCCCCTGTAACTGACTCCCCAGAGATAGATTCCCGATTTCACACAGAGGAACAGATCTTATCTAGTCATGACTCAACATTTTCTGCTTACTAAAACATAACAGCCCACTCAATCTCTCTATCATCCTAGCTTGCATGGATATCTGGTACTAAGAATTTGAAGCCCCACAACTGCAATGCTATCACACCCCTACAACGAGGGGGGCTTAGGAAAGGCTTGGCACCTCTAAATGCACTTGCATCTTCTCTACATTCAAAAGGACAATCTAAATTGTTGGTTTGCAGTGCAAAAAAATTGGGACAGGTTTTCATTTTTTATACAACAAATACCATTTTTACTTTTAATTTTACAGCCCAATATAAATACCACCGCTCCTCATTACACAAATCCCAAATTATGTCTGGCTGTTTTTTTTAGATTTATAGATTCCATTCACCCATATAATCATGCAAGGATGGTAAACAAGTATGGTCCATTAATGATAATGCATGACTAAGTTGTTATTTAAACTAATGAGCCTCTGTGTGGCTGCAATAATCTAGGACTTAATTTAAATCAAAAGCCAGAACACACCCAGACACCTGCTCGTCTAATCACACAGCATCTGGTAGTACTTGTGGTGCCTCAGGGCATCAGTTTAAGTCTCCAGTTTACTTTATTATCAAAACACACTGGCTAAGAACACCAGTTCAACAGAAGAGGATAAGGAGGAAGCAGGTATAACATCAAAAGGAAGTTTAACTTAGTGTAGCCATCTGTGTCACTAAAACTAAAACCACAACTAATTCCTTAAACCAGGGATGCACAATTCTGGGCCCTCAATATCTAGAGTCCTCCCATTTTAATAGCCATCATTAAATAATGAATTGGTAAGACCCGATTAAGGTAGTTAAAATTAGTTCATTTAAAATCTACTGTACCAGGATGGCTCCGCTCCGTCTTTCAAGGTCCGGAATTGTGCACCCTGATCCTGAACTATAAGAAACAGTTGGGTAGTAATATTTAATGCCACATTTACACGACCCCCTCACCCCCACCACCCTCTAAACAAACAAATAGGATTGGGATTCACAGTGTAAAACAAACCAATGCCATGTTCATGGTTCCAGAGATTGCCCCCCAGCATGATTCATCAGTGAGACTGCAGAGGATTAGGTGAACGCCAGAGATACTGGCACAAGATGAAAGAGCAGAGTAGTTCATCCAGTTTGATCTGGTCAGGATTTCACTCCTCCTACTGCATGCAGTGACTCAGTCAGTCCGAGCCTGGAGGCAACTGTTCCTCAAGGCTCTGCAGTCAAAGAAACAGTGCAGACAAACCTGCACTCTCCGGTTTAAAGACAGTGGTCACCATACACTCTTGTCTCGTGTTACGAGTGCACACTGCAGCAACGGACTGAGCTAGGAGAACACACAACCTTTTTAAAAATCAAATATGTATTACATTTTAGGTGTCGCACAACAATCATGTCAGTTTCAAGAAAGGTACAAGAGGTGAAAAAAAAAAAATAGAAGTTACATAATAAATGATATTCACACTTCATATACATTGCCAAATCAATGGCAGATGCACAGCAAAGCCAGTGAATGGGCCCTTTATGCAACTAACCCAGGAATGACCCTCCTAGACGCACTATTTAGCCATAGATACACACCCACACGTTCCTTGACAAAGGTTAAAAGAATGACGAGCCTCAGTAATGGAAGCAATGGATACAATCCAAGCACTGGGTATGCCCCATGCGTTAGGTTAGCTTTAAAAATCGTATGCAGCTTCTAATAATCAGCTACTCTGACCCGCATTTGAGACATGCAAGCCAACACTTCAACCGTGAACAGGATTACACAATCAGACCACAGGCCAATTCAGATCAGTTTTCATCTTAAACCTAATCATTCTAAAATGTGAACCAACATCCCTACTGGTCTTTGTATGACTGTTTAAGACTATAAGAAGGTTGAACTGTAAACAAAAATAAAAACTGTACAACGACATAGCATTACACCTAAATTAACTGAAACAGTGCCATCTTTTATTTTTTATTTCAGCAACTATATCTTGATGCATTGTAAAAAAAAAAGTAATCTATAAAAATGTGAATTGCAAAATATATATTATATATATATTATATATATATATATATATATATATATATATATTATATATATATATATATATATATATATATATAATAGTGGACTATTTAAATACTAAAATCAGGTCTACTTTTCCAATAAAAGTGTACAACAGTTTAACAGTAAATGACCGGTCACACAGAAGGTTTAAATATCTAAAGATTACAAATGAGCATGTTACCTGTGACGGAGGAATGAGGCTTACATGCATACCATACAACTGCTGCGTCACTGAAGCTGCGTTTCTGTTCATTTTTATTGGTGATCTTGTTTTGCAGCTTTGTAGTAAGACGGTTCTGTAATATCCTTGGTTGTGCCAAGATCATCCCTGGATACTCCTTTTTACAGCACGTTCTGGTACCGTTTTGTGGAATCCTGCATGCCTTGACATTGTCAGATAAATAAATCTACAGTGCACTAGTGTCAGTGTGTGTGTTTTTATAATTGAGGCTCATAAAACTGTAAACATCTGTTACTTTGGAAGCCTCTTGTTTTCAGTTAATTACCCTCATGTTTTAATTACCATATATGTCTCTAATGAATTGTTAATTTGAATTGTGAGTGTTCTTATGTGTCTTCTTGTGCACAGACAAGCCTGTGCCATATTACATTTTCATACCACTTCCATAAACCCTGGCAGCAATATCTTCTCAACTCACAATCTGATCTCCTAAAGCAAACATGCAATTGTTTTTATCATTGCAAGATAAGACAATGGATTTTGCCAGATTTCCATTCCAATACATGTCAAAGGAGATGCTACACAGCAGAGTCTAGGTCCTCTAATATCTGCATAAACACATATAATTCAACTCATTGGTTTTACTGTGTTTTTGCATTCCTACACTATTTTCTACATTCATACTTACCAAGTTTAGCAATTTAATAAGATGACATGAAGCTGCAGCTCTCACAACAGTACCAAACTCCCTAACCTTAAACTGATTCCCATTGGAGAGTGAATACATTCAGCCAGTCTAAAAAGAGCAAGGTTACCGAAAGCAGGCCTACATTAAGCTTTCTTATGAGACACTGGTCTCATAAGAAAGCAATACAACTACCCAAAGTTTTAAATCAACCTGGAGTCAATACAAGATGCTTTTAACAGCAGAACTTAATAAACCTTTTCTTGGCTAGTTACATTTTCTACACACCACAATACCGAATGTGCAGTGTGGAACTAACAGGTTATCTAACAAAAATCAAATATCCAAGCACTTTACTGTAAAGCAGAGTCCGAGGGATTGTTAAAACCGATATGCAAGATCAGTTTCTAAAACACTTCACTAGCAGCAGCGTTAAGTTGGGGTTCAACGTATCAGATTAAGAACAAAATCTGTTGACATGATGGAAATGACTATTCTGTTATTTTACGCAAAAAACAGACCCACAAGTGTCATCGCTACATCAATAAGCATGCAGTACACACCATGCACATATTAAAGTATCCATGGTTGACAATTGTTAAGTTTCATTTGAATAGTGTTGTAAAGCGTGTAAAAGATTAAATACATTATACAAATAAACAAAACAAAACAAAAAAAACACAAGACAAGACAGCTGGCACATTGCTGAGCAAGTCTCTAAAGCAGTCATTGGAAAGCATGTTCCTGAGTGTTGCGGGATAGCATTAACCCTTTATGGACAGGGATCGTGTTAACAGGATCATACTAAAGTGGGCTTCAAGGATCGCAATCGCGTAAACACAATAAAAAAGCACTTTGTTTTGATGACTTACAGGGCCACCGTACTTTGCAGTAAAGGTTGAAACACATATCAAATGGAAAGGGGAGGGACTGACGTTCACTTCCCGATAGTTTATTTTTTTCGTGCAACGTCACTGAGGGGTGCACTTGGTGTCTAAAGGGCGGAGACAGTTTACAGCAGCCCAGCAGAGACAAAAGCAGAAACAAAACATCACAGGAACTTTTTTTTTTTTTTTAAATTCGCTCTAAACAAGGGGGGGGGGGGGGGGGACACTGTAAATCTGATGTATTTGACTTAATTATATTAGAACATTTATTATGTGTCATGTGTTTCAATATATATAGGTTTTTACAACATTTATAAATATCAAGAAACGAGTGGATATAAGCAGATACTATTTCATGAACTAAATGTAGCAGGTATTTATTTTTTCCCTTATTACTGATATTAATGGAATGAACAACATTTTTTTTATAAATATTTATTTTGAGAAAACAGGAGAGTAGCATCCATTATTGCTTATAAAGGGAATAAACGTGTATTATGTCATTAGAATCACTCAGGTGAAACAATGTCATGTAATTTGCCCAAACATCAACATTTTTCAAGAAAATGTTCAAAAAGTATTGTAAAGGTCCCTCGGGTCACAGAATAACACGTTTTTATACATGTATCTCTAAGTAGAATATTGCAATAAACAAAAAATATTGTGTTAAAAAAAAAAAGTGAAAAGTTTGTATGCTTTCTTAAGTACTTCCCCAGAGTGTTCTTAAAAAAAAAAAAAAAGACACCATTTCCAAAAAATAGATTTTTAGTGAATTGTATAGGAAAGAGCCAAAAAACACCTGGTCCTAGTGGAGCATCCCACAGAAAATTGCTAGGCCCTGAAAGGGTTAACAGACATACTTCTGACCGCACCCCCCCAAAAAAGAGATGCAAGACACGTAACAGTTATTTACAAGTCCAGCCCCCTCCCTAAGAGGGGCTTTTGTTTGCAGAACAGATTTACAAGCAGGCTCTCATTTCAAAGCACCCTGCCCCCAGCCTGACACGTGCACCCATCTGCAGGACAAAGCAACAGCAGCTGCCGGGGTGACAGTAGCACAATGAATAGAGGAATGCCCGGCAGACAGACGAGGTGCAATAATCCAGCCTGAAGGCTAATCAGGAGGAGAGAATCAAGCAGCACACGTAAGCAGGCAGGCAGTCTGGAAACTACCCCCACCCTCAAACACCACTGACTTACACCATGGGAATTGAGGGAGGGAGAGGGCTACAAAAAAGTGGTTCCAACTATAAATCCACATCAGAGACTGAACTAGTGCAACACGATAGTCCACCAGAGCTCTGCAGACCTACTGCAAGATCCTCCACAGAAGAAACAAGCTTATAATACAGAGGCAAGGCGCAGAATCAGTATTCTGTCTGCTCAGAAAGGAAGGTGTTAAATGCACCCATAACTATTAAAACACTCAATAGTGCTGCATTTAGAAATACATCTGTGAATGCAGACACTGAAAATAAATTGAAACGCTTGCCATTGAATTTATTACATTTCTAAAATGTTCCCAGCCAAACCCACAATATTAAAACATTTAAAATTCTCCCGTTAGCTTACATTTTGATGCTCTTCGTTGGGTTGGATTTAGTGGTGTGTGAGGTGGAGGGTCTCCTATTTAAAAGGGTTCATTTTTACAGGTCGTCGCTCTTTCAGGGGTGCAGAGGCTTTTTCTGAGGAGTAAATACAGAATCGTCTATTTAAAAAATAAAATAAAAAAAATAATCCAAACTTTAAAAAAGTGACCTCGGACAGCAGGTCGCACTGACAACGGTGGCGTCACACCTAGAAGGAAAAAGAAAAAGAATAATGTTTTGGTATTCTACATACAGTAGCAGCTACAGCAATATTACATCTCAGCAAGTACAAATAGCCAGACGTGGGCCATGCAATGCCAACCTTCATGTCTCTTCAGAAATAAAAACACATTTGTGCTATTTTAACGCTAATATCCCCAAGCTGCATTTCAAAGAAGGTTTCTAAACCACCATTAGGTAAAACTACTTAAGCAGCAAATGCATTTCCTCCACAGAAAAAACACACCACCACACACACACACGAGAAGATGATGCAATCTATCCAAACAGTGTGAAACCTGGACCATTTGATGCTTTTGAATATGTGTATGACACACACAATCCACACAGTACTTTAAATAACACCAATTCAAATGACAATGCAGAACACAGCAATGAAAGGTACTGCTATGACTGGTACAGATGTCCCCTCTGTACCAGCACAGCATTAAAGAAAAACAAAACAAAAAGCAAAATATATGGGAAATCAAGTTGCATTGTATTTAAATAATTATTACTTGGCTCAGTAAGCAACTGATGCACAAAAGATCATGGTAGAGAGCAGTTTGTTAAACGATCAGATAATGCACTTCCCTATTACGTTAAGAAATATATTTCAGATGAAGCACATCTAATTCTGTAACAAAATAAATGGTCAATTAAAACCACAAGCACCATGAAAAAATAACGGATATACAGTAAGCGGTTCAGTGAGTTTACAACCAATCATTAAACCTAACGCTATATCACTCCATCTGAAGGACTGACTAGGTTTATGTAATCCTCAAGTTCTGGTGTAATTCAGCACGAGGGGAGTTCAGAATGATGTGCAACCAGTATTTGCTTTACAACCACACTTCTTACAGGCCGATCTGATTGTTTAGGAATCAGATACAAAGTAACTGGATATCTACTTCACAATGCTCTTTGCAAGTCATACTTATGCAGGTATTTATAAGTACAGTCGTCATCTTAGCAAGTACAGGTGGACCTAGCGGAACTGCCCCGTTTCTAATGTAGCAGCTACACCTGTTGCATTAAACTTGGAAGCCACATCAAGCTTCTTTGTGCGAAGCTTTAATGCTTGCCCTCTAATCTGAAGAATAAGTCACTGTGGCTCGGTTTACATGCACGTGAAAATCGACTCCACAGTCATGACTGTGTGACGACGTCAAGTGAATACATCGTGAAACAGCAAAAGGACGTCCTTTTGGCAGCGGGACTTTAAGGGTAGGGTCAATCGCTTTCCACGATAAAAATAGCTGTAAAAACCCATGTAAACCGGAGCAGGAATCATGCTTGTAGCTCACAAGGTTTCAGCAGTCAAAATCCTGTTCTGACTTAATCTCACGTAATCTCCAGCAAAAACGCTGTACAATAGACAGACATACAAAATGTACATTTATGACACTAGAGTCCGGTCAAGAGTCTACAGCCCTAACTGCTACCCTAACAGGTAGCTTATTGTAAAAGGCGGTTCTAGTGTAAATGATATGTAACTTAGATGTTCCACAAACACACACAAATATAAATTCTAAGTAGTAAAACTTGTACTTAGCAGAAATATTTTATATAATTTTGTATGTGTGTGTGTGTGTGTGTGTGTGTGTGTGTGTGTTGGAAAGGTAAACAGGACAAACAAGTAGCTAATGCACGGCGTAATTCAGAACTTGTGCGACAACATGTGAATTCATTACTCTTGTTAAAAGTTTTTATCTTCATGGCAACACATGAAGCTCTCCTCACGATATTCAGAGTCGTTCTTTTCCTACTTAGCAAGCAGACACGGACATTTAAATGTCCCCTCCGCTAAATGACTACGAATTGAGTAATCAATTTTTGTAAAGATCAGAACTGCATAGCAACGCATTTCCTAAAAAGTACGGCAAACACGTTGTAAACGCCGCCAATGTTGCCACTTTCCTTCCTTCACATTTCTGTCTCACAAATGCATTGAAAAAAACAAATTACACTTGAGCAGGCAGGAGCAAAGTGCTTAGAGAAAGAGCTGTAAATAACACCGCTTTTTTAAAACCAAGGACTCTAAAAGCATCAGTTATAAACGGTATCGACTGCAAAAAACAAAAAGCAAAAGGGGCATCCTTCAAACACTATTTCAGATATTTTACTAGTTCAGCTTTTTAGAAACCCCTGTAGGGCGCAACAGATTTACAAAAAAAAAAAAAAAAAAAAAAAAAATGGTAAAGGCGCTCCGCGCGGAGTGCAGGATGTGCCCTATAGCCTGGAGATTGCAAGTTCGAATCCAGGCTGTGTCACAGCCGACCGTGACCGGGAGTTCCTAGGGGGCGGCGCACAATTGGACGAGCGCTGCCCGGGTAGGGAGGGCTTAGGTCGGCAGGGCAATCCACGGCTCACCGCGCATCAGCGACCCCTGTGGCCGATAGGGCGCCTGTGATTCTGCAGTGGAGCTGCCAGATCTGTGATGTCCTCCGGCACTATAGGTCTGGTGGCATCGCTGTGGATCTGCAGTGCGAAAAATGATGGCTTGGCAGGAGCACGTATCGGAGGACGCGTGCTCCAGCCGCCGATTCCCGAGTCAGCGGGGGTTGCAAGCGGTGAGCCGAGGATAGAGATAATAATTGGGCATACTAAATTGGGGAGAAAACGTGGGGAAAAAAAAAAATTGGTGACGACTAAATTTATAAAAAAAAAAAAATGAACACACACCTCCAATGTATCCAATTCTTGCACATATGCAGCTGTAGATCATTTAAAAGTGAGAACTTTGCACTAACCATCATTCTTTGCATTCCAACTTGTGGGTGTTAATTTATTTATTTATTTACTTTGCTTGTTTTACAATTTATTAATACAGCAGATGCCTTTATCCATTGCAGAGACATTAACTAGGTGTCAGTTTTTATTTTCATTTTGTAATTAAGCCAGACCCCGCCCACCACCACCACCAAATTGGAACCCTGTTGGGGGGGGGGGGGGGTTTGTTCCCATTCTGAAAAATGAAATGCATGCACTGGGTTAACCACAAGCTTTTCCAGAGGCTGAGGTTATAAAATCTAACAAAACCAATTGATGGTCTGCTATCCCTGCCACCCAAGAGGTTTAGTTAATGTTGCAGTATCCGCATTCCACTTCCTCTGTTCTACACTGTAGTACTGCAATGGCTTTCACAATTTACTAAAAGCTTTAAAAAGAGATTGTCCTATCCCTCCAACAGACACATTTACTCAATTGTTTAACATCAAGGTACTAGGGATGGGAATTTTAAACGTTTAGTATAAACTACTAAGTGGTTAAACGTTGAATAACATGCTATATGCAGGGTTTCCCCTGGGTTCTAGATTTTTGTAGTCACTAGTGACTAATCCTTTCTAAAAACATTAGTCACTCGAGATATTCAGTAGTCACTACTGGCGCACAGCTCAAGTCTTCAAGGGTGTTATGAATCCTGTTTTTATTTTATACCTTAAATCACTGTATTGACCAAAACAATTATTTAATTTAAACCGTTTTAATAATGCTCTACAGTTTAAATAAATTGGTAATGTACAGCTGTAGTTTTAGAACATTAAAATTCAAGAACCAGATTTATTTGCCCTGAAAAGCTACATAGACACAGAATGCATTATGAATTACTTATACCATGTATGTCTTTTTACAATAAAAAGAAGAAAAACACAGTGTTAGAATATTATATACAACCCATGGAAACAGAGTTTTGCAATAAGGCTGAAACTTTGCTGCTTGTTTTCTTTTTTGTTATCTGACACGCGTGAGCTTTGTTTGTTCTTTTTTGTCTGGTGTTCCGAATCCAAGTCTTCATTTTCTACAACGTGTTGTTCTGTTTGTTCTATTTCACTCTTGCTGAAAAAAACTAGTGGATTTTCTTCTGCGACATTTTACAGTATTAGCTAACAATTTTGTTTTTTAATTCGCGCGCACAAGTTTACCGCAATCATGTATTTATATTGATGATAAAGTTATAGAAAAGAAGGCAAAGTTCACTATCTACGCATCTCTACAGCTGGCCTCAATACGAAAACATATTACTGGCATTTTTTAATTATTGGTGACTAAAACGTACAGTACTGATGCTAATTAAAAAACAACAATAAAACGCTTACCTAGTATCAGTGTCATAGATGTCCCTGCTTGTTACCACACAAATCACTGATAATGGCAGGGAAATTGGAGAGAGCTTCAGTCGCAAGACATTTTTGGCTTTTTTAATCTTTGATGGTATTTCGCCTTGATCGCCATTTGCTAGTAATGTACTAGTATTGAGCAAACAATCCACATTTTTTCACTGGATTGAAAGCTAAAAACTACTCACACCAGACGTAACGGCTTGTCAAACTAGACCGCATGACAATACTTTGGTTTCTGATTGGCCATACATTCTGTATTTTGAAATGTAGTACTTAAGTTACAATAAACTTTAATCGGGTCATTGAAAAGAATAAAATATCTTATTTTAATACTGCACATAATTATATAGTTTAGATAATGATACTTACCAAAACCATGCTGCACGTGAACTGTATTACATAAGAATTTCCTTTATTCCGATTCCAGTGGTGTTTTTCTCAATGCAAGATGTATTGTAGGCATATATACAGTGCCGTATAAAACCACATACACTGTATATATCCAATTTTATCATGCTCGTTATAGGAGTACTGGCGAAATGGTCAAGAGACAGTTGGTGCTTAACACATACGGAATAATTTTGGCCCTGCATTTTTGGTCATAGAAAAGACACATTTCACATATTTTATAACGTTACCGTAGGCTACTTTTTTCTTTTTTTTTTAGGTAATGATGCGTTTTCGTTTCACAAATCTTCTGCAGACAGTATTAAAGCACAACTATAATAACCTATATTTCAACAGTCACTGCCGAAGCTTATTACTTATTCTTCCAGAAGTAATGGTCGGGTGTAACGGATACGAGGTTATATTTGCGCCGGGCCATGTTGTTAGCAAGCCTGATGTTGTTGTCCATGCTTTACGGTGAAACTGCCTGTGTAACCAGGGCGGGTGTGAGCGCATTCTACTGGACTGGAGAATAAAAGCACGGGAGTTTAATTATGAAAACGCAAGTGTAAAGAAACAAGTAAAAAAGATTAGCCTGTCGCCAGACATGTCATGGTAATACAACATACATTCATTTACTGCGTATTGGTATTGATTGTGTCTGGTCAGGGAAGGGGGACACACGAGCGCATTAAGAGAATTTCAGCGGGACATTGGCGCAATGGCGCTAACACTGCGGATGCAAAGGTTTGAGCAGAACTCTCTGTAGTCACGAAAGCGCAGCGGCAGAAGCTGTCTGGTTGCAAAGAATAAAGCGAGGCTGAAAGCTACAGCAGCACCGAGCACAGCCTCATAAAGCGGTCTGGGTTACCATGGTAACTGACACGCAACATGAAACTGAGGCGCTGAATGGCTGACTGTATTTACATCATCTACCACGTGATGAGAACGTTGCCGAGTCAATGAATCGATGAGGCCGAGGCGCTGATCTGATCAGCAGCAGTGACTCTATGGTTTAGCGATCCCTTCTTTTAAAGAACGAGACGTTGTGTGTGACTTTAACAAAAGGGATTTTTTTTTTTATAGTACAAACAGAAACGATCGTCACTAGTGACGATTCCACTTTTTTTTTTGTCGTCACTTTCAAAAAACATTCGCAAATTACGAGAGTGACGAGCGACAGCGAAACCCCTGCTATATGTATAACCAGTCACATGACAAATTTCAAATGCATATTTAATGCATTGATTTTTGTAATTTTTCATCATTTCGTCCGTCATGTATCAGACTGCTGTGGAGCAGAGCATGTGAGCAGAGCGGGAGCATTTTGCTAGGAGCGTGGAGTGGAGTGGGTAAAGTGCCTGAGTGGAGCGTGAGCACGAAAAGCCTCTGGCACCGCTCCTGCTCCAAAAGAGGTTTTGCAAAGGAAAAATATTTGACTCTGTACATATAAAATGATCCATAAACGATGCAGCTTTTGTGATGCTCCGACAATATTATGCAATCTCTGAAATAACTCTGTATAATTAAAAGTTACCAAAATCAATAATATCCAATTTGCACAGTAAGTTTTATTACAACAGCGAAAGCCATTGTGTGCTTATATATGGACCATGTTAACTGCAAATTTCACAAAGCTTATACAATTTAAAAAATCTTTAACCACATGGTATGTGCAAAAGGGTCAGTGTATGTTAGGATCCCAAGCCAAAATACAACCCCATCGGCTTGGGGTTAAATAACTTTTTTAAAGTATCGTGTTCGGCTTGGGGTAGTCTTGTGAATGATCCCATCAAGGTGCAAGGTTTCATCACTTCATATAAAAGTGAGATTAATTATTCTCAGGGGAAATAAATATAATTAAATAAAAACTTTAAAAAAACGTTTTGCTGTAATAAGTATTTTGCAGACACCACCCCCACCCCAATAAAAAGTGTGAACGTGCCAATTATAGTTATCAAATGTATTTGACAGTAATTAATGTTTTAATAATCAGTTTTACTAAAATCATAATAGTACTCATTGGAACCGGATCCCTGATATTTGTATCCGGTTCCTAGGTACCAAAGCAGGAACCGAGTACCCCATTTCAAAGGAACCGATTCGCACATCTCTACATTTCAGA
This sequence comes from Acipenser ruthenus, assembly GCF_902713425.1. Lineage (NCBI taxonomy): Eukaryota > Metazoa > Chordata > Actinopteri > Acipenseriformes > Acipenseridae > Acipenser > Acipenser ruthenus. Next base: position 3,955,896 of record NC_081222.1, read on the forward strand.
AGTGATTTACACTAGCAGTGGAGTGGAGCTGGCTGCAGAATTAGAAGCACCGGAGCGGAGTATGAGCAGAGAGGACTGGGGAAAGAAAAGTCTTGGAGCGAGCGGTTTCAAAGAGGAAGAGAGCTAGGATCGCCGTTTATGAGCGCTCCACTCCGCTCATATGCTCTGCTGTGGAACCACAGCAAGGGTGGATATTATAAAAAGGAATGGGTTTGGCAATTGCCTCTAAGTAGTTTTCCTAATTGGTGCAACAGAAAGATTGACAATGGGGCGGGTTTTATTCTCGGTTGATCTGGCGCTACATTGGTGCACTCAGTGTTCATGCTGTAGTGGGCGTGGTATGGTTCTGTCCTCACGGGGTAAGAAAAGCGTTTGATGTTTGTTATATAGTTAATAAAATTGCATCTCTAAAACAAAGGAACGAGACAAGGAACCAGGCGAGAAAACTGTGGTATGTAAATTATGCCAAACAAAATTGCCGTACCACAAAAACAAGTTCAATGCTTCATCATTTGAAATGAAAACATTCAGCTACTGTGGATAGTGTTACTGAATGTAGTAAAAAGCAAACACCCATAATAAACAGAAGGCTCTAGATGGTGACTGTGAATACATATAACACAATTTTAAAAAGGAAGGTTTCTTTTTCCCCCCCCAATATTAATTCAGAGAACGCATGTCAAAGTACACTTACACAAATCATTTGTTTAGTTTATTCACTTTGTGCCCACAGAGCCAGCACAGGTACATCAGAATAGTGCAGTACAAATACTGAGAGCGACATTTAAGATAAATATAAATGCTTTTAAAAAAGACCAAATTCCCACTGGGCTTATTTATTTATTTTCGATTCTATTGATTTTTTATAATTTCATGCAGGACAGCCGCTATTAAGATTGTTGCCTTTATTAAAAACGTGCAGATGAATCTACCGATTAATCAACTCAGCTTAATGCCCATAAACTCATCAAAAAGTTAAATTGACAGTCCTAATTTCAATATATACTTTGGTGTGCACGTGTTTTTTTTTTAAATGTTTTTTTATATAAACTTAAGTTAACTTGTAGGGCACAAGTTGTAGTTAAGTCGTTGTGATGTTAAAACGTATCGGCTTATTTAGGGGTTCTTTGCTTAGAAAATACTAACCAGGACTGTCAGTATCGATCAGAATGTAATATAAAGAGTGTGTGTGTATGTAGACATGGCTTAAATGCCGACACCTGCATAGCATTTAAACATTCATAAATATGTACCAAAAGCACATCCCTACAAGGTACATTTATAATGTGGATGTAAATCAGAGAATAGCACATATTTACATAGACATCTCAATTACTATAGGACTAAGTGCACACCAGGTGAACCACATTAAGGCAGGAAAAGGTCATTTCCAATTTAAACAAATTTATATATTTTATTTTATTTATTTATTTATTATTATTTTATTATTATTTTTAAGCAACATATATATATTTTTTGTTGTTGTTAAGACATTGCATATACTGAAAGCCATCAAATCCAGATTTTTCAAACCAAAGGTTGTGCCCACAATTAGGCTGGAGACAGCGTTTCCATGGAAACTGTAGCAACACATGAATATCAAACACTGATGGAACTGCAACCCAGCAGAGGTTTGTATCAGGAGAATCAAAGTTTATGAAAACGCATCACCCTACCCTCTGCAACCATCTAGAAATAGATGAATTCGTCAGGACTCAAGAAAACGACAGTCAGGAATTAACAGTACATTTTTGACCAAAAAGTATACAAAACACAGACAAGTAAGAATATAACAGGATAGGCCATACAGACACATGACATCTACAAAAATCAATAATACATGTACAAAAAGGTTCCATGTAAATGCAGTATCTGTAAAACATTCAATATAAAAACAAAATTAAAAAAATAAATAATAATAAACTCATATCGCCATGCCACAGTCATATGATTGAATGTGTGCTACTATGTTTTTGCAGATGTTCTTGCCAGTACAAAGTATTTTTATTGTTTCGTGAAGCTAGGGCCTGAAGGTCTAAACTAATTTAGAAAATAGCCGACATCCTCAGGCCATATACTGTGAAAATGTTCTTAGCAAAAAAGCACAAAATGTCCTGACTTTCTTGTTTAAAATTCTTCTCTGTAACAGCGCCACAAAACAAGCCTGATTTAGAGCTCTTGGGTACCAGGAAATTGTCTATTTTACAAATCGTGTTAAAAAAAACAAATGGAGCTCATATTAGGATAACTATCCTCAGTGGTTGAATTTCAGCACGGGATTGTGGGAATCATGCATTTTCCAAGTTTTTACCAAGCACCTTTTTCTTTTGCTGCATGCAAAAACTTCACGTCAGGCAATGGCAAACGCAATGGAGAGTGCTCTGTCTCACACTGGAAGACAATGCATCGAACAAAGATCTTAAAGAATGGCACCGGTTTGTTTATTTTGAAGAGTACAGCATGGTTTTACTTTATCTATGCATCTGCAAAGTTAAACCACAGACCTTTGCTGTTAACTCTCGATTACATCATCCAAAACCGTGCAAGCGCTGCTTCGGCTGCTTTCTGAAACCAACTGCAGAGGCCACAAAATTTATATTCCCCCCCACACAATGGCAGTGACACTTTCACTGGACCTGTACCCTCTTTCACACTGCTACACAGGCCGCCTTCTCAGGCAGGCTACCTGACTTTGCACTGCAATGGGAGGCTGCTTTAAATTAAATTACGTAAACTATTGTTTGCTGTAACCAGAAACAATGGGATTATGCTAATCGGAATTCTAATGGTGTCAAATTCCTTGCCTCATCTGAAGAGGATATGGAGATATTAGATTCAGACAGCAATTGAAAGAGTTACCTGCAATCTGGAATAAGTGTGTGAAAGGTGAAAAGGACAAACTGGTTAACTACATTAAAATGAAAGCGATCGAGATGAAGGGTTTCTGTTAGGAAAATGAGTCAAGGGAGTAATTCCCCACTAATCAGACCTACAAATCAAAAAACTGCCATCAGGACTTGAACTAGACCAAAAGTGAGGTGTTACTGTAATGTGGTACGAAACGGCCAATTCAAAACTTAATATGCAAATATTTGTTTACATTTTGAAAGAATGTTTCACACATTAGTCAAAGCACTCATGCACGGTTTAAAATAATAATAATAATAATAATTATTATTATTATTATTATTAACAACATCATCATCTCAGGACAACACTCTCCAGAAAAATGCAATAGTTTGCAATCTTTCTTTGTCACAGGCTACATAAATCATTCTACTTTACACACCATATCAGCAGAAAAATGAAACTAGCAAAGAACTCCATCCTGCTTAATTTTCAGGTCAAGCAGTTCGCAAAGACCACAATATTGCTGTACTACAGAACAGTGCTAAACAAAAATGTCCCCTCTGTCCTCTCTCCCCATCCTCCATTACAGCACAGTCCCCCGGGAGATTGCTCCACGCCAGACACAGTTTACTGAAAAGCTGCGAGATCTGGGCCTGAGACTCTCAATAATGCACAACCCCGACTGCTGGAACATTGCTACAGGAATACCTCCTGCACCACGGTGGGAGGCAGGAAGCAGGGGGAGGATGAGGGAGCTCTGCAGCTGGCTGATCAAGGGGGTAAAGAGGGGAGGGGTCTCAGTGGACTCTTTCCACTTTCAGAAACCTGAGCTGCAACAAACAGGGGTGGGGGTTACTATACTGTGCAACACTTATTTTATTTTGCTATAAAGAAATGCTATTTAAATTCTCACATAGTATTTGTGCTAACCCCATATTCTTCCACTTCATACAGGAATACTTCTTACATGGAAACATCTGCACCCCTCACTGTATTCACTACAGTAAAAACCATGTTACGATTTGCAAAGCACTGGAGGGGGAGGTTACAAGCAACTTCGGGGTCTGTTCTAAGATCTAAAACAGAAATTCATCTGTGCTGGTTTACAGCTTCTTCTGTGCTCCATTTTCAGACCTTTCATAGTCCGTTTCTTTACATTACCTAAACAAAGCTTTTAGCTCTAGGAACCCATGCTTTTTCGCTCCTTGAAGATCTCTGCTAATTTATGTTGGAATTATTATTATTATTTTTTTACAATCTGGATTAGCCCCATTCCTTCCCTTTTAGAGCTGTGCATTCTCTTATTTTCTGGAGAATGGCTTCAGTGTCAATTAATTTTGTATTGTACAATATCCCGGGGTAGAACACACACTAGTCGCCCTGGATAAGGGTGTCTGCTAAGAAATAAATAAATAAATAAATAAATAATAATAATAGGTTTGGTTCCCTGGTAATCAAGCTGCATTTGCTCATTGGCCATGGCTAACATCTAGATGCATAATTATTTTCATGCAAAACACATACTCAAAGGACTCTGCATAACATATAGGGCTAGCCAATAGAAAATTAAAAAGTCCACAAAGACCCAAACTTACAACCCATGGAAATTGTGCTTGTCTATAACAGCCACCTCACACCTGAAAACCAACTTTTAATAAAGCATCTTAGTGTGAACTGTGGGAAGTACAGTAATTTAGAATCCTCTGATTCTAATGCACTTGATCTAAAAGGTGCATGGCCTATTTTTTTTGCACTCTAGAAAATCTGGAAGGATGCAAGTCTGCTTCTGAACGCAGGCGCTCTATTTACAACTTCCATAACCACCTTGCTTTCCTGAGAAAAGTAGCACAGTTCGGGGGATGTCATCTTCCATATACAACTACTTTACTAACAAACGTTACCATCTGAATAAGACTACATAGCAGGCAATGGGTTAACTACTGTAACAAATCATGCAGGATAAACACTGCTACTATAAGGCAAGTCGCTAGTTCCAAGTGTTTTGGCATTAGCTCACTGCGATATGCCAGCTTAGGTAATTACAAATGACGTCTAGGGCTCAAATATAATTTCAAAAATAAAATATAAATACAGTGGCGCTTTTGTGCAATACTTTCCAGGGATATTATTAGAGAGCGGGGCAGTGCCATACAACTATAGAGAAAACACTGACAGTGCAGCCTACCTAAGAGTGAAGGGTGAGTTTAAACAGTGTGCATATATTGTATATCTACACAGCTAAAGAACTAAGAGAAACGCATCGGCGGCGAGACACACAGTAGGTGCCTCCGTACATGTTTTAAAATACAAAACAGCATTTCCATGGAAAGAAAAAAAAGACAAAATGGCGGCCGCAGGAAGCCCGACTCCTCGGCTTTCACAAATCCCAATCGCAATCCTAGGTATTTACTCCAACAAATAGACGCGAATTCCGCTTTTATTGGTCCGAATGGTTGTTTTGATTTGGTCTCCAAATTCTGATGGCTCTTAAACACCGATCTCTTCCCGCTTACTGGCAGCCCTTATTTACACCGTTTTAAAAAATATCCGTATCACCAGCTACGCTAATGACTATTTCCCGAACACACGCTTCTTAGCGTAACCACCCACCTTCTAATGCTGACATATTACGATGGTTATGGAACTAATTTCGGTAATATGCCCCCCTAAGGCAGATTTATCTATGCAGCCAACACAGTGTAGCCGCTACAGCCTATTTTGTGTATATCCGCTTGGAGAATAGCTTTGAAGCTTACTCTGTATTCCCGAAAGACCCTGCGTGGTTTTCTGTACGTACAGCAGGCGCCACAGAACACTACATACGCTACGTAGAGTACGTAACTTTTGTCACGAATACGGCCTTGGGCTCCAAACAAACAACCTCGGCGATTTCTTTATGTTTCGACAACTCCTACGCACTGTCCACTGAGCAGGTTTTTAAATGCAACGATGTTGCAGAACACACAACTAAGAAACAGCAATAGGAGCCATTTTTAAACCACGAAAAGCACCAAATAAAACAGCTTGTAATTATTCTTAATTTCCACCTTCCTTACCGTGTAGCAGGCCTCTGTAATACGCCGTTCCCGGTTTTTGGTCTACACAGTCTTACAGCTTAAATTCCACCCTTGTCACTTCCAGTTGGCATTTATTTCGAACCCCCGATTGGAAAAGCATCGCTTACCATATCTCCTCGGGCTTTAATCGGGAATAAAACGCGTTTATTTACCTTTTTAATTGGTTGTCAGTACGCGCGCGGATCTTCCTCCCCGAATCCAGAACAAACAGCTCTCTGCCGTCGGTGACGTCATACGCATTGTCGACGGAACGTAATGCCAATCAATCACCGCTCCTCCCCTTTAAATAAAATGAACACCATTCTACAAACTACTGCACACGTTTTTATTTTCATTGACAATAACAGTGTACACCAATACGTATTATTTACCTAACATTTAAATTGGAAGAACAAAACAGTGTACCTGTTATTGCTGATTAAACAAAAAAAGCTAAAAGGTTTTTGTATATTTGTTATTTTAAAGTTTAACGTTGCTTGAGTCTTAGTTATTTTTTGTTCGTTTGTAGGATTCAACAGTACAAAAAAGAAAATACCGTTATTACCTATTTGTGGCTTATGTTGATTCATGATGTGCTGTTCTCCTGATACACTTTTTAAAAAATATATCTGTATAATCTACGCTATATATATAATGTTGTTGAAGCTGACACCCTGGGATCCTTCAAGAAGCTGCGTGATGAGATTCTGGGATCAATAAGCTACTAACAACCAAACGAGCAAGATGGGCCGAATGGCCTCCTCTCGTTTGGAAACTTTCTTATGTTCTTACACACACACACGTGTTTGTATTCCTGTATTTGTGGGGACTTCTCATTGACTCTCACTATGTTTTTATTTACTATTTCTAACTCCAGTCAGACAAAACCCGACAAAAGTCGACAACAAACTAAATATTTTGACCCTTTTTAAATGCATATTTAGGTCTTAAAAATGTGTTGTACAACGTCGTTTTTTCAGGAGTTATCATCTTTGTGGGGACATTTTCTCAAATTTCTCAAAAAACATGCCCCCCCCCCCCCCCCATCAGAAACATTTACCTTGGATAATTTTATAATGACTATATATACTATACAAAAATATATGTATATCATATTTATTATTTAAATATACATATAATGTGTTTAATGTAGCACACCGGTTTAACAGTGACACCTGGTGTAATAAATATGTACACAACGATAAGCACACAAACTGGACTTTATCGAACGTTTTACTTGTATTATTGTTTTTTTATTATTATTAACACTAATACTATTTGATGAATATCCAATAATATTAAAACAACAACTAGACACGTAATAGAAATACAATATGCCCGATCTTACAGCAAATTGTAAAGTAATATTTCTCACAAGGAATTATAACATACTCATACGAGTGAATTAAATCGGTAATTAAATCTTTAAAATTATTTCAGGTCTGGGGAGTCATACACTTAAAAAACACACATTTCTCAGGAAGCTACATTTAAAGATGACAACTAACTTACCTTAACTTACACACTGCTGAATATGTGGTCCACTACGAATTCAAAAATATAATTTAAATATACATTATGTAATATTTGTGTCTACTGTAATTTGAAAAAATGATTATACTAATAATAAAAAATAATACATTTTATTAATACACTTGTATTTATTTTTTTATTAAACACGTAATTATACTAGTTTTTACTTGTACCAAACACATGATTAAGACTTATATTTATTTAATTTTTTTAACGGAAAAAGAACGTTTGGAACGCTCCCCTGAACTTTCAAATCTGAAACTGTCACGTGAAAGACGTCCGTTAAGTTAGATACAAGAAAACCGTCCGCCCAAAAAGGTACCTCATTCATTTATATAATATTTATAAAATGTATATTAATAAGATACAGCTTAACATATTAATTGACTGTATAATTTGATTGTGTTTTATTTCCCCCATTTGATGGATGGCAGTTATGCCACCACGGAATAATAATAATAATAATAATAATAATAATAATAATAATAATAATAATAATAATAATATGCTGCTGTTGTTCGTATTATTAGTTACTTGTATATGAATTGTCTGCCGTCAGTAGATAGGAATTATCTGGCATAGCTTTCAATTATGGAGTTGCAAATGTAAACTTTTGTCGTAATCATTTTTTTTTTCTGTATGCAAATACTGTACATTTATATATATATATATATATATATATATATATATATATATATATATATATATATATATATATATATATATCTATATATATATATATATATATATATATATATATATATATATATATATATATATATGCATGCTTATGTGCATATACCTAACCGATCTACACGATCTTCAAATACCACACATAAGATATTTTTCATTGTCTGCGGTTATCTGAACGAAGCCACTTGGCTATACTATAGTCGATCGGATTGACAGGCCAGGACCTCACTTACATATTTTGTATATGCAATCACATTAGCATTATTTAGCTCACTCACACACCAACAAATAAATAAAAACCGAGAAATCAAGATCTTCTCCACTGTGGAGAAAATCTCACGGAACTTGAGCACGAATGCTATTATTTCTAAAGTAAAAAAATAAATAAAAAAATAAAAAAATGTGTAAATATATTTTTGTTTTGTTTTTTGTTGTCGTGTCTGTGTTTTCAGGGAAATGATTTCTTTTTCTGAATTCAAGTGGTTTAGCGAACATGACCCAGCTTTTAAAATCCTGAAGCCCTGGTGGGACGTCTTCTCTGAGTACCTAACCATCCTCATGTTCATGATCGCGATGTTTTCAGGAGGTTTGCAGGTAAACACAACGAAATGTGTCAACTAGGTTATGCACATCTATTTGTAGTCCTTCCATCCACCTCCGTTTGCTTCAACAGAAGATGAGAGATTGAATTTCCTCTGCCCAGTGCGGGCATTGAGATGCTACGTGGATAGGACAAGAGCTCTGCATCAGTCTGACCAGCTCTTTGTCTGTCCCGGGACACGGATCCTAGAACAGCCCCTCTCAAAGCAGCGTCTCTCACATTGGATTATGGACACAGTCTCGACTGCTGGCTTGCCCCCACCTGGGAGGCTAGCCGCACACTAAACTAGAGGGTTGGCTACATCTTGGGCCCTCTTCAGAGGGGCCTCGATGTCCGATATTTGTACTGTGGCTAGCTGGGCTACACTGCATACTTTCTCCAGGTTCTACCGCCTTAATGTGGTAGGCACAAGGGTCCTTGAGGGTGTTAGCTCACATCGTTTACTTGGGTTAAGTGGTTCTGATGCGTCCCTCACATGCTGCCGTTCCTTCTCCCTCGCGACGGCTCTGGTATACATTATCCCATACATAGTGTCGTCGGTGGTCGTCTTCGAATTGAAAGGGAACGTTAGGTTACTTAACGTAACCCTGGTTCCCTGAAAGAGAAGACGACCACCAACCGCAATGTCGCATCGGTCGCCCTCACGGGTTCGATGGAAAAAGAGAAATGGCTTCCTCAGGATGACGGTATTAATCCCTCGGTGGGCGGGACTGAGTGCGTCATCCCAGGAAGGCTCTGGTATAGAGAGCTCAGCAATACCTACCCAATGGGCAGGCATATCTCATACATAATGTCGTTGGTGGTCGTCTTCTCTTTCAGGGAACCAGGGTTACGGTAAGTAACCTAATGTTAATTGGCACGATCAAACCTAATTCCTGAGAAAACTAAAGATTGTGCATCAACGCAAGAGGGTGAAATGCAATGCAGAGACATAGGAGGAATAGAAAACAATGTTTTTATATCAGATTTCCAGCATTGTAGAAAATACAATACTTTGAAGACAGTCGATTCACTAAATACATGCGCTTGCTCTGAATTGCAAGGCAGAAAAGCAGGACAATTCATAAATGTGTTTGTATTTTATTAAAATAAATAGCCAATCAAATAATATAAACTGCAAAGCACTATGAGGAGGAAAAACCACGTTTACTGAAGGAAACCTCCAGGATTCCACAGCTAGCAGCTACCCTCTCCTCCAGGATTCCATGACTAGAAGCTACCCTCTCCTCCAGGATTCCATGACTAGAAGCTATCCTCTCCTCCAGGATTCCATGACTAGAAGCTACCCTCTCCTCCATGATTCCATGGCTAGAAGCTACCCTCTCCTCCAGGATTCCACAGCTAGCAGCTACCCTCTCCTCCAGGATTCCATGACTAGAAGCTACCCTCTCCTCCAGGATTCCATGACTAGAAGCTATCCTCTCCTCCAGGATTCCATGACTAGAAGCTACCCTCTCCTCCATGATTCCATGGCTAGAAGCTACCCTCTCCTTCAGGATTCCATGGCTAGCAGATACCCTCTCCTCCAGGATTCCATGACTAGAAGCTACCCTCTCCTCCAGGATTCCACAGCTAGCAGGTACCCTCTCCTCCAGGATTCCAGGGCTAGAAGCTACCCTCTCCTCCAGGATTCCACGGCTAGAAGCTACCCTCTCCTCCACGATTCCATGGCTAGAAGCTACCCTCTCCTCCAGGATTCCATGGCTAGCAGATACCCTCTCCTCCAGGATTCCAGGGCTAGAAGCTACCCTCTCCTTCAGGATTCCATGGCTAGCAGATACCCTCTCCTCCAGGATTCCACGGCTAGAAGCTACCCTCTCCTCCAGGATTCCACGACTAGCAGCTACCCTCTCCTCCATGATTCCATGGCTAGAAGCTACCCTCTCCTTCAGGATTCCATGGCTAGCAGATACCCTCTCCTCCAGGATTCCACGGCTAGAAGCTACCCTCTCCTCCAGGATTCCACGACTAGCAGCTACCCTCTCCTCCAGGATTCCACGGCTAGAAGCTACCCTCTCCTCCAGGATTCCACGGCTAGCAGATACCCTCTCCTCCAGGATTCCACAGCTAGAAGCTACCCTCTCCTCCAGGATTCCACGGCTAGAAGCTACCCTCTCCTCCAGGATTCCAAAGCTAGAAGCTACCTTCTCCTCCAGGATTCCACGGCTAGCAGATACCCTCTCCTCCAGGATTCCACAGCTAGAAGCTACCCTCTCCTCCAGGATTCCATGGCTAGAAGCTACCCTCTCCTTCAGGATTCCATGGCTAGCAGATACCCTCTCCAGGATTCCACGGCTAGAAGCTACCCTCTCCTCCAGGATTCCACGGCTAGAAGCTACCCTCTCCTCCAGGATTCCACAGCTAGCAGGTACCCTATCCTCCAGGATTCCAGGGCTAGAATCTACCCTCTCCTCCAGGATTCCACGGCTAGAAGCTACCCTCTCCTCCAGGATTCCACGGCTAGAAGCTACCCTCTCCTCCAGGATTCCACGGCTAGAAGCTACCCTCTCCTCCAGAATTCCTCGGCTAGAAGCTACCCTCTCCTCCAGGATTCCACGGCTAAAAGCTACCCTCTCCTCCATAAAATGCAATAACACCTTTTTCTTTAAATTAAATAACTAACATTGTGACTTAACTATTTACAAAAATGAATGTCTATTTGCCATATTGCCAAAATCTAAATAGTTTTTAATTAAAACATTCTGAATATCTTCAGTTAGTAATTCAGATTAAAAAAATATAAAATGTTTGGGGAGAGTTAAAAAGGTGGTTACCTCTAAGCAATACCTTTTTTGAAAAAAAAAAAAAACAGACATAAAGTCTACAGCTGCTGCCACCACTTAGCATTGGAAATGTAATACATTGGTGTGCAAACTCTGCACTGAATTCTATGTCAACTATTTGCCCTTTTAAAGATAAATATTGCAAAGTAAGATACCTTTGTAGAGAGGAAAGTATTGTTTCAAGACTTCCCTCGTACTTCTTTAGGGAATCCATAACACTCATTTGTAGTTGTATATTATTAATCTTTCTTCTCTAACCATAGTGATGAAAATCAACATCCAATGTGATGAATGTATATTCATAAGAATAAGAATTGTATTAAAACACCACCAACTTCTTTCAACTTTTGGAGACATAGGTAACTGTTCAGATTCCTCACAATAAAGATTATTTAGGCTTTGACTTATGAAAGTTGAGTGAATTAATAATGTCTTAGGGATTTTACCATTTTAAAGTGTTAAATAAGCATCAATTATTTTGTCATTTAACCAATTACCAGTACCAATAATTAACTTGATATCATCAGAAGTCAAATTAAAAGTCAGAGTTTTTATACCAGAAGGCAAAATATAACTATCTTTATAGGCAACAACTTGCTCACAATCAGTTTTACAAGAGTGGTTTCTCTGAATTATGCAATTATACACTGTTACTATATCTGTACGATTTTAAAACATTTTCTGAATCATTTCAAAAGTGTAAACAATATTTTGGGAATCGTTGCAGTACCATTGCTGATTAGTATTTCTAAATAAAAATGTATGTATTTAATTTAAACAGAACAGAAGAGATTTTATAGGTGTGCTTTCTAAAAAGTGAATGAAGAATAATTTCTTCTGCAATACATTGAAGTGCACTCCAGTTTGTTTTTAGCATTGTTGTTGGCAGCACATTGCACTTTTTAATGAAATTGTTACAGGTGGAATTTCTACAATGCAAACATTCTGAGTGTTTTATAATAGGGCAAGCAGAGGAATTACAATCTTCAGCTCCTTTTTGGTTAATGCTTGGAGATGCAATTACCCTTATTGTTCCTGTCCTCCACTAACAACCCACCCACTTTTCTACACTGTTTCCTCCCTCCTCAAACCCAAACCCCTCCCAAACCTCATCCTTTGCACCTGATGACTTTGCCTCCTTGTTTTGCTCCAAAGTGGAGGACATTCAGAAGTTATTCTCCAGTCCATCTAACCCCCCACCCTCCAGCCCTCCCCCTTTCCCTCCTGCCCTCCCCCTCGTCCTCAACGTTCACACCTCTACTCGACTCGGACCTTTGCTCCTTACTCCTGGATTCCAAGTCATCTACTTGCATCCTGGATCCCTTTCCTACTCGCTTCTTCCAATCCATTGCCCCAGCTCCTCTTCCTTGTATCTCCTCCCTCATTTACACATCTGCTTTCTGGCTCCTTTCTATTAGCCTTCAAAACTGCTTAAGAAACCTTCTCTTGACCCTTCCTCCACCCAGAACTATTGTCCTCTCTCTCCTCCCGTTCCTGTCTAAAACTCTCGAGTAAGCTGTCCACCGAGCGGGCATCCTTCCTCAGCGAACACTCTCTGCTTGACCCTCTTCAATCCGGGCTCCGTCCTGCACACTCCATGGAAACCGCCCTCCTCTCTGTAACTGACTCTGTCCTCTCTGCTCGGGCTGCCTCCCTCTCCTCCATTCTAATTCTCCTTGACCTCTCCTCTGCCTTTGACACTGTTGATCATGCTATTCTCCTCTCCTCTCTCTCTGACCTGGGGATCTCAGACACTGCTCTTGCCTGGTTTTCCTCCTATCTCTCTAACCGTTCATTCCAGGTTTCCTGGTGTGACTCTGTTTTTTTGCCTCGCTCCCTCTCTATAGGTGTACCCCAAGGATCTGTCCTGGGACCGCCCCTCTTCTCACTACACTCGCTCACTAGGTACTCTCATCTCTTCTTTGGCTTCTCCTACCACCTTTACGCTGATGATGTCCAGATCTTCCTCTCCTCCCGCATCTCAGAATGCCTCTCAGCTATCTCAACTTGGACGCATTCAAACCACCTCAAACTCAAATTCAAATTCAAAGGTGCTTTATTTGCATGACAACATTGGTGGTATCCACGGCTCACCGCGCATCAGCAACCCCTGTGGCCGATAGGGCGCCTGTGGTTCTGCAGTGGAGCCGCCAGATCTGTGTTGTCCTCCAGCACTATAGGTCTGGTGGCATTGCTGTGGATCTGCAGTGCGAAAAATGACGGCTTGGCAGGAACACATTTCGGAGGAAGCGTGTTCCGGCCTCCGTTTCCCGAGTCGGCGAGGGGGTTGCAAGCGGTGAGCCGAGGATACAGATAATAATTGGGCATGCTAAATTGGGGAGAAAAACCGGGGTAAAAAAATTGGCGATGACTAAATTTAAAAAAACAAACAAACACAATTTTCTATTCCTCCTGTCTCTACGTTGCATTTCACCCACCTTTCATTGAGGCACAATCTTTAGCTTCCATGTTAAACTGCTGCATATGCGTCCTTATGAGTGAAACAATACAATTCACATTTCTATAGCACCTAAAATAAACAATTAAAAAAAATATAAAAATACAAAAATGTAATTAAATTGTAATTAAAAAATAAAATACAGTTCTAATTGTAAAATTAGAAAAACTAAGATACAAATCCTGTTTGTAAAAATAGAACAATTAAAAACAGTATGCATTTAAAAATATATATATATATACAGTCACCTCCAAAATTATTGGCACCCTTGATAAAGATGAGCAAGAAAGACTGTATAAAATAAATAATACCAGTACTGAGCTATATTGTAATTTTCCAACATGTGGAATATATTTGACTTATTAATGATTCAATGGAATCAACCAAAAACATTTGGCCATAGCTATATGCATGTATGTATGTATGTATGTATGTATGTATGTATGTATGTATGTATCTATCTATCTATCTATCTATCTATCTATCTATCTATCTATCTATCTATCTATCTATATATGCATGTTAGTGTGTACATGTATGTATTCATCAATTGATCCCCAAACACAACACCACACTGTATTAAAGACATTACAACAGCTAAAATTAATACAGTACAGACATAATACAGTTATCATTCATAAACAATAGTATCTGCACTAATGTGGACCCTCTATTGTCAACCGGAGCCAGTGGAAATACAAAAAGCCACCAAATAATTTTATTTTATAAGTTTGGTTAAATACTACATTTCAGCATGTCTAACATCTGTGTATTTAATGCCACTTAAAAAAATGTTTTACCATGAAACTTCGAGTTAGAACTTGTAGGAAACTAGGTCAAGTGTTTCAGCTAACACCTTCAACATTGATGCTTCTTGTAATCTCAAAGTTTAGTATTGAGTTAAGTAATATCTTAAATTACCTGTAAAACTTCATGAAAACTCTAGCTGTGGTTTGTCTTTTTTAAAGGTGACACATAAAAAAATTCTTTGTGTTCCTGCACCGGAAGGCTTATCTGGCAGACTTTGGAATTTAAGTGTTCTAGAAGGACGTCTCAACGTCTACGGCTCAGCATTTAAGACGAAACTGGATCTTCAGCAGTATTACTTGATTAACCAGTGGTGCTACGACAACGCTGTCTTATGGTTCTCCAAATATTTCCCTTACTTGGCCCTTCTCCATACCATGATTTTCGTCATCAGCAGCAACTTCTGGTTCAAGTTTCCCGGCACAAGCTCCAAGATCGAACACTTTGTACTCATCCTCGTCAAGTGTCTGGATTCTCCGTGGACCACAAAAGCCCTTTCTGAAACCGTTTACGACTCCAGTCCCAGGCCTCCTCTGACTTCCAGTTCCACCAGCGCTGCTGTATATTCAGGTCAGGTCTCTGCAGTGAGCAGCAACGCAGAGAAGCGTGATAGCAATGACGGGGGGATATACGAGACCTTGTTCAGCGACAAAAACACAACACTCGGGGGTGACAACGCGGCCCCGGCCGAGAGCTACCAAATGGACAACTCTGCGGTGAAAATCCTGGACAAGAAGGAGGGAGAGCAGGCCAGGGCTTTATTCGAGAAGGTGAAGAAGTTCCGCGTTCACACAGAGGAAGGGGACATTCTGTATAAGATGTACATGAGGCAGACCATTTTCAGGACGCTGCAGGGGCTCTCCATTGTTATCTACATCACCATTTACATGCCATCCATGAACCACATCGTCCACTGTGTCGAGTCTCTGCACATCACGGGCTACACAGACTTCTACTGCGTCCATGGTCTCTGGAGGATATTCACAATGCTGTCTGTGCTCTACGTGACCTCTGTCATCATATACACCTGCACCTGCTTCTACACTCTCTACTGGATCTTCTACTACAACCTGAAGGAGTACTCCTTCGAGAACATCCGCGCCGAGTCAGGGATGGACGATATCCCGGATGTCAAGAATGACTTTGCCTTCCTGCTGTATCTCATCGACCAGTACGATATGCTCTACGCCCGCAAGTTTGCCGTCTTCCTCTCCGACGTCAGCGAGACGAAGCTGCTCCAGCTCAACCTGAACCACGAGTACACGCTGGAGAAGCTCAAGCAGCGCCTGTCCGTCAGCGAGGACAACAAGGTGGAGCTGCACCTCTACATGCTGCCGGGCATCCCCATCAACGTGTACGACTTGGTGGAGATCGGGGTGCTGAAGCTGGAGCTCATCGCCGACGTGACCCTCATCTCGCCTGTCTCCAACCTGAAGCAGCTCCGGGAGCTGTGGCTCTGCAACTGCACCGTCAAAGTGGAGAAGCAGGCGCTGGCCTTCCTCAAGGAGAATCTAAGGGTCTTCCGGGTTCGATTCTCATCCAGCCCTGAGATCCCAACTTGGATGTATGGCTTGGGGAAATTGAGGGAGATCTACCTGGAAGGATGCCTCCATAACATAACCCTTCAGGCCTTCCGCGACCTCATCCACCTCCGCTCTATTCACCTGAAGTCCAACATTTCCAAAGTCCCGAACGCCTTCTTCGATACAGCTAGCCACTTGACCCACCTCTCCATCCACAACCAGGGGACCAAGCTGCTGAACCTGACCAATGTCAAGAAGCTCTTCTGCCTGACCCACCTCCGGCTCCTCCACTGCAACATGGAACGGATCTTCAGCTCCGTCTTCAGCTTCCAAAACCTGCAGGAACTCGACCTCACAGACAACAACCTCAAGTCCACCGAGGAGCTGGCCAGTGGTCAGCAGCTGCGCAAGCTCATCTCCCTCAACCTCTCGCACAACAAGATCACCTCCATCCAGCCACAGATCTCCAAGATCACGGGGCTGGAGAAGCTGTACCTCAACAAGAACAAGATCACCACCCTGCCCCCCAGCCTCTTCAAACTCTCCAAGCTGCTAGTCCTTGACGTTTCCCACAACAACCTGACAGAGATCCCAGCTGACATCGAGCAGTTGTCTCACCTCCAGCACTTTATCGCCTCCAACAACTCTATCTCCGGACTACCCAAAGAGCTCTTCTCCTGCACCAAGCTGCGGGTCTTGGTGCTGTCTCGGAACAACATCACCTACCTTTCCCCGCTAGTTGGGCAGCTGTCAGACCTGCACCTCCTCGACCTGAAGAATAACAAGCTGAACACGCTGCCAGTGGAGCTGACGCTGTGCCTGAACCTGCGGGACAGTCAGCTCCTTGTGGAGCCTGGTGCTTTCTGCTCCTTGCCCATGGAAGCCAGGGAACAGCTCTGCAATAGGAAAGCACAGTGCGGCAAGAATGTAAGTCTTCTGATTTTTTAAAAGCCCTCTGGTTCCCATGCCATGTTTTGTTAAAATACTAACATTGTTGTTGTAGGTTTCTTGATTGTGAGTGTCATGTTAACAATATTGTACCGTACTAAATTTATTTGATGAACAACCCGTGGTCCCACATAGACATTTATTTAGCCCTTTGAGGTCCATTTATTCAGCATGTCTCAGGCGTGTTAGGTCCAATTTATTTTCACATATGCAGTTTATTTTAGACGCGCTGTTTAAAAGTATTTTTTTTCAAAGTAAAACAGGTTTAAAAGGCACTGCATATCAACAGGACACTCAGTACTGCATCTCCAGCCCCGCCCCACCCCTCGTTCGCTGTTTTTTTTACATACCTCTTGATAGTGGTGCATACCGATAAATCATCTCCTGATCACTCGTTTTACAACCAAACTCCTCAATAATGTGATCCAAGTCATTATATTATTACTATAACATCTAAAAAAAGCTCTGCAAATGTCTGATATTCTTTGAGCGCTGGATGCAGAAGCAGCTGTCTTGTTTGTTTATGTCCGTGTTATCTATGTGATGCCGGGGCTGTGTTATGAGATACACCCCTTTTTTTTGGCATCTCTGGGCTCCTATCGATCTCACTTGGCCATTGAATTGTTTTCTCGGCTTTTTCCAGAGAAAAAACGACTAGAGACCTGTTTTTTACGTCTTTTTGATGATGTCAGACAGGGTCCGACACTGGACCAGAAAGGGAAAATTGCAATGTCAGACCAGGTCCGACATAAGACCGCAAAGGGTTAGAGGTGATGCACAAATCCGGTCCTTGCACTCAGGAGTCCTTCAGGTTTTATTGGTATCATTCAGTGATTAGCTGATTAAGACCTGGATTGAGGTTCAATGAAATAGTTTATGGTATAGGTGGAACATAGAGGGCTAATTTGGTGCAGTCAAATCTACAGCTATGGCAGAGTTTTACATCACCCTACACAATTAACTAATTTTGTTTCATACAGTCAAATGAAACCTGCTGAAACATATTGAATTACATACCACTTTGTAGTTTTCCATATACTTAACAAAAAACTGACATGGGAAATTTCAAAATCTTACATTAATACTATACTTCTATTATGGCTTCCGGTATTTTTGTGATATAATTTTGTGGTTTCTTTGATTGCATGATGTTAAATGAAAGATCTAAATTATATTCATGTATTTTTTTTCTCTCAATCCTAAAATTCTAGATAATGCAAAACCTTTGGCCATAGCTGTATGTTTACAGTCATGTGAAGTCACTCATCTTACCAATTAATAACTCAGGGAAATGTTTTATTCCCAATACAAGTGTATTACAGATACACCTTGATGAGTGTAAATAAACCAAGTGGCAAGTAACAGGTGTTTATACAGGAACTGCAGATGTTGCCTAAAGCTCAAGTGCAGAGCTTCCCATTCATTTCACCCTTATTTGCCATTGTTTTTTCCAGTACGTTCAAACTGTTCCCTCCCTGATCTTGTCACAACTGGATCAATACAATCTTGGGAACTCATCAATACCCCAAAGTAACGTGCGCTTATGTATGTGGAAATATGGAACAGAGGCTGTACTGTACTTACTTTCATTTTTCTATTTCATTCGGTAATACTAATTCTGGGTGTAGGATTAGTTAATTGAGGAGGGAGTTAGGTAATCTCTCACTCCAAGTTTGTAGGAAGAACTAAGCTGTTTTAAAGGTCAGTGAAATTGGTATTAATAATTCAAATAATAATGATAACCTACATTTGCCTATTTGTTACCACTTAAATGTCCCATTAAGTGTGTTGTTTGCTGTTTCTGCTTTGATTGTTATCTGCCATGCTTACTGGCTGTAACAGAAAAAATAGAACATAAATCACATGACCAATACTTTTTTTTTCTTCTTTACAGGTTGCACCACTTTATGTCCCCAGTGCAACTCCTTTCACATCTGGAACACATTGATGTTTAGAATTGATCCTGTTCTTTAAAATGAGACGTCGTGTTATCTGTTGTTACATTTTTTCCTCTCTTTGCTGCAGCTCAACCTTTATGTGTTGTCAGAAGCAGGTATACAGGGTGGTTCAAAGATCACATGGCAAGTTCAACATGGTGAATAACCAAAGTATTCTATGGGCATGGTACAGTTGATACGTGGGGGCACCATCTTTCTGAAGTGAAGTTCTTGCAATCTCTGTGCTGCATTGTGACAAGGATAACAGCCCATAGGATGCAAGCCATTCTGGAAAAAAAATAAACTGCGATTGGATTGAGCACCTTTAACCATGTAATGATACCTGCACACCATCTCACATTTTTGTTGCCAAAAACAAAATAAACAATACCCAAATGCTTGAAAAAGTGTGCTTGTATGTGTACCCAGCAGAAAGAGTCCCCCCTTTCAAGCAGGGTCTCTAACTAGCAGTGAAGTCCTACATCCGCCATGTGAGAATGGCACAAGGCTGAACATATGGCTTTGCGTGCATAGCAATGCATTCTGCTATATGAATTCCTGCTTCCCTTGAAGTAGAGTCCTGTAGAAAATGATTAAAAATAAAACTGTACTTGCAATCAGCTTCAAGAAAAAGAAACTACTTGGGACTAAAAATAACCAGTCAGCACTCGGATATCCGTTACCCAGATACACGTCAGGTCGCGTTTTACCACTTGTATTCAAAAATAAAATCAATCCCCATTATATATATATGCAACAAATTAAGAACATAAGAAAGTTAACAAACGAGGAGGCCATTCGGCCCACCTTGCTTGTTTGGTTGTTAGTAGCTTATCGATCCCAGACTCTCATCAAGCAGCTTCTTGAAGGATCCAAGGGTGTCAGCTTCAACAACATTAGAGTTGGTTCCAGATCCTCACAATTCTCTGTAAAAATGTGCCTTCTATTTTGTGTTCTAAATGCCCCTATCTATTCACTTACCCGTCACTCACAATTTCCGACTCCGTCACCAGTTTTCTGATACAAAGCCCATCTCTTCAATGTTACAATATACTTGTTTAATCGTCACAGCCCAAAGTTTTTTGTTTTTTTTTTCTGGCATGGGAAATCAGTGTCTTTATTACTGTACAGTTACACAGCGCTTCCTCCAAAAACAACGCGAACAAGACAAGCTATTGTAATGTAAAAATTAATCATTTAAATTTTAGATACTGTGATGCATTTTTTTTTTTAAAAATCTGATCTTCAGTTGCTTTTATACATTTTCATTTGCAAGTGAACTGTGACATTTGGGTCTTATTGAGCAATATATTTTGCAATTTTGAATACCGTTTTAATTTCAGAA
This sequence comes from Acipenser ruthenus, assembly GCF_902713425.1. Taxonomy (NCBI): domain Eukaryota; kingdom Metazoa; phylum Chordata; class Actinopteri; order Acipenseriformes; family Acipenseridae; genus Acipenser; species Acipenser ruthenus. The sequence continues at coordinate 3,976,430 of NC_081222.1, forward strand.
TATTTTTTATTTTTAAATCTTTTGCTAAAATTGCCTTTTACATTTGACAGTTCTGTGCATGGGTAACATTTTGATTATTTTGCTGTGGGGTCGTTAATTTTCAGAATCATTGTTCTGAATTAAAATACTACTTCTGTTAAATATAGTACTGTACCAACAAAACCAACTACAGTACATTTAAGTGGAAGCCTACATCTTTTAAAAAAAAAAAAAAAGAGTCCTTTGAACCATGTAGTTTGGGTGGGAGGGGACAGTTTACAACGTGCTCTCCTTCATACACGTCAAATCAGATGAAAATCAGATATGCCTCACACTCGTTTAACTGTCACTGAAGTCAATTTGATAGGGTCTGATATGCAAGTGTTGACTAATACAATTCTTTGACAAATCCTTAAGTTTGACTTGAAGTCTTAAACATGGTCGCCACAGGTAATTTCTAGTATCGCTAGCTGTGCAACAAATATGAACGTGCCTTTAGTAAGGAATTACTAGACTTCTAGGCAAAACGTTAGTAAAATAATCATTGCCTTAGTTTCTCTACACATCTTGAAATTGGGTGTTTAATTACCATCAGAGCCAGAAGTTTGTTTAACTCTACTTTTATTATTGAGTGTCTAAGTTAGGCATGATTTATGATACGAATAGAGATGCCGTTTGCTTGGCATTTCAGTGACTTTGAAGTCGGGCACCCTGAGTTATGCAGAACAGTTCCTGATCAATAAAACCACCCAAGTCTGTGTAAAAAAAACAAACTGTTTAATGGAAGCCTTTGAAAACACATTCTACAGAGACAACATTCAGACACACCACCATACAGACAGAACAGAGGAAGCATCTGTACAACATCATAGAAAATGCATCCAACAGCCTCCAGTTTAAAAACAGAACACTGGTGAAGAATTAACATTGTTAACAAACCACTTGCATTTTAATTTACTGCACGGGGGCCTGCTTCTTCAAGTTATAAAAAGTTATCTCTGAACATCTTTACATTGTCTCTCAAAAGTCCAAACCACTCTGCAGTTTTACAATAAACATAACGGCTCCATTTCAGAGAAAAAAAAAAAAAAAAAAGGTTTGTGACCCAACACGGTCTATACAGAAACAAAACTAAGGAGAACCAACTATCAGAGATACTGACTGACTGTACAGATAAATACGACCATCACTGCCTCAAAAAAAACCCCCAAAAAACACATTTCCTCTATATTTATACAGAACAGAGTGCTGGACGGACCGATCATTCAATTATTCAGATTGAGTTCTCTACAGAAGTCAGGCGAGGGTCACTGGTGTTGACTGGACCAGCTTACAATATCAAGTGAAATGAAAAGAGAAGAAACAGCTGCTTGGGTTTGTTGCTGCTTTTCTTAGGAGACACAGTGGAGAACAGATATCCACACAAACCCAAGCAGCTGTTTCATCACTTGGAATGGTAAGCTGGCCCAAATCGACAAAGACCCTCAACAGAGGAGCACTTCATCCGAATAATCGGTTCGTGCAGCACTAACAAAAAGATATCCTAAGGAAAGGGACATCACTGTAGGTACTGTGTAAAGACTACTACTGGCTTTAAATGGAGTTCATGTTGATCATTTGGTAGATGATGAAGTAGGGAGATTTACTCAACCTCACAATATGGTAATGAATACACTCCAATCCTGTTAGTCAAGACCACCCTCAGTCTCCTTAATCCGTGTATCTACAATAACAGGTTTTCTTAGTGCTGGGAGCTTCAATTTGATGGCTGGTCCTAAACAAATGATTTAGAATTGGTCAGCGATAATCTCCACATCAACTTAAAACAAATACAGGCTATAGATGAAAGGCAGGGAAATTAATGAATTTAAAAGAAGCTATTCCGCAGCAGGTTCCTCAATTTTGTTGGCGTCACCACCTTCTTCATCAACCGGGATCCCCTCTTCTTCACCCAGCTCCATTCCCATCTCTTCCTCCTGCATCTCCGCAGTTTGGGGGTCCCCCCCTTCCTCCTCAGCAGCAGCCCCCTCTCCCTGCTGCTCTTGTTCCTCTTTCACCACTTGTTCCCCATTCCCATGTTCCCCCACCACCACACTCTCATTCATATCCCCTCCCTCCGCATTCTCCTGTTCCTCCTCCAACAGACTGTCGTTCAGATCCCCTCCCTCCGCATTCTCCTGTTCCTCCTCCAACAGACTGTCGTTCAGATCCCCTCCCTCCGCATTCTCCTGTTCCCCCTCCAACAGACTGTTGTTCAGATCCCCTCCCTCCGCATTCTCCTGTTCCCCCTCCCCTAGACTGTCGTTCAGATCCCCTCCCTCCGCATTCTCCCCTCCTTCCTCTTCCTGATCCTCTTTACTGTTCGGGTCGTATACAAAGGGGTTCTCTCCCTGTGAAAGAAAAGACACTTAGTTTAAAAATAACTATTACAAAGAAGCAGTAGGCACCTTCTTGGTATTCTGTACACCAGTGCAATTTTTTTTTCTTCCTTTGTAGAAAGATAGACCCCATTCTATATGGTTGTAAATGCATGTTAATTTCAAATGAAAGACATTTTCTTCTAACAAAATATACTAGCCATATTTAAATGGTTTCCAGTTTTGCAAGCCACAACACAATGAATCACATTGCAAATAGAAAGTTAGCATCATTGTATTTGTGGGACATATGTCCCTTATACCTTAAAGGGTTAACCAGGTATTTTAAGCCAGTCTTTGGTTGCACGTTCAGCTCTTACCTTCAGGTACTGGTCCAGCTTCTTGCAGATGACTTTGTGGTTCAGGATGCTCCGGGCGACAGACATGCTAGCCCTCTTGGACTGTTCCATCATGCCCTGCAGCAACAACATCATTACGATCAGGAGCTTACTTCAAGTCCAAGTGTTTGTCATTGAACTTAGTATTTATAAACATAATAGAGAAATCAGGCTTCTCTTTTTATGACTGAATGTATATTACTAATGATGTCCCAGTGTTTTAAAACACACACTAGCCCTGCTGCACCCAGTCCTGGGTTTCAGAACTTTAAGTTATGTCATTGAAATGACCAGATGCCAGGAGTTTGTTCATAAAACTGTAAGGGAGGAACAACTTATTTAACAAATTATAAGCTTAAGTTAATTCTCAAAGTCAGTTTTAAGCCATGATGTCCAACATTACAAGTCCCCATTGGCACCTATTAGCCACAATTCCACTTCTAATTCCTCAGTGTAGATCTTGCACCCAGTTCTATATAAAACAAGTTTGACATAAACAGATTAAATAGATCAATATCAGCCTTGTCATTTATTATTTATTTAATAACTTGTTTAACTGTCCATATCAAGTCAACAGTAGTTGATGTGGCAATCTTTGTAAAACAGACCCGACAGCATACATGAACACGCTCGACTGTATTACAGGTAGCACCGAACCCTTATAAACACACACTGCAGGCGCTACCTTGCGGTTGAGGTTGTGCTCGTGGGATTTCAGGTGCTTCTGGATCAGTCCGAGCTGCATGGGGATGAACAGGTCACAGGCAGCGCAGTGAGCAGCCTCCACCTTCCGCACAAAGTGCTCCATGCCGATATCTGCAGGGACACAACGCAGCGCATCACGTACCACAACTTTCCAAAAAAGTGGAAGCCAACCAGCAAAACCAACCAAGCTCGCTTTCAAGTTCTAATGCACTGAAGAGTCATGAGAATTTAAACCGAGTTTTTGATCCCTCCCTCCCAAGGGTTTGAAACAAACCAGGGAGGGAAATAAGACTGTCGCTTAACAGTTTCACCCATTCCAGGTTTTACTACGAGCTTGATTAGCCACAGTGTACAGGCAAATCAGGTATGTCTTGTTAACTCATAGTAACTAGGAATGGCTCAAATTGCTGAAGGATCAAATATATTGTGCAGACTTTGCAGATGAGCTTTAGCTGGGAAAATAGCAAAAGAGAATTGTAACAACTTTGCAAAGCTTGCAGGAGCTGAAATGAAGGATGGGATGAAAGTTTAAATGCAGGAGCATATTGTTTTACAGGAAGCATGCATGGGGTGCCACTGTGGACAGGATGTGCTCTGTTCACTGAAACAGAAAAGAGCCCTTGTATCAGGTTTAAAACACAAAGGAGCAAACCACACTAGGATCTGCAGTAACAAGGAGCTGGCAAGAGGGGATCACAAAAGAATATTTGAGAGACAGGACTATGACTGAGGAATGTGTGCTTGATTAGACAGTGTATAGGTAACAAGTTCAGGTATGTCTCATACAACATATTAAAACAGGAATGGATCAGGCTGCTATGTCTTGCTTCCATCCCTGCAGTGCACGTGTTTTTTCATCTCAATGATTCAGTTCTTTCCCCCTAAAGAAGCCTTTCTAACGCATACTTACCCCGAGTGAGGTCCTGTTCCTTGTATATCTGGGTGATAGCGGCGCTGACGTTGTCAATGTGGCCACGCCTCTCCTCTGTCCGCTTGCTTTTGTTTAACAGGTATTGCTGTGTGCAAAATATAAAAATAAAACAGTAATCGTAAAAGGACTTTGACAAGCGTACTTAAAGATGCTTCTATGTATTTCCCAGACTATTGCTAAATTACATTCAGGAGGAGTAAAAAGCAGTCTGTACCCAAAGTACAAAACCTTATGCCTATGTGTGCAATCATACAATAATCCAGTGTGTTGCACTGCTGCACATGTATTTAAGTGCATCATGTACAACCTGTAGTCTGCTGAGCAAGACCACTGTCTTACTGAAGTCAGATTAAAGATCCAAGCTGCTAGAGTAGATTATTATTATTATTTATTTATTTATTTATTTATTTTTTTAACTCCAGCTGGTCGCAAGACTCAAACATGATCCAGCCTTAACTCCTGTTAATGTATGCAGAAGAACCAAAAATAAACTAGTACAATTCTTTACAAGGCAAGGCTAGTTCATACTTGAGTCGTGTGCAACAGTCTGCAAGACTGGCACAAACTACCGTGGCCTACATCAACAAGGCAATGTTTGTTTCCTGAATGATGCACAGAGTCCACGTTTGTTAGCCCATACCTGCAGGAAGGCAGCTGTGGGGCTGGACAGCTTGGTGGCGAGGAACTTGAAGTGGTCCTTGTGGAACTTGCTCTCCAGATGACTCTTCATGTCTTCATCGTAGTAGGAGCGGAACTTGCACACCGAGCAGGCATACTGCACCCTGCCAGGACAGACAGAGAAGGAAGAACTGAATCACATTTCAGGATTATCAAGTCAATCTGCCCTGGACTTGAGGAAGCACCCTTTCTGTTAGGGGTGATGGAGGGAGAAGTTAAGTCTCCATGCCTCAAGTCTGCCCTGAATAGATGTTTGTTATCCAGAGATTTAAAAGACAACTATTTCACTTGACACAGTGGGTGGTTTCACAGGCCAATTACTTTATATAAAAAACACTGTCCAGGAATAAATGCAAATCGATTTGTGAAACTAGCCAAAAAAGCAGGACGAGAGGCTAGTCCATTAACCTACTGCACTACCAAGCCAAACGGTGGGTCAGAGTCAGTTTAATGTTGATTACAGTAGTCCTTCAAGGGTTACATTTGAAAGGGCAACGGTTACCTCTCGATAAGCCGGCTGCGTTGCCGCCTCTTCTGCTTCTCCTGGGTCTGCTTGCTGGCCTGCAGCTTGAGTTTGATCTGGTTGATCTCTTCCTGCATTGTGAGAGCTGATCCAGAGAGAGGCGTGAGCACATCAGGGACAAAGAGGCACAGCAGCCACATTCACCCCCACCATTGCCAGGGCTGTCAATTCACAATTAGAGCCAGCATCCAAAACATGAAAAAGGAGATCACCACAAACTACAATACTGATTGCGGTTTATCCCTTACAGAATCAATAACCTGTGCCAAAGAATGCCCTGAGCAAGATCCATCAAAACTGGATGATCGACTCTGCAGATGTATGCAGCGTGACTAACACCTTGGCTATATCTCTGCAGGGGATTATGAAAACATGAACTAACAGGCTTGCTTACCATCTTCCCCATCCGCTGTACCTTCACCTTCCTAAAAAAAAAAGCAAAAGGAGGAATTACTATTGGTATTTATTATCCATTAATTAGAAAATATTGTAATAAAATATTGTAAATCCAGAGCATGCATATATTCGGTTATACACTAATAATATGTAGAGACAATTAGTTTATTGGTAATGCTTTAACTTTAGAGTAACCCTTATCTGAAATTGACCCAAACTATAACAGACTGAACCAGGTAGACAACGTTTCAGCGTCCAAAGACTTGGGATGGCTACAATGCAATATTATAACAGCACCACCCCCCTGAGGTAGCAGGCAAGTATTCTTACAACTTTAGGCTTGGCTTCCCCATTGTCTGATTGTGCTTCCTCAGTCGTCTTCTCTGCAAGATAAACAAAGCAGAGTCAGCGCCCCGCACACCACACACACAATCAACACAGCGCCCCACACACCACACAATCAACACAGCGCCCCGCACACCACACACACAATCAACACAGCGCCCCGCACACCACACACACACACAATCAACACAGCGCCCCGCACACCACACACACAATCAACACAGCGCCCCGCACACCACACACAATCAACACAGCGCCCCGCACACCACACACACAGCATCCCGCACACCACACACACTCAACACAGCGCCCCGCACACCACACACACAATCAACACAGCGCCCCGCACACCACACACACAATCAACACAGCGCCCCGCACACCACACACACAATCAACACAGCGCCCCGCACACCACACACACAATCAACACAGCGCCCCGCACACCACACACACAATCAACACAGCGCCCTGCACACTACACACACAATCAACACAGCGCCCTGCACACTACACACAGAATCTACCGCACTATAGAACAAGCCCACAGAGACAAAAGGCTAGAGCGCTTACCATTTCCCAGCTTGGATCCCGACTCTTCCTTCTTTGCTACTTTGCTCTCCGGTGCATCCCCGCTGTTCTGCGTCTGCTTCCTTTTATTTTTGCCACCCTTCTGCGCCTTTGTCTGTGGGAACACAACACAGTGAGACCCTTCCCTAGCCAAGACGTACACTGTACAGCACTGCCTTACCCACCGAGGATAACCTGCCTTCACAGTTTAGGACAAGGGTGCCTGTCACTATTTAAAGCAGGGGTGTTGAGTTTAGAGTTTAAAATGAGTAAACAGAAGCCAAATCTAGAATTTACCACACCGTTGTCTAAAACATGCAGGTCAGATAGCCTTTGTGTTTGCACAGTAGTACGTGCACAGTGTAGGCCAACTTATCTCCCATTCAATAATTCAGTCTTTTCCACATATGCAGTTTCCCAAACATTTTAGCGGAGGCCCACCTGTTCATCTGCACTGGGCACTGAGGCCCACTATTAGCGCTTAAGAAAAATGACAAATTCAAACAGTTTTAAACCTGTAAACTGTAAACAAACTGAATCTAAATGGTTCTTTTTTCATATGAATCTTATTTTTCCTTCATTAGTATTTTATTGTTGCTTCTTGCAAAAAAAAAAAAAATTACTGTATATAAAAAAATTAGTGTTATTTTCATACTGCAGACAGGCTCAGCCATTGCCATTTATAGCTAAATTAACTGGTCATTTGTTAATACATGGGAATTGCAGTTTTTATTTCACAGGGATGGTACTGCCACCTCTTTGAGGAATGGTTTAGACAAAAGACCAGCACAGACCAGGACTAACACTAATCCTGGACGCCTCAATTTTGCCTTGGGTAAGGCTGTGTTAATCAGGGTCTGTGAAACCAGCTGAATGTATGTTTTTAGAAGTATGTTCCCAATGTTTTCAGACCCATTATCTACTTTACAGAGGCAGCTGTCTCAAGGATAGCGACACATTGCAACACACACTTGCAATTTTCATGCTCAAAAGTTGGCTACAATGCCTCATTTCCACTGCCAGTCCCCAAGTACAGCTGAGCTGGCCAGTCTGGGAGATGTGTAGCTGGAGGCTGTTTCCACTGACGCTCAGCTACACCTCAGAGAGCACAGCTTCATATCTCATACCCAACGGGGCCAAACTGTGCTGTGCGGAAGCACGTCATCGAAAGGCGTGTGCTAAAGAGAAAGTGTTTTGAACAGTGACGGCTGTTTTCCACCTCTTGTTATTGCTCGACTTAAGACTACGGGCAGCTGTGCAAAGACTGAAAATAAAACAGACACGAATGTTGGTTCAACTTCTCCCATCTTTGTTTGTTTGCTATATTCAAATCAATCCCACAATCCTACGTGATGTTTTAGTGCTGCACTGTGACCTTTAAAGAAGTTAGAAATCTGAAAGTGTTTGACAATCACGGAAATTCTGCGGCAGCTATTCAGTGTCGAGAAAATAAAAGAAATTGAAAAATACATTATTAATAATAATAATCTTTACTGCCACACTACTACTTCCTGAGTAAGCTAAACCTGACAATTCCACTGCAACGCAGTCAGACATCTTTAATGACATCTCACTCAGCTCAGCTGTACCTGGGACAGGCAATGGAAACCAGGGCCTAGAGGTTGCACAGAATTACATTATACTGGAAATTGCAATCCACTTTGAATTAGTCATGCCTTCCTGCGTTTACAATATTAAATCGTACCTTATATTTAATCAATCATATAAGCTAATAAATGCAATAGAACTTATATTACATATTAAAAGAACATTTCAGTTACAAACTGAGTTTGAAAATCAAAACTATCTTCCTTCCCTATACAAGGGAAAAGGACAGGGGCAAAACAAAATAAAATAAAAGGACAACCGCAACAAGATATTCAATAAATATTTTATACAGTGTCACAGAGAAGAAATGAAACCCAACTGGGCTACAAATTCATACTGTGTAAATAAATCATTAGAAAAAACAAAAAAAAGTTGTTGCAGTCCACACAGCACTTGGGTAATGTGGTGCGTTTACTGGAGTGCTTTTAAAGTAATAAAAAGGGATTGATTTGGCAGGAGGGGTGTGTGTAAGGCATGAGGATTAAGACAGAGGTGTTTTGCGTGTTTTTAAACACAGATACTTACTCTGGTGGGCACTCTCTTCCTCACACGCTGTCTGTCGACCCCAAACCCTGCAGCGCCTCCGAAGCGCCTGTCCCCAGGGGAACCCTTTTGGAACGCACCCATCTCGGGGTGCATGTCGTGGGAGAAAAGCGAGGGGGGCTTGCCCCCCGGGGAGGGGCCACGACTGCTGCCACTGCCCCGGGCTCCCGTTCGGGGCTCGCTCCACCTGTCTCCAAAACCCCTGCCGGCAGCTCCTCCCAGGCCGCGTTGAGAACGGCCGGGCCAGCCCTGGCCGAAGTTGTCCCGGGGTCTTTGGCTGTGGGCGTGGCCCGATCCGTAGGAGGGCATGGCAGAGGAGAAGGAGGAGGAGGGGGCGGGGTTACCGAAGCGCCCAGCCGCGTAGGAGCTGCCGCCCCGATGTTGGCGCTGTGGGTCCAGCCCCCCTTCACTGTAACCGTATGCAGATCTGTAGAGATCACGGTGGTTCAGTGAGGTGGACCGAGAGTCGTAGGACTCGTATTGGTCAAACCTGAAAGAGGTTCAAGAGCAAACAGGTCAGGGCAATCCTACATCTCCACTGTGTGGTGCTGTGCAGTACAGACAGAAAGAGATATAGCATATTACTTTGAATTAACGGTGCGGCGGTTTTTATTTATTTATATTGTAAAAACAGCTGCAGCACTTATTTGAAGTACTACGGTTTTCAAAAGGCGCAGATTGTTATTGTGTTTTTTTTTGTGTTTTTTTACAGTATTTGAGGGGGTGTATATTGAAGTTTATTTCTGTGGATACGACTTGATCAGGATGGCGAAGATGTCCTACAACTTTAAACTGAAAGCTGTTGAGCTTGCAGACCAGATCAGTGTTTGACTAGGTGGGGACACATACCAGTGTAGCGTAGAGATGGAAATAATGAGAGAAATGTCAACACTGAGGAGGTAGGTTTATTTTCCCTTTCTTTTCTTACAGCAGTATTAGAGTTAAGAGGGCTTAACTCTAATAAACGGTGCGGTTCTTTCTCTTCAACCAACAAGACAACTAAGCACTCAGTCCCCTGATCCAGGCAGGGCTTCGGTGAGGAAGAGGAGTTGATCCTGTGGCTATCCCCTAAAAAGCAATGCTACAGTGAGAGCCACACCAGCTTCTGTTCCCCATTGACACGCCAAAACACCACACACCGCACTCTCCGAACTTCCTGTCTGGATCAGGATTCTGAAGCATCTATTAGCCAAAATACCGTGCACACACCCAAAACAGAAATGCATTTAAGAACTTTCAATAATAACCATACAGCTCCTGCATTACAGAATTTCTAAATATATATATATTTTTTAGTGCTGCTGTATTCACTCCTACACCAGTATCTGTACATAGTGCTGTGTACCTATGGTATTCTTTTTGTTTGGATTCCATAAACTTTACAGTAAAATAGTTCTGCTCCAGTGTGTAACTATTTTTAAATGCATCGTATACGTGTTTATTCAATTAATTTTGTTTCTATTTGTACTGCTTTGCCATACTGTGTTTTTATGCATTTCTTTATTAAGTGCTGCATTTATCTGAGCTGGGTAGGGAAAAAAAATGTACGTTTCATTACTGAGCAGCATTTATTCAAGGGCAGCGTCTACTACAAATCTGATATCTGAGTGCAGCGCTTATTCAAGGGTGGCGGTAATTCAAAGTAATACGGTATATACAAAAATTAAACAAAAACCAAGGCAACCTTTTAAGATAGCCTTTAAAAATACATTCAAATAAAGGGGTGAACAAAACAGTAGAACAAAGCTTCTATGTTAGATCAAGAGGTTCTAGAAGGACAGTAGGGGCTGATCTTTGCTGGCGTGGGCCTCTGTGATCAGCCGCTAAGGTCAGGGCACTGGCTCGGGGTAAACTGGAGAGCATCGGGGGAGAAACCAGAAAGATGGCTCGGCCAATCCAGTCAACTTCAGAGGTTTGAAAGATCTAACCACTGCGTCTCTACAGAGCTGCAGCACAGCGAGACACCCTGCTTACAATTGCAAGAGAGGCACAAACAACAAGCCCCCAAGATTTTATTCCACATGGGCAAATCTTGGATTTAAGAACAAGAGAAATACAAGTTAACTTTACTCTTTGTTGCTAGTATGATTACACAAATATGCAGACCCTCCCACCCCAGTAAATAAATGAAATGTTTGAAATTTGTTCTGGCACCATTAACAGCTGTTCTGGTTTCTCTCATTGAATAGATTCATATTTTGGATGCAAGACAAACCGGGCAAGCGGAAACAAAACATTTAAGATACACTGGGACAGACTCCAAAATGAAGCCTCTAATTAGACTATGTCCTGGAAGCCCCCATATTTTCCTGACTTGCATGCTAACCAGTGACGGCTTTCTCAAATATTGTAATGGAGCAAAAGAAAACAAGTAACAAAGGACCAAAATGAAAACCAGAATGATCCTGGACAGATGCAATACTAAGACGTACTAACATACGTTCTTATTTAAAAATAAACATTTCTCCTGTTGATTCACAAAAAAAAAAAAAAAAACCCAAAGCTGTTCCCTGGGAGACCCATACGAGAATTAACGATCTAGTGAATATATTGCTACGCAAATTCAGCAACTTAGACGATGTTTAAAACGCAGATTTATAAGGCTTTTGAGCCAAAGAAAAAACTGAAAATGTTACTAAGCAAGAATAAACACAAGTTCATGCGGCAGCCTCTAAACTAACCAACCAGGAATCCCCTTGAAGCCCCTCCATCTACATTGCGTACCCCTAAACCCACACCCCACGTGTTTGGGGAGAGGGAAGGGGTGAAGCGTTACCTGTCTCCCTGCCGGCCTCCTCCCAGAGTCCCGGTATCGCCCTCTAGCTGCGAGAGCATGTCGAGCCGCTGGTTGATCTTGGCAATCACTGCGTCCGCGTTGGTGCCGGTGCTGGAGAGGGAGGAGCCAAGGCCGCTCTTGTTCGGGAGCTCCCAGCTCTTCGACTGCATCCCGTAACCCCCAAAGCTGGCCGACCCAGAGGGGTCCTTCTGGCCATAGCCATAGTCGTAGGATTCATAACCCCCTCCAGACCCTGCGAGGAGAGCAGCCAGGTTAGCAATGCAGCAGGTGTGGATTCATGAAGACTATGGTGTTCCCCTTGCCCATCACAGGGGTGGAAATAAGATCCATTCCTGTTTTTACTATGAGGCTGATTAGCCACAGTGTATATGCAACCAGCTAATGTGTGTCAAGCTCATAGTGGAACCAAGAACGGATCAAACTGCTGTGCAACGTGAGTCTTACTTCCAACCCTGCAGAATGCACAAGACAAACAACTTAATTAGGAAGAGAGTCACAATTGAAGGCAGTTAGTAAATGATTCTGGATAATTTATCACAGAAGCGTTCATTAACCCTTATACTGAACACATTGACATTACCTCTGTTACTGGTTCCAGTGTCCCAGCTGGAGTAGCCTGAAGAGTTTCCATACCCTGTTAAAAAAAAAATAATAGCGCTTATAAGAGCACCCAGTCCTGGGTTTCATAACTCCCCTTGTTCAGGGATATTACTGAAATGACCAGGAGCCATGATCGTGAACAATCAGTCTTCTGCTAAATCTACTCTGAACTGAGCGTTTCATGCCGCTATAAGGGAGGGGCAAATTATTTTAAAGCTCCTGATCATTTAAATATTATACTTGATTGAAAGAGGTTCTGAACCCCAGGCCTGGGTACAGCAGGGCTCCTGATCATTTCAATAATAGACTTCAGTCAAATTTATTATTATGGCAATACATCAAATCAGTACCATATATATATAAAAAGAGTCAACGCTTAAACTCTGCTAACTTCGTAATACTGCGGTAAATTAGTAATTACACTTTTTGTCTGCATTTCAATAACTTACTGTATCTTCAGTACGAACTGTTGTGTGTACGGTTCATTTATGCGTTCATCGGTACACTACTGGCGGATTTTAACATTGTAAACATTGCGTCGGACTATCACACATAATCATACCTAAACATTTGTAACCAATGGTTACCTTTGCATGTTACAAATATTTACATTAGATAAAGCGATACTACAAAAGACAGGCCCACTTTTTGCTACGCCGGCTTGCTTTGCTAGACCCAGTTCCTAACACAACTGATCAATTCCTTATTTTTATAAGACAATAAGCGTTGTTTTCATGCTTGCTCAGTAAGCACTGCAAAACAGAAGGCCCAGAGCAAAGCCATTGCCATTCGAGCAAGGAAGAGGGCCATTAACAACGGCGGCCATTTTGTTTAGTATTGCCGTTACCCTCGCCATCTTAATTGTAAAATTGAATGCACGCTTTTATTTTGACTGTATAGACAGCAATACGTCTGTATGTATGTATGTATGTATGTATGTATGTAGTTTGTGCAGTAAGGAGGCAGTTTTAAAAAAAAAGACTGCTTTCAAAATAAAGCTTTTGTTCATAACTGGATACGTTGGTGCGTAGAATACTATAGTACCAGGCATATATTGTGCATTTATCAAGTACGAGCGGTAACTATCCAGTGATCGGTATTTATTTTACTGTTTAATGTACTACGTGTATCTGTCATCATCAATCTAGCATTGAATCCAGCACCGCACAACGACTAAGCAATTTTTACTTTGTAATTTACTAAAAATAAAAAAGCATAGTTCTCTACTTAAATACCAGTATTGAGTTTTTTTTTTTTACATTTACATTGTTGATTTAACTGCCAGACTGACCACATAAAGCCGTGTTCCTTACCTGTCTTGTAACCACGACTATCCATTCTTTTTTCTATGTCTGATCCAGCCGCAGGAAGTGAGGGACTATAATAACAAAGACAGCACGCCCCCCGAAACGGATTGGCTGAAGGAGATGAAAGGATATTTTAATTTGGTAATGCGGCCGCCATTCAAATTTACGTACTAAGTCGACGCTAGGTGGGCGGGGGTGTGGGGGAGGGCGGGACATAAATAACGCGCACTCATAGGTTAGCAAAATCACCGTTCCAAAGCCAGCGTTGGGTAGAGTGGCTGTGCGGCTTGGAACAGATGGCTATAGTTTTTATAGCTGGGGCTGTGTGCGTGCCAGTGGCAAACAGTCAGATTTCAACCCATTCAGTGAAAAAAATCACAATACAAGCTGTAATTGTGTCATTTCATACATTTACTTAACTTTTGCAGTTACAAAGTGAGAGTAAGTTATCATAATAATATAGTTAAAATTTAAAATAGCATGTAGATATCAAATAAAATAAAATGACAAAGTCTACAGGTCTACATGTGTGCAACATTTATATGCATATGTGAAAAGACTCACTGCACACTCAGTAGTGAATAAACACTAAGCTGACATAGGGTTATCAGCATATTACTCCATGTACTAGGACAGTTTGAGACAGATCAGGCTTTTCAAATCACACTGCAAAGCTTTTTGGTATGTTTTACCTGTCCCAGGTACCTTTCACAACAGGACTACACTTACCAGAATGCAGTTGGGTGTGGCTTGAACAGCTTGAATTGTCCTACACAGCCTCCCTAGTGCATCAGCACACACAACACCGGCGATGCTGACTCCAGTGATCAGGCAAAGTGCAGCCTCCCTAGCGCCTCAGCATGGCAGCCGTCTGCAATGGGCTGGGTGGGGCACTTCTCAGGGGTCTTCTGATGGGCACCTCCCATCTGAAATCAAAGCAATTCACATTACTTTTGAAGATACCAGCGCTTTACACTAATTGCAGCACAGCATGTGCTGTCATTGAATGTTAATAACAGCCTTAGCAGGATATTCAGCTCAATGATGCAGCATTTGAAATGATCAGGGATGGAAATGAGACTCTTACTGCATAGCAGTGTCACCTATTCCAAGTTTTACTACGAGCTTCATTAGCCCCCAGTGTATAGGTAACAAGCTCAGGTGTGTCTTGTTAAACTCACAGTAAAACCAGAAATGGGTCAAACTTATTTCCACCCCTGCGGAATGCACGAGACAAATTACTTTTTAATTAGGGAGGGAGTCACAGTTGAAGGCAGTTAGTAACAGTGGCACTGGAACAATTTTTAAAATGGGGGTGCTGAAAGCCATTGAACAAAACTGTAACCCCTGCCACACCACCAGCACCCCTAGTTCCAGCGCCCCTGTATATGATGGAAGCCACGCTCGGCACCCCCAGCACCCCTAGTTCCAGCGCCCCTGTATATGATGGAAGCCATGCTCCGCACCCCCAGCACCCCTAGTTCCAGCGGCCCAGGTTAGTAAATGATCACAGCAGTTAGTAACTGATCATAGACGTTTCAGAGCTCCCCTTGTTCAGCTATATTATTGAAATTATATTAATCAATCAGGCCTCTGTTACAGAGTGTTATGTGGCTAGAAGGGAGGGACAATTTATTTCAAAGCAAACTCCTGGCTCCTGATCATTTCAATAATAGACTTCATTGAGGGGAGTTCTAAAACCCAGGACTGGGTGCAGCAGCAGGGCTAGTGTGAGTTTCAAGCCATCTGTTACTGTTTAAAATGCATTGAATAAGACACCAAGTTTTAATATTTAATTATTGCAATTTATATCACAATGAGGTACCGTGTCTATAAAAACACAGTCAATTTCGTAATAGCACCATACATTAAATCGATTTACAATGTTCTTTATTTTTTTGAACTGCATTTCATATTAACTTGATTGTTGCAGACATCATTAGAGCGGTACAGTACAGTCAGTACTGAGAGCACAGTATGAATTGTTGTGTGCACTGTTCATTTCTGCAGGATACTCAGCGCAGTGATGCAGTATTTGAAATGATCAGGGATGGAAATGAGACTCCTATTGCAAAGCAGTTTCACCCATTGCAGGTTTTACTACGAGTTTGATTAGCCACAGTGTATAGATAACACATTATCACATTAAACTCATAGTGAAACCAGGAATGGATCAAACCGCTATGCAACGGGAGTCTTATTTCCATCCCTGATAATGATGTTGCAGTGTTTGAATGCATATTGAAAGCTCAGGGCTGTCAGCATGTCATGTGTGTCTTCGTTGGGGAAGACGTTTTTTTTTTACTGATACACCTTCTTCATCTTTTCCACTGTTTAGCTTTGCAAGGTTTTCAAAGGGAGGGGGCTTCTCACCTGCAGCAGTGTGACTAATACAGACCCTCACAGACCCCCCCCCCCCCCCAGGCAGGTCCACACTGTGCCTTCTCCTGCCTTTAGTTTTAATATCATTCTTCTTCTTAGTTTTTTCTCATAATTCAATTGCATTCAAATGATATAGCTGGACCGATATGATATATTTTTCATGGTTATATCTGCAAAACTAAAACCAAAAGCTGATCTGCCTGTAAAGATGGAATGGGGTTGTTTTTTAAAGCACCTCTTCAGTTTGCTATTGGCTGTTTCCTTCTTTGCATCATCTGTGTCTGTCTTCTAGACGCTGCAACACATACCTGCTTCTGTTCTTTGGGAATGCAGAGCGTGTAAAACTGGTGAAGTTAACCTGCCTCAGTGTCTTAGACATCAGATAGACCCATATTTCACTAAAGCTGTTAATTTATTAAATAAACATATGTACCAAAAGTAAAGCATTGTTTTTTTTTTGTGTGTGTTTGTGACAGGACAGCGTCACGGCCAAGCGGTTACCGGCAGGAAGAAGACTCAGAAGCTGGAAAGCTGCAGTTTAAGTCTTAAGTTAAAGTGCATGTTTATTAATCCCACAGGGGGACAAAACCACAATAAACAAACAAATATGGCACGAGGGCCAAAATATAGCGTCAAACACAAAACTTACAAGAGCCAGGCTGAGCTACGGCTTCACTGGCTTTCCTTCTCCAAACACCACCCCCAAACAAAGGGGGGCTTTCCCCTTTTTATAGAGATGGCATTCCCTAATTAGCACCAATTAACTCATTAGAGAATGACCGGTGATGGTTTGCAAGGATAGCATTTAACCCCATCCCTGCCACAGTGTCAATCAGTATTTTAACGTGCTTGAGTGGGTCAAATTATGGGTGAAAACTCTGAATCGATGATGTCAGTGACGATGGACTAACGGAGAGCTGACCAACCTTTTTGGTTTGAAGAGCCAGACTGATGCCTACGGAGTTCCTGGAGAGCTGTAAGGTCAATGAAGGTTAAACATATATTGGGAGCTTCACACACACGCAGGTAGGCAAGATACATAAGACAGGCAGTCATTAGTGAGAGTGAGACAAGCTACCTAAATCCTCTCCTGATGACAGACCATCTCCATACCTGAGCTTTCTCCCAGAACATTAGGTAACTGATTGACATCAGAGTTCTGTTCATAACTAGGTGCTACTTTATTGTGTCTAATGATAATGTTTAAGCTATATGTGTGAAACCTGAATACTGGAATCAATAAAGGAAACTTACTGACACATCAATTGGCATTGCGTGCACTCATTCACAGACATCATTAATTAGTTTATTAGTTTCTTTACAGAGCCATACAATACAAGTACAAGATTACAAATAAAGAAAGACTGCAACATAAAATAAGTTCAGTTTACTAAAAACTAAATGGCACACTGAAGAGCAGCAGAGACATTTTAAAAATCGATGAGGGTTAACCCGGCTGCACTGAGACGCAGCTTCAGTGCGACTGTGATCATGAAAACAGGAGTGATCTTTTGACATTGTGACAGTGTTTGCTTCTACCAAAGACAAGCCCTTGTCTTCTTTCCAAACCATTAAGAGCCTTGAATAAGATACTCCACTTCTGATCCAAGAGTCATATTGTAGAGCTCAGTGAGACACAGAGGGCTCAAAACCATGACGTTTATAAATACACCCACTAGGGGGAGCTGTGACACCATGTACTGAATTCCATAAGTTATAATAAACAGCCAAAAAACATTGTGTATCAGACAAAAATATATATATATACCCATCTGCATGAAAACCTCAGGGTTTGAGAATTTCAATTTTCGGTCAGCAGTCAGTGATATAGAAACAATAGGCACTCGTGTGAAAATATTCAACCACTCTGTGCTTTAATGAAGCATTTTAAACAACTTCTAAAAAGCCTCATGCATGCTCCCATTTGTGTGTACTTGTTCTTTTTCTCAATCTTTAGTTTGCCTATTTGAACAGTTTTTCCAAGATGTTCAGCTCCAGTGGTTTGATTTCATACGCACAACAAATCAAAACTACAGAAGCAATGGGGCGTTCTAATACATGTCTACACTGCTGTATATATATATATATATATATATATATATATATATATATAACATATTCTAATGCTCAAAGCATTCCCATTAAGGGGTGTTAAATGTAAAAATATATACTGTTTATACAGTGTCAGGTTCCTGATTTAATTCATAGCCTTTTTCCTCTACACATTATTAGTGCAGCGTGCATTAATAGCACATTCATTTATCTAAACCCTTCACTTGCTTCTTGTGAGGGCTTATCAGAGTGGTTACCAGCATTCACAACATGTTAACGTTTAGAAGCTTTAACATTTTTCATCTTAAAGTTTAACGTTTAAGAAATCAGAGAGCATCCACCCTACCCCCCTGTTCCCAAGGCAGGTAATGGGACTGGGGAAATTTAAAGGGGCCAACGCCAAGACCACCCAAGTGACCCGCATTCCACGGGTCAGACCCGCACATTGGCATTAAAATCATCAGACCTGCATATAAAACTCATATGTAATGCAATTGTACATACACTCCAGTCATTGATGGGCTCTTAATTCAAGTTGCAAATTATATAATTTTAAATGAAGCAATGTTGTTGTTTCTTTTATTGATTCGAAATGCAGTTTGAATAATTTAGGTTGGATGAATCGTTGTCCGGTCGTTGTCTATACACAGCAGATAGCCTGGAGCAGCATTCCAGCTGCTGAAACTATACACGGCAAGAGCGATGCTGTCCGGTTCACTCTGACGCACTGCAGGGAGTCTTAGCGAGAGAGAGAGCAACATCGCTTTTTATTATATTTATCCAATATAATACAAACGTGTACAAACGTCTAACACTGTAGAAGGTTGAAAAACAGGTTTATTTTAAGGCGGACAGACTTCACATTAAATAGCACTCTGTATGATGATACTGTGGGCCACTAGTCCTGTTCAAGTCAATATACTTTTAGTTTTGTTTCCCTTACAGAAAGTTACAGCAGTGTGGTGTCTGGTAAAAGCACAGCAAAGGATGGCACAGATCAAAAAGCATGGTTAAAACCAGAGGAAGGCGTAGGTTCCCCCAAAACAAGAGCTTGAAGTGATTCGAAAGAGGGGATTTTTCTAGCAAGGGTAGGTACCCTGTTTTCTATTTTTCTATCAGTGCTGACCTCTGGTAAAAATCTGATTAAACACGCAGCCACTGACCACTCGCTGCAAGCAAGCGCCTTAAACACGGTACAAAAGAGCCAGGCCAGTTTGCACAAGCAGTTATAATCCTAAGCCTTCACCTCCAGGGCCGGCACATCACAAGCACATTCTGCAATAAGTGCTGAGAGATCATTGAACATTGAGCGACTTTTTCATATTCAGTGCTACTGAATGATTTTTTTTTGTATCTCATTTTGGAATCTTGTATTTAATCAAACCAGTGGCGTAACTTTGGTTTGAAAAGCAGAGGGGGTAGTTTCTGTAGCTCGGGCATATAGTAATAAAATAAAAAATAAACGATCATTTCATTCAGGGTGTCGTCTTTGCGGTCGTGAACTCCATCTTTGGGGTCTTATTGTCGTCTCGACGACAATGAGATCCCAATGTGTTCAAATAGAAAATATATTGTTATAGTATTGAGACAAGAGACATGGGAAATGGTATCACGACTGAGAAACTTCACAATGAAAAGAAAAAAAAACTTATAGAAACAGTTCTTTACTACCGGGCTCTGCTTTCTCCTCAGCTTGAGATCACCCACAATGCATTGCGTGCCAGCACTGCCTCAGGTGATCGCTGTTTCCCCAGGGCTCTAGTGGAGACTTCTACACTGACTAGTGATGATATGAATAAACGATTGAGAAGTTTTAGTACTGCTGCAATGTGAGGAGATGTATGTATGCTTGTGGTATCACTACAGTTCATGATGTACCCTCTATTTCCACAATGAGACAAGGGGACCTATTTTCAACGGTTTTCTGCAATCTTTAATTAACTCCTGCTTTTTGAAAGAAGAAAAAAGCATGCAAGTTACAAAATGAGAACTGCTGAATGCTTTGGATACCATTGCTTAGTTGTTTGGTTCCAGTTTTGTCAAATTAACAGGAGTTCATTAAAGACTGGAGTAAACGCTTTGAAAATACAGCCCAAAATGTTAGAAAGGCATTTTGTTAAAACAGTTGGAGTTGGTAGGAGTCGGTGAAGTGGAGTTCAGTCAGGGTCAGAGGGACAGATTGAGCTGACAGATAGCTCTGCAGCAGCTGCTCATATCCACTCGCTTCCAGTCTGAACTCTTCCAATTGAATTCTCTACTGATTCAGAGGAGCGCACAACATTACATTCTGTTTTCTCGAGTGTCTCCACCAACAAATACACTTTGGGAAGTGGCTGTCTGTCCAAACAGACGTGACGGATTAAAACCCACAGTGGAATTTTGACAATCAGGAGCCAAGTCAGAGCAGACCTGGTTTCTGTAGACTTTATCAAAGTGTTTTAAGAACAGAAGAACATTTCTGAATGAGAGGAGGCTGACTGATCTCAAAACCATGTGATTCAGGAGCTACAACACGACTAGGCAGCCCATTCTACACCCTCACCACTCTCTGTGTGAAGAGTCTCCTTCAGCAACATGACTAGGTAACCCATTCCATCCCCTCACCACTCTCTGTGTGAAGAAGAGTCTCCTTCAGCAACATGACTATGGGTAGCGTATTCCATCCCCTCCCCACTCTCTGTGTGAAGAAGAGTCTCCTTCAACAACATGACTAGGTAACCCATTCCATCCCCTCACCACTCTCTGTGTGAATAAGAGTCTCCTTCAGCAACATGACTAGGTAACCCATTCCATCCCCTCACCACTCTGTGTGTGTGTGAAGAAGAGTCTCCTTCAGCAACATGACTAGGTAACCCACTCCACACCCTCACCACTCTCTGTGTGAAGAAGTGTCTCCTACCCTCTGTCCTGAGTCCTTCTCCAGCTGTGTCCTCTGGTCCTAGTTTTTGTGCTGTGCTTTTAAAGATGTCAGCCTTCTTAAACCAGGTGACAGACACCGCCCCACCTTATAAATGTTTACCCGGTACATGTGCATTGAAATGTTGTATTTGTGCAGCTTCCTCTGCCTGTCTGCCTGTCTAGTGTCTCTACTGCACTTAGAACAGCTTCCCCTTTCACACCGTAGTATTGAAAACTGAAAAAAGCACAATTAATTGAAATTCAGCAACAGGCGCATGAGTTTTGATGTGGACTCCCCTAAAGTAAATGTGTTGTATCTCATAATGACGGCTAAGAATAATATAGGGGACGTTAGCCTCTCGAGTTGCAGCAGGGTGCAGGATAGGAAAAACAGAAAAAAAGGAAGAAAGAGAGGTGCGTCGTTGCGCTGGGTCTAGGTTCCCTCTGTGTCGAACTTCATGTCGCCGTGGTTACGGGAGCCCGAGGCCAGCGTCCCGTCTCTGATGCGCTGGCGGAACATGAAGGGGAAGGCCTTCTTGAAGGACTTGCGGAAGCTCTCGCCCATGAAGGAGTAGACGATGGGGTTGAGCGCGGAGTTGGCGTAGGACATGCAGTTGGCCCAGGTCTTGATCTTGTAGGTCTCGTAGTTGGCCTGGAAGCCCCTGTAGAAGCCCTGCACCAGCAGGAAGAGCTGGATGGGGCCCCAGCACACGCTGAAGAGCAGCACGATCGCCACCACCATCCGAGTAACACGGGCACGCAGCACCATGGAGCGCTCCGAGAGCTGGGGCACCGGCTGAAAGAGGGGGGGGAGGGGTGGAGGGGAGGGGAAGCAAGCAGGAGAAATGGAGAGGAAGGGGAAATAGGTGGGAGATCAAAAGAGTGGGGAAGAGAGGGGAGATAGAGAGTGGAGAGAAAGGACGGAGGGAGAAAGGTTATGCCTGGTTTCCACTGACAAGAAACAAAAGCAAGCAAAAAAATGTATACAAATATATGATCTTAAAAAGTCCAGTTGTGCTTCTGGGTTTCTAAGCTTGAATGACCGGATTGGTTCTCAAATGTCTTTGCAATGGGAGTCTTATTATTATTATAAAGCTCACAACATGAATGAAAAACCTGGACAGACTCTCAGACTGTTCTGCAATGGGAGTCTTGTTGTTATTATTAAGCTCACAGAATGAATGTAAAACCCAGACTGCTCTGCAATGGGAGGGCATACAGCCCATTGATCTACCAGTGATAAGGTTGTCAATGCGTTCAAGAGGCAAGGAAATGGATTTTAAAGCTGTGGCTAGCACTCTAAATTCATTTGGATTTTAATTTAGCTCAGTGCCCTGCATTGTTTCGCTTGCACACAAGGGTGTCTAAATGGAAATTCTGAAATGGGCAAGCAAAACACAGCTGAGTTCCCAAGTTTCACAAGGACAATATTAAAGTTAAGCAAGCTGCCTGTAAATATGATCTGAGATGAATTCAAACTCAATTTACACTTGGAATCGTGCATCAATGACATCCAATAGGCAGCCCATGACATCCAGTCTGTCTGAGAGGCTAAGCTGGTCCTTGAAAAAAAGATACTTTGATAAATCTTTCATTCGCTGCATAGGTCTGACATGTGCAGTTTTGAAAGAAACACATGCTATCTCCAACATGTGTTCCAAAATATAGGGAAAATAAACTTCACAGTCTGCTTGCCTTGTCTGCCAGGAAGTCTGTAACACTTGGACTCCCTAGGTCATTTCACCTGTTTCTGGGGTCAAAGCATCTTAGTGGCTGCAAAGCATGTCAGTCATTTGAGGAAGCAGCTGATTGGTTACCAACAGGACACATGGCTCTGAAGGGGTGGGGAAAATTTCACTCTCCAGGAGAAATGAGCCAGGAAGTGCAAGATTGTGCCTCTGAAAGCAGGCCCTGCAAACAGAAATGTCTTTAACCTAATGGTGATACTTTGTTTTACAATTAAAATACTGTACATGTTTGCAAAAACTCCACATTTGATACCTAGAGTAAATTTGAAAGCATGGTGTGGGCATGAATGAAAAGATAAGATTCTGCAAACCTTGCAGTCTGGCTTTCCAGGGAATGCAAGACTAGTCCTGTCTCCGTGATGGATGCCCCGGTAATTTCAGATTGTTATCCAACAGAAGATGAATTAGAAGAATTTCCACATTTCTTAAACGCATTGAGGCATTCATTCTGAGATGTAAGCAAGACGGCAAGAATATACATCACGGTTCTCGGGATCACGAATACGAAGGTCAGCGTAACCTACAGACGCAGCGTTTACATAAAGAAGTAAAAGACGTAGAGTAACACTGGTAGCGTTACAAAACTAGTAACAAACAAGGCTCATTTAAAGACACAAAATTATTCCAAAGTGTGTTTTATTTTTCTCTCATAGAATACCTCACTGATTGCATTTTGCTGTAAAGACCTGAATAAATGTGTCTCCTAATGATACAGATTCCAATAGCTGAACAGCATCGTGAAACGTGAGCCACGCATATTAGTAAAGTCGTGTTACAAAACAATCAATCGATCAATCTGTATTTATATAGCACAATCAGCAATGCAGAGTGAAGCACGGGTCTTTTGATGGCCAGAAGTTCTCTTTGTATGGACCTGCCATCGGCATTTGTTCCTGTGTTTTGAATCCTATGTTGTGCGATGTTACTAATTTTAAGGTAATTTTCCCTACTTTGCATCCATGTTTTTAATGTGAGTGCCATCTTTAAACAATGTCTTTTAATATTTACATAACATATCAACTCAAGAAAGTTTAAGAACGAGAGGAGGTCATTCCACCCCTCTAAGCTTGTCCGGTTCCTAGCAGCTGATTGATCTCAAAACGTTGTCAAATCGGGTCTTAAAGGATCCAAGTGTTTCTGCCTCAACAACATGACTAGGTAGCCCATTCCATCCCCTCACCACTCTCCGTGTGATGAAGAGTCTCCTTCCTTCTGGACTGAGTCCCTCCCCAGCTGTGTCCTCTGGTCCTAGTTTTTGTGCTGCGTTTTTAAAGATTTCAGCCAAGTTTCACAACTAATTCTTTGCTCTAATGATTTCAATTCCGTTTTTATACCAGGTGACAGAAGTCTATCTCCTCTCAATATCCATCTCAATGCTCAACATCATACACTGAAGATTTTTAATGACAAAACAAATAACAAAACAGATCCAGAGTAGGAAAGAAGGCCTTGTAGTGTCCATCTAAACACATGAAGACCTTGTAGTGATCAGCCAAACACACGAAGACCTTGAAATGATCATCCAAACACATGAAGACCTTGAAATGATCATCCAAACACATGAAGACCTTGTAGTGATCATCCAAACACATGAAGACCTTGTAGTGATCATCCAAACACATGAAGACTTTGTAGTGATCATCCAAACACATGAAGACCTTGTAGTGATCATCCAAACACATGAAGACCTTGAAATGATCATCACACACATGCACACAATAGCTTTGCAGGCTACCTGGTAGTTGTTGTCGACTGGTTCCACCACGGGTCTCCCCACTCTCTTCAGCATGATTGTGTAGCACACACAGATAGTGATGAGGGGCAGCAGGTACACAGCCAGGAAGGAGTAGAGGATGTAGACTTTCTGCTGGGCCTCTGTGGGGAACTTCTCAATGCAATAGGTGCGCAGGCCATACCAGAGCCCCACCTCGATCCGGTGGTACAAAGCCATGG
The DNA here is from genome assembly GCF_902713425.1 of Acipenser ruthenus. Classification (NCBI taxonomy): domain Eukaryota; kingdom Metazoa; phylum Chordata; class Actinopteri; order Acipenseriformes; family Acipenseridae; genus Acipenser; species Acipenser ruthenus. The sequence goes on from NC_081222.1 coordinate 4,001,200, forward strand.
GCAGAGAAAGGATGCAGGACCCTGCAGGACAGGACAGGACAGGACAGATCACGACAGGACAGTGTTAAGTGCCTCACTTACTGTATGTGGATTGAACCCTATCAATTCACTCGCTACGACAGTTTAGTTCAGTGAGACTTTGTTAACAGCAAGCACAGTACAGAGAAGGTAGCGACCCCAGATATATAAAGTGTAGCAGTCTTCTCACATCAGACTCTAGCGCTGCTCAATTTATACCAACTTGGTTACATCTTTCTTCAGAGCTCCTTCTTCTTTGTAACAGGTCCCCAGATGCACTGTTAACATCTGCACTATTTTCACATTCCAATTCCACTGCTTGCTTCTCGGTTTCCACACATTCTTTGCAAAACAATCCTTCAGCTGGCTCACAGCACATGCACTCGATTCCACTCACGCTGTTATAAGCCATTTCAGTGTGAAGGGTTGTAAGGGTACAGGCAGCCTTCATATATCATACCCAGGTAAGGAATACATTTCCTTATCACCTGCCCACTCTTGCTTATACTTAGACTTATTTTTACGTCACAGAAAATTCTTGTCTTTACCACATCCGAATACAATCTTAAGTTCAAACAAAGTTCACAGACAAAATGATGCTACCATAGCAACTCAGAAAACGACAATCAGTATTTTATATCATAACAACAGGACAACCCTTATAAAAAATGTTAATAGTAAAAGCATAGCAAAGTGTAAGAAAGCACAGTAAAAGCATGGTAAAGCAGAGGCGAGCATTGCAAAGCATAGAGAGGTATGGTAAAGCATAGGGAAGCATTGTGAAGCACAGAGAGGTATGGTAAAGCATAGGGAAGCATTGTAAAGCACAGAGAGGTGTGGTAAAGCATAGGGAAGCATTGTAAAGCACAGAGAGGTGTGGTAAAGCATAGGGAAGCATTGTAAAGCACAGAGAGGTGTGGTAAAGCATAGGGAAGCATTGTAAAGCACAGAGAGGTATGGTAAAGCATTGTAAAGCACAGAGAGGTATGGTAAAGCATAGGGAAGCATTGTGAAGCACAGAGAGGTATGGTAAAGCATAGGGAAGCATTGTAAAGCACAGAGAGGTATGGTAAAGCATAGGGAAGCATTGTAAAACACAGAGAGGTATAGGGAAGCATTGTAAATCACAGAGAGGTATGGTAAAGCATAGGGAAGCATTGTAAAGCACAGAGAGGTATAGGGAAGCATTGTAAATCACAGAGAGGTATGGTAAAGCATAGGGAAGCATTGTAAAACAGAGAGGTATGGTGAAGCATTGTAAAGCACAGAGAGGTATGGTAAAGCATAGGGAAGCATTGTAAAGCACAGAGTGGTATGGTAAAGCACAGGGAAGCATTGTAAAGCACAGAGAGGTATGGTAAAGCATTGTAAAGCGCAGAGAGGTATGGTAAAGCATAGGGAAGCATTGTGAAGCACAGAGAGGTATGGTAAAGCATAGGGAAGCATTGTAAAGCACAGAGAGGTATAGGGAAGCATTGTAAATCACAGAGAGGTATGGTAAAGCATAGGGAAGCATTGTAAAACAGAGAGGTATGGTGAAGCATTGTAAATCACAGAGAGGTATGGTAAAGCGTAGGGAAGCATTGTAAAGCACAGAGAGGTATGGTAAAGCATAGGGAAGCATTGTAAAGCACAGAGAGGCATGGTAAAGCATAGGGAAGCATTGTAAAACAGAGAGGTATGGTGAAGCATAGGGAAGCATTGTAAAGCACAGAGAGGTATGGTAAAGCACAGGGAAGCATTGTAAAGCAGAGAGGTCTGGTAAAGCATAGGGAAGCATTGTAAAGCACAGAGAGGTATGGTAAAGCACAGGGAAGCATTGTAAAGCAGAGAGGTATGGTAAAGCATAGGGAAGCATTGTAAAGCACAGAGAGGTATGGTAAAGCACAGGGAAGCATTGTAAAGCAGAGAGGTATGGTAAAGCATAGGGAAGCATTGTAAAGCACAGAGAGGTATGGTGAAGCATATTGATATGCAAACCTTGGTAAACTAACCCTTATAAAAGTTTTCCATAGTAAAAGCGCAGCAAAGTGTAATAAAGCACAGGGAAACATGTTTTGCTGATTTATATGTAATACAAACCAAACAGCCTAACTGAACCTAAAAGCCATTAAACTGAGAACCTGATGTGATTATAACTTATCAACGCAGGTGTTTTTTCTCAGGTTGTGTCAGCTAGCGAGTCTGCAAGATGTGTTTTAATTGCTTTGGATGTGATCCGCGACCATTCCTCAACGATTCCTTCAGGGAAGCTGGTGCGCAAATCACCACCAATGTGTGATTGCTGGGTGTCTTACCAATAAGACTTTAAAGGGTTAAACTTTTAAACGGTAAACATTTGACAGCACATGTTTGATGTTTAGTCTTGCATTGGTTTGTACATTGTATTGAAGTGTTTCAGCCCTTGCAGTATCTCGGAGCATTGTTATCTAAACACTGTGTGTGAAAAGCAGAGCTCGCTCTCCCCTTTTAATGATAGTTTCAATCAGGACTTCAGTCGATAATGATGTGAAAAAAACTATGCAATGCATTATCATGGAATATGTTTGTGGTACAGTTAAAAAGGTGAAACCCACAGCGCTGGATCCTATTCCCACTTCACTGTTTAAAGAACTATTCCCCAAACATTGCAGTTTTGAATATCGTTAACCGTTCACTTTTATCAGTACTGTTCTGAACTCATTCAACACTGCTGTAGTAAAACCTCTGCTCAAGAAACCCACCTTAGAGCCCAATGTTCTTAACAACTACAGGCTTATTTCCAGTCTGCCATTTCTGTCTAAAGTCTTAGAAAGAGTAGTGGCTGAGCAACACATTTCTGGGAGTTCATAACATTTGAGAAATTTCAGTCTGGGTTCAGGTCTTCTCATAGCAGTGAGACAGCACTTATTCGAGTGGTAAATGATGTGCTGTGATCCTCGGACATGGGCTCACCTTCAGTTCTTATATTACTAGATTGAAGTGCTGCGTTCGACACTATTGATCATTCTGTTTTATGAATTGATCGCTTTAAGAACATGGTGGGATTGTCCGGTAGTGACCTGTCTTGGTTTTGATCCTCTCTCTCAAACAGGCTTCAATTTGTTAAAATTGTGGAGGAGACTTCTTTTCTTGTCAAAGGTTGCATGTGGGCTCGATTGTTGGCCCAATTCTGTTTTCTTTGTGTATGCTACCTTTAGGCAACATTATTCATAGACATGTTCATTTTCATTGGTTCTCTGTCGATACCCAATTATATCTACCTCTCTTTTATAATGTATCTGATATATCTGAAAATGTTTTCCTACCCTTTCTTGCTTATTTTACTGTTTTACTCTTGTATTGTTTGGTTTTTATTAGGCTTCCAGGCCCATAGGGCTGGGAATCCTATTGTTATTGCTGGGATTACTCTTCTTATTATTTTCCTTTCCTCCAGAGTTGCTCAAACTCACCAGATTCGGTAAGATGGGAGATGCTTATGGGAAGATGGAAAATACTAAAATAATTTATGTCGTAGGTCACATGGTTTGGTCGCCATATTGGATTGAAAAAAGAAAATTGCCTAAATATAAAAATCTGTCTTTTGAAAACGTCTTATTGCAGAGTGCTGAAAGTTGGTATAGTTGTTGAGGGATAGTCCAAGATTAACTGGTGTTCGTAAGAAGCTGACAGGTTGTGTGGGATGGCGGCCATGCTGCATACTAAAACAAGTCTACGTTTTCAATTAAAATCAGCATGAAGGTTTGAACATTTAATCTGTTAGAAGCAGATTTACAGCCTCACTTACCGATCCAAATGCCGACACTGACTGCCATGGCAACGCGGGGGGTACGTCGCCGTAGCGACTGGAGCGGGTACAGAGTGGCGTAGCAGCGATCCACACTCATGGCCGTCAGTGTGATGCAGGTGGCCTGAACTGTGACCTACAGCAAGAAAAACAGGAAGAGAAGGATGAGGAATTGTGACAAAGACGGCCGGAGTGCGTGGCGTCAGACCAGATCCAGGAAATAAACAACAGAGACTTGGGGTTTTGGTGAAGCTGAGCGTGTGATCGCGCTCAGCATTTAATAATTAACAGACAGAAAATAAAAAGGTTGTAACACAAAACACAGGGCACGGCACTGGTAGCCAAAATAAACAGACAAACAAAAACAAACACACACTAACAAACAGGGACGAACAAACACGGTATGAAACACTTATTATTATTCTCATTACCTCCTCTCTCTCCCGTTCTTTCGCCCTGAACACCCAACCCCGAGTGAGTGCTACGTGTCTCTATATATACTGTTGTGCTGGGATTCAATTACTAATTAATTATTCACTTGAATCCCAGCACGTGAATTCATTACGTGCAACCCCGTGCTCACATATTATTACATACTTTAAATGCACGTGAAGTGCCTAAATACAATTATACATTTTCAATCACACGTGAAACACAGACCCGTTTATATCCCGTGTACCAATGCCTATACACCAACATTAACACAGCACACGCAACATACACACAAATGCACACAGGGGCGGAGCACATTGCCACAGGAATATATAACTCGAAAGCTTGTATTTACTTACTCTCCTGAGCTTTTCACTAGTCGAAGTACAGTTACACTGCACTGATGAGCCCCAAACAGGGCGAAATACGTATGCAGATACTGTTCTTTGACTTTTAAAATGCTGTGAATGTAGAAGCCTTTTCGTGACTTTCACGCAATTTGATTGGCTCTTGTAATGCTTACATTTGCATATATATATGGCTTGGAAGATGAGCTTTAATATATAATACTGTGTATAACTCTGGCTAATATAAAATGAAATGAATTGTGGGTAGGTACAATGGGTCATATTTTCAAAGCATTTCCTCCATTCTTTAATTAACTCCTACTTTTTGAAAGGAGAGAAAATCATGTTGCTGTTCCAAAATGAAAAACAGAGTGCTGAAGAGGACTTGAAATATATAACTTAGTTGCTTTGGTTCTAGTTTTGCAAAACTAACACGTGTTTTAACGCTTTAAAAACATAGGAGCTAATTAAAGACTCAATTAAACCCTTTGAATATATGGCCCAAAGGCTCGTCCTGCTCTTTTGACTGAGGGTTGATCACCAAAAAGTGTTCACGAGAAGACGGTCTTGTTCACAGACTGGGTACAACTTCAAACCCCTGGCAGTACAGAACCAGAAACATAAGTCATACTGCGTCTAGACTGGTACTCAATTGTAAAGGTGAGGGAAGGACATATTTTCCTGCTTTGAAATCAACACGCTAATAAAAGGATTTTTTTTTTATACCTGCTGATAAATACTTCTTAAAGGCAATTCCAAGTGCGAGTGTGAATATCAGTCACTTCTAGTCATTAAGCCTTTTGCACTTGTTAAAACTTTCAGCAGTGGCTGGTTAATACCGGCATGGGGAATATTTCATAGTCTCTAGAACAGATGCAGAAATAGCCACTGGCATATGTCTCTGGTATCCAGTTCCATTCCATTGCTGTACTGAATACTGATGCAGACAGACCCCTCCAGTGGTTTCCAAACTGAAATTTTCCAATACTGGTTAGTTTGAGCCCGTCAGACAAAAGCTTTTCTGGAAGACTGATTGAATCGTGCTTGTACGTGGCAGGTGTGATTGCCCTGCCGTAAGGAAATGTCTCAAGCATTGTCTTTCCAAGCCTGAAGCAAAGAAAAGCATGACACAGTTTGAAACAGAAGGGGCATCAATTGATCTCAACAGTGGATTTTCCACATTGAAGCAGAAATGAATACACCAAAGAGACTCCTGTGCACTTAAGAACATAAGAAAGTTTACAAATGAGAGGAGGCCATTCAGCCCATCTTGCTCGTTTGGTTGTTAGTAGCGTATTGTTCCCAGAATCTCATCAAGCAGCTTCTTGAAGGATCCCAGGGTGTCAGCTTCAACAACATTACTGGGGAGTTGGTTCCAGACCCTCACAATTCTCTGTGTAAAAAAGTGCCTCCTATTTTCTATTCTGAATGCCGCTTTATCTAATCTCCATTTGTGACCCCTGGTCCTTGTTTCTTTCTTCAGGTAGAAAAAGTCCCCTGGGTCGACATTGTCAATACCTTGATGAAACACAGAACATGCCTTACTCTAGAAATACTCAAATTCAATGACAAACACCATAGATCTTTTTTCCATGTGTCTGTGCTGTTTGTGCAAGGCGAGGTGCGAGTTGAGCAGGCTGATTCCAAAGGCCAGCTAGATTAGTTGTGCTTTTAATGGCACACCCTGGTCTTAAAAAATATGACATGGAACATGTATCTACATTTTAGAGAGTATTCGAACACAGAAACCCAGCATGAAATGGGTCTGCTCTTCTCCTATAAACGTTTCCATAGTAAAAGCATAGCAAAGTGTACTAAAGCATAGTGAAAGCATGGTAAAGCCCCTAGAGGTATTGTATACCTATTAAAAAAAACATGGCAAACCAGGGCAAACTATGGTAAAAGCATGCAAGATTACCATGCAAGTTTACTGTGGTAAGATGCTCTGAGGGCGGTTGTGCAGGAAGCTGTGTAAATTGCCCTTGGCTCTGCAGCGGCCAGAGCTTTGGAAGCAGTACCTGCTGTAAGTAGTTGACAAACTTGCACATGAACTCCCCGAAGATCCAGCTGGGCAGCGGGTAGAGGGTGGCGGTGAAGGGGACGCAGCACACTAGGAAGAGGATGTCAGTCGTGGCCAGGTTACCTGAGAGGAAAACAGACTGCAGCTCAACTAGAAAAGCACAAACGCCTTTGCATTACAACATTGATCCATCTGCATTTGTAGCATTATATATACAGTGCCGTGAAAAAGTATTTGCCCCCTGTCTGATTTTCTGCATTTTTGTATTTGTTCAGATTTTTTTGTGGGTTGTAGTAGTATATAGAGGGAGTCTGAGAGAAAAAATGACACCAAAGTTTGGTGCTTCTTTCATTTGTTTGGTGTGCAAGGTAATCAAACATGCAATCCTCAGGTGTGAAAGTTATCCCCCCCCCCCTAGTTAACTCAACCCAATTAAAGGGATAATTAGGGTCAGCTGTTTGAGTACTTTAGTTAACAACCAGGCCTGATTTGGGCCAGCCTTGCCCAATATAAATCTGACTAACTTTGGCCCTTACTATCAGAGTGAAGTTGTCAGCACACAGGTTCTAGAGGCACATCATGCCACGAACAAAAGAAATTCCTGAAGACCTCCGGAAAAAAGTTGTTGATGCCTATCAGTCTGGAAAGGGTTACAAAGCCATTTCTAAGGCTCTGGGGCTCCACCGAACCACAATCAGAGTCATATTGTCCAAATGGAGAAAGCAAGGCGTAAAATTGTCCGGGATCTCAAATATCTTTCATTTTATGTTTTCAGGGGAGAGAGACAGAGCTACGATTAAAGAACTTGTTTGACCCGCCTACCTGAGTAGAGTCACTCACTCACTCACTCACTCACTCACTCACTCACTCACTCACCTCATTCCTAAAAACTACACAGGAAGTCCGGTTTCAGAAAATAGGCATGTGTTTATTTATTTATTTTTTTTGGCAACATGACGATATAAAATATTTAATGAGATACAAAAGACTAATTTATTTTAAACCAGTTATTAAAATCTAGATATGCAGGCCTACGTACACTCTCAGTCACTGCTTGTCATAAACACTGTCAAACACGAATCAGCGAATCATTCACGTTCCACCCAGTAACTGCATCCATCTCTCTGATTGGACAGTTTAATACCACCGCTTATTATTATTATTATTATTATTATTATTATTATTATTATTATTATTATTATTATTATTGGTTACTATTGCGTTATTAATAATACTGTTCTTTTTATACACAAGTGTCACTGGGGTTTCTCATGTTCATTTTTGTTCCACTGTTGCGGGTAATATTGTTCCGAAGTGTGACGTAGGTTTTATTTACTGTATATCGATTCCTATCGGGCTGTTGTCGATGGTACACGATGGTGTGTCAATGGCGTTTCTCATGTTAATTCCTTATTCTGAAGCTCTGCCTGTCACTCAGAACAGGAATGAATGAACAGAGGGAGTGATTCAGACAATGCCTGAGAAGCAGCGGGCAGACCGCGGGTTGCCCGGGCAAAGGCTGAAATAAGTTATTTTAATTTTTATTTCTGGCTTTACACGCACACGCACACGCACACGCACACGCACACACATATAGATAGATAGATAGATAGATAGATAGATAGATAGATAGATAGATAGATAGATAGATAGATAGATAGAAGAAAATCAATTCATATTATAAAATGAAAACACACTATTTTAATAATTAGCCACAACGTTTTGGCTTTCACCTTCTTCACATAGCATGATAGAAATAACTAGGTAGATTAATGTTGTTGTTTGAGTTTGATAGTTTGAGTTTATATACTGTATATTTCACAGGGTCAAAACACAGTTTAAATATTTATTGTGAAGGACAAGTGCCCTCACAATCTCTTATCCTTTTACATTCACCACAGACATAGCCTAATGTACACAAACATAATAATCATTGATTTCTGTGTATTATACATTTCCATAGTGTGCTTGTCCTGCGCTCTATATTACCGGAAGCCTTGTATACAGTCCACTTAGTTTACATGCCTCTAATAGTTTTAGCCATAGCTTCCTCCAGAACCTGACTTCCGCCAGCCAAATAGGAAGGCTCTGACACCTACTTACAGCAATGGGAGGTTATATAGAGAAGCTCTGTTGAAGCTCAGGAACATAATATGTAAATATTAAAACTCACACGGGCCCCTTTAAAACATGGACTGCCCTATAAACGTTTCCCACAGTAAAAGCACAACAAAGTGTTATAAAGCATAGCGAAAGCAGGTAAAGGTAAGCATTGAGGTATGGTAACGCATATTCAAAAAAGCATGGCGACCCATGGTAAACTATAGTAAGTGCCGAGCAGAACCATGCGGAAACTGCAGAATTACTTTGCAAATGTACCATGATAAACTTTTATAAGCGAAAAACGTAAGGAACGGTGCATTCGTGTTCATAAATGTGTATAAAGAGGGTTTACACCCCTCCCTCCCTACTGTCTAAATTGAAGTGTCGTTCCACCTCCGCGGTTTAAACCTGCCTATAACAAAAGGCACGGCCCGCTGTTCAGTGAAACACAAACTCATGATTTCAGACATGTCCTTAACATCATGACAACTGAATCTTTTTTAGAGTGAGTCTTACTTAAGTTGTTAATCTTGACTTTAATCTTATTGACGTTCTGCCACTCGTCTGGTTTGCTCGGCGCAGTAACTGTGTCTCTTCCGAGCACGCTGCTAACAATACCATTTTCAGCACCAAGGATAGCTCTTTATCGTGCAGCGCCTTTCAGCTTCTCTTTGCTTTACTCGGTTCAAATTGTTCCAATAATTTAGGAATATACTTTAATCATGGATTTTACTCGAAATACATTAATTTCTACCCATATATATTCAGCGCAGTGTTTACGACATAAAAACATAACCTAACATGTTTACTGTACGAGAAAACAAAAGTGCCGTTTCAACTCATCACGTGGGTATTTTACCTGTGCATATTTTACCTGTTTACAACAAATGTGCTGCTTTCTTTTTTTTAACCCCTTAATGTAGAGTCCTGCATAGTGTCCCCGAGTGTATCCGCGGGTGATCCGCAAAAGCGAGCCAAGTTCTGGTCGGAATGTTAACTTTTTAGCGGTTTGTGGTTCGGATGCGTGTCAAAAAATTGAATTTTCGGGTGAGGCTCGGGTCTCAATTTGAATCACCAAAAACGTGTTGTGTCCTTTCAGCGTATTCGTCTGTAACTCTTTCCCAAATAACGCATTAGAAGGTAAATGTACCGGTATTTCCTGCACTACAGGAGGAGGTGTAGGGAGGAGTCAGCTGACTAAGCAGTGGTCATGGTTTGTATTAAGGCTTGTTTGATACGTCGCAAGCTTCTTTAATCACGTCTGCTTGGTGATATTAAAAATGCCTGTGGACGAGGTGAAACAAAGGATAGCGCAGGGTTTATATCATGTAGTGAATAATAGTCAGAGAGGTAAATCTTTTGGAATTATTTTGGAATTATGAAAATATGAACATGTGACTGGATTCGTTGCTTGTAAAACCTGTGATTATGTTTTTGTGAACGACAGCCACAAAACTGGCACACTGTGAAAGCACAGGTGTAGCTCCCATTCAACTGGTGGCACGATAAGAAGAGACAGGTGTTTTATAGTAAAGTGAGCAGAGATAGTTAATATGTTACTTTGTTAAAATATATCCAGACCACTAGAGAAAGCTACCACTCTGTATAGCCTGTTGTATAAACTCAGTCTGTGGAGAATGGTAGAGATATCTGTGTGTGAATGTGAGCGTGTGAGTGTCAGTCGACGCAAGCAGTAAGTAAAAGACAAACACATGCGGGTTCGGGTCGGGCTGCAGGTCTTATTAAAGCGGGTCGGGACGCGGGTAAGGACGGTGCTGCAGCGGGTTGCGGGTTCGGGTCGGGTCAAGGATCACGAGCAAACTGACTGTTTAGATGACCAGATCCAATCTGTCAGTACATTGTAAACCGTGTTTCGCGCACCTCATGCTTTACCATGCTTTCACTATGCTATATTACACTGCTAAGGTTTTAACGTGGGCAGCCTTTATAAGGGTATTACAATAAGCGAGGCGCAAGTGAAGACAAAGACGTTGAGAGACGCGGCTCACTCACCGATATAGAAGTTGGTTGCAGTCCTCATTTGCTTGTGTTTCGTGATGACGTAGATGACCAAAGAGTTCCCCACCAGTCCTACCAGCATGATGAGGGCGAAAAACAACGGCACGAGCCAGGCGTCGGTCAAGAACGGCGGCGTCTCCTCGTCCGTGATGTTATAGATCCACAGTTTGGTCCCGAGACCTTGATTACTAATCGGAGTGGTATGGGACTCGGAATAGGGACCGATATCGGCGCCGGAAGCCAACCACAGACCACTGGGGCTCACGTCCATCCCACTGCCCACCTCTTGGGTCCAGACCTCGGCTCCCATTCTGCTGCTGAAGTCGGTATCGGCTATCGGTGAAGTCGTCAAGTCCATTCTAGAAGTCGTCAAGTCCATTCTAGAAGCGAGACATCATGTTATTGAACTAGGTATTCATTCACTGATAATAATTCAGCACAGTATAATGGGACATCATTTAATATATTTGCAGGAGGTTTTGAAATTAGGCAACCGATTTCAGAAATCCATGCAACGTTTTCTTTAGCTTCAATAGAGAGCTGCGGGCGGCGCTTGATTGTTGACGGCTCTTAAAACCTTCTGAAATCAAGATGTTTGACAGATGCATGGACTGTGCGCTCCCGCTCCCATGCTCATTACAAACACACACCTCCACTGTGCCCGCTCACTCGCTGGGGCTCCCTGCGTTATCTGCTGGTCTTCTCTGAAGTCTGCGACCGTTCCACGAAAGAATCCCGTTGAAATAGCTGTTCTGCAGAAGGACGGAGTCCCTGATTGGTCGGGTACTTTAATGAATTCCAAAGGGGGTGGCGACATGGACAGCAACTTTTTTTTCGACTGGGGGCCAGTAAGGACAGTGTGTGTGTGTGTGTGTGTGTGTGTGTGGTGTGTGTGTGTTGGTGTATCACATACTGTACCCCCTACTGACAGTGTTAAGGTATTTTACATTTTTTGTCCAGATTCTCCATTACTCTTTCTTACACGCTGTAAGATGTCAGCACCTGTCTGACAGAAAGGTAGTAAGAGAGATCTGATCTATAACACGTGCCTTTCAGTGCGTCATGCGCTCTCTGAGTGTGCAAACGATGGGGATGATTGAAATTATCCAGCTTATCATCAGCAAGGATATCTAGCACTTGGACTTTTTAAAATCCAACCTAGACGAGGGTACAGCACAGGGGAGCAGGGTACAGCACAGGGGAGCAGGGTACAGTACAGGGTAGCAGGGTACAGCACAGGGGAGCAGGGTGCAGCACAGGGGAGCAGGGTGCAGCACAGGGGAGCAGGGTACAGTACAGGGTAGCAGGGTACAGCACAGGGGAGCAGGGTACAGAACGGGGGAGCAGGGTACCCACAGGGGATCAAGGTCCAGCACAGAGGAGCAGTTTCAGTCGCTCACATGTGAATGATTGGAGAGCCTACCAATCAAACTGCTGTTTAGGCCGTGCGCAGTACTGATGTAGAATGCGTGCAGCAAGCGTCAGGTTGCACGTGTGCGCTGGAGTTTACCTTCTCGTTGTGGTTAAGAAGTGGACGATTACACCAGGTGATTGAACACGGGTCTAAAAGAAGTCGCTACGTTTTTTCTTAACTACCTACTTACATATATAATTAAATATAACAGTTATACTATTAAATATCACACAAGCAATGCTTGTTTTCATTCATGTAAAACATGGGTTAAAATTCACAGAATCACACATAGGTTTACCAGACGTCCCGAGAAAGTTGCGATTGGCTCCATTTTCAGCCCTTATTTTTTGTCCCGTAGGTTTTGCTATTTTGTATTCACATTTGTTTAAAAGTACAAAACTCTAGCAGTGTGCTCAGTTAACAGCAGAATAATTTATTACATTGTGGTAGCTCCTTTCAGAAATAAAATTAACAATCTTATGGATTTTTGTTTAATAATTCTGATTATGTGTTTATTAATACATATAATATTAATTCATAAATATATGGAAAACTACAAAACGCTATGTAATTCAATATTTGAACGTAACATTATTAAGCAGGTTTCATTCGACTTTATGATGAAAAAGTATTAGTTAATTCTAGGTGACACAAATCTTTTGGCCACAGCTGGATATATCGCGTTTTTAACTGGTAAAAGCGGATCTATTTTTTCTAACCTGGCCTTTTGTTTTGGTCAGATGACAATAGAAATAAAGCAATGAATTATGATCTGCAATAAACATACCCATTGTTTAATGTTATAAAACAACGCATTTAATAAATACAGTACAAGTCCAGTCCAAATAAAGTTTCCATCTTTGATATCATACAATATTAATCAGAAAACAACAACCAGGAAGACTAATTTGAGATACGTTTGGCAGAATTTACGGTAGAAGACTTTATCCTTTTTCAAAGCTAAACTCAGTCATTCTAACAAAGTGAAAGTAGCGTCCTGTAAGGCTAGATCAACTTGAAAATAACAGCGTTCCAGTAACTGTTACCTATGTAAGATTTCATACCAGTTTTTCTCAGTGATATTAATTTGCTTGACATTTTGCGAAGTCTTTTGGTCTTTGTCACTGTATATCATGTCAAGATAACGACCAGTAATACAGGAATATCAATATATTAAATGCAGTCGATGGTAATTAGTAATATAGTATTTACTGTAAGAATATAACAGTCTATCAATGTTAATTTGTTATGAAAGGTAAGCTTAAAATGCACATAATGCATCGAAAATCCAGGTATCCTAATACCTGGAAACACCTTTCCAGCCGCGTTGTTATACTTTCGATCTTCAGCCGCGGTTGTTTCTCTTCCTGACACTTCAGCGTCATTGATTACACCGTGTAACACTTTTTTTTTTTTTGGTTCCTGGGTAGTAAGTGTTATTTCCTAATTGCTTATGCCTCAAAAGTACAGAAAATGGCTATTATTCCCCACAAACTTTGCTTTTGTGACCAGGACAGTGATATTTTGAAATTTACCTATTTTCCAGAACATTCCAGTTAGATTCAGTGCTGAGTAAACTTCGAGTAACTTCTAGAACTTTCTAGAACTTTCCAGTAATATAAATAGTAGTATAAATACAGGGGCCTTAAGCCCACCAGTTCAGTTTAGTTCCAGCTGCCTAAGTGGATACATATCTGCATTTTTCTGAGATGGCATCAAGAGGCTGCAATGGTGGCATTCCTGATGGGTCTCCAAGGCAGTTTTACCAAGTTTCCCTGCTATCTTTGCCTTTGGGACAGCAGGGACAGCAGGGACACCAAGGCACACTACCACAGGCGGGACTGGCCACAGCGGACCGAGTTCTCTGTGGGGAGGAACAACGTCAAGTGGGAGCCACTGGTGGACCCCCGGAAGGTGCTGATGCCACCTCTGCACATCAAATTGGGCCTTATGAAACAATTTGTCAGAGCTCTAGATAAGGAGTCTGCAGCCTTCAAGTACCTTCAAGACTCCTTCCCTAAGCTGTCTGAGGCAAAGGTCAAAGCCGGTGTCTTCGTCGGACCACAGATAAAGAAGATCCTGGAGTGCAATGAATTCCCCAAGAAGCTCACTAGTAAGGAGAAAGCGGCTTGGAACAGCTTTGTCGCAGTGGTTCGGGGCTTCCTGGGCAATCACAAGGCCGAAAACTATGTGGAGCTGGTTGAGACTCTGGTGAAGAACTACGGCACAATGGGCTGTAGGATGTCCCTCAAAGTCCATATCCTTGATGCTCATCTTGATAAATTCAAGGAGAACATGGGAGCGTACTCGGAGGAGCAAGGCGAGCGCTTCCACCAGGATATACTGGACTTTGAACGCCGCTACCAAGGACAGTATAACGAGAACATGATGGGAGACTACATTTGGGGGCTGATTCGTGAAAGTGATTTACAGTATAATCGTAAATCTCGAAAAACTACTCACTTCTAAATCTTTTGTAGTCATTTTTGTATTACTTTAGTATAAATACATGTTAATTTGGATTCATATGTTGTTTTTGTTTTTATGTGAACGAAAAGATACAAATTCGCCTGTTTTCTCATTGGAAATAGGTAAATTTCACAATATCACTGTCTGGTCACAAAAGCAAAGTTTGTGGGGAATAATAGCCATTTTCTATACTTTTGAGGCATAAGCAATTAGGAAATAACACTTACTACCCAGGAACAAAAATTGTGTTACATAGTGTTATTTGTAAAATGTAAGGGTGGCTGTTTTGTATTCATGCATTTTTTTCAGTCTGTTGCAACGCTGCCAACCCTAAAAACCTACGTTTTGTATCACTGAAAAGATAGTTATTTAATGACCTAACAGGAAAATACATGACGTTTAAAGTATAATATCTGTTGTCCACTAATTTAATAAAGCTGAATCTTTTACGTTACCTATGTGCTGATTCTTTATTTCCTTGGAAAACTGTGATTTAAATACTGAAGTTCGTATGTGCTTGTGAAGTCTGAAAGGAAAATATAATATTGACTGGTACAGGGAGGCTGTGTGGTCCAGTGGTTAAAGAAAAGGGCTTGTAACCAGGAGGTCCCCGGTTCAAATCCCACCTCAGCCACTGACTCATTGTGTGACCCTGAGCAAGTCACTTAACCTCCTTGTGCTCTGTCTTTCGGGTGAGACGTATTTGTAAGTGACTCTGCAGCTGATGCATAGTTCACACACCCGAGTCTCTGTCAGTCGCCTTGGATAAAGGCGTCTGCTAAATAAACTAATAATAATAATAATAATAAAAATAATAATAATAATAATACAGCACAGGGGAGCAGGGTGCAGCGCAGAGGAGCAGGGTACAGCGCAGGGAAGCAGGGTACAGCACAGGGGAGCAGGGTGAGCAGGGCACAGCACAGAGGAGCAGGGTGCAGCACAGGGGAGCAGGGTGCAGCACAGAAGAGCAGGGTACAGCACAGGGAAGCAGGGCACAGCGCAGAGGAGCAGGGTGAAGCACAGAGGAGCAGGGTGCAGCACAGGGTAGCAGGGTACAGCACAGGGGAGCAGGGCACAGCGCAGAGGAGCATGGTGCACCACAGGGGAGCAAGGTGCAGCACAGAGGAGCAGGGTGCAGCACAGGGTAGCAGGGTACAGCACAGGGGAGCAGGGCACAGCGCAGAGGAGCAGGGTACGGCACAGGGGAGCAGGCTACGGCACAGGGAAGCAGGGCACAGCGCAGAGGAGCAGTTTGCAGCACAGGGGAGCAAGGTGCAGCACAGGGGAGCAGGGTGAGCAGGGCAGAGGAGCAGGGTACAGCACAGGGGAGCAGGGTACGGCACAGGGAAGCAGGGCACAGCACAGACGAGCAGGGTGCAGCACAGGGCAGCAGGGTGCAGCTCAGGGGAGCAGGGTACAGCACAGCGGAGCAGGGTACAGCACTGCGGAGCAGGGCACAGTGCCGAGGAGCAGGGTGCAGCACAGGGGAGCAAGGTGCAGCACAGGGGAGCAGGGCACAGCGCAGAGGAGCAGGGTACTACAGAGGGGAGCAGGGTACGGCACAGGGGAGCAAGGTACAGCTCAGGGGAGCAGGGTACAGCACAGAGGAGCAGGGTGCAGCACAGGGGAGCAGGGTGCAGCTCAGGGGAGCAGGGTACAGCACAGGGGAGCAGGGTGCAGCACAGGGGAGCAGGGTACAGCACAGGGGAGCAGGGGACAGCATAGGAGGAAAAATGTACATTTTATTCAGGGTTCCCAAAGAAAGCCAAGGTCACACATGGTTTCTGATCTAAGGATTGTTTGCTAATCTTAGATGCTTTAAGCGCCCATATCTTTTATAGCAATGCTTGGTGAACAATAACCTGAAATTCAAATATTACTGCTTCCATGTTTGCCAATGTTATCCAGCAAGATCCTAACAGAAAATAGCATTTTGCGTCTCCTGACCTTCACAGATTCCTCACTGTAAATAAACAACAGCAGCTACAGGTCGTACTGGCTATGAATGCAAAAACGTCTCTTATTGATCTGAGTGGAACAATTGAAATCCAAACAAAGCCTGTCTTTATTCCCCTCACCCTTGAATACAACCTTCAGAAATGTTATTGTTGGAGCCAGACATAGGCTACAGAAGGACTTGAATGTGCAGTTCTGAAAGAAACACATGCTAGAGCAAACATGTAGAATCCGTTTCAGAAATCATGATATCTGGTATTACACTAGGTTAAAGAAAGCTCTCAAGCTCCATGCCTTACTCTCAGGAAATCTGCTGCACTTCCAGGTCATTTCACCTCAGCAGTGTCTTCTGGGACAGGTTACTGATTGATAGCTTATCGCTTAACAGGGTAATCAGCTGATTGGTTAATGACGGGGAAGTCGTTGAAGGGGTGGGGACATGCTGCACCCTCCAGGTGACCAGGGAGTCAGTACTGTGTGTGCTGTATTCTAAGGGAGTCAGTACTGTGTGTGCTGTGCTGTATTCTAAGGGAGTCAGTACTGTGCTGTGCTGTATTCTAAGGGAGTCAGTACTGTGTGTGCTCTGCTGTATTCTAAGGGAGTCAGTACTGTACTGTGCTGTGCTGTATTCTAAAGGAGTCAGTACTGTGCTGTGCTCTGCTGTATTCTAAGGGAGTCAGTACTGTGCTGTGCTGTGCTGTATTCTAAGGGAGTCAGTACTGTACTGTGCTGTGCTGTATTCTAAGGGAGTCAGTACTGTGCTGTGCTGTATTCTAAGGGAGTCAGTACTGTACTGTGCTGTGCTGTATTCTAAGGGAGTCAGTACTGTATTCTAAGGGAGTCGGTACTGTGCTGTGCTGTTCTGTATTCTAAGGGAGTCAGTACTGTGCTGTGCTGTATTGTAAGGGAGTCAGTACTGTGTGTGCTCTGCTGTATTCTAAGGGAGTCAATAGTGTGCTGTGCTGTATTCTAAGGGAGTCAGTGCTGTGCTGTGCTGTATACTGTGCTGTGCTCTGCTGTATTCTTGCATTCTGTTTCAGACTGACAGCAGTACAATGTAACCAATCAATGCATCCCTGCGGGAAACAGAGGTCACCAGAAGAGAACAGTGATTTTTGGTTCCTTGCTTGGCAGTTGCTATGATTGTTTATTTTCACGTTGCCTGCAAGGTATTAAGTGCAACTGCAAATGTAATATGTGTGTAAAACATAGATAAGCACTATCACTACCTCTGAGCTCATCCGAAAAAAGTCACAATTAAGCGATGTGATGACTCTCTAAAAAAATTCCAAGCACTGAAAATGTCCTGTTTTAAAATTCCCACGCCAGAGGAGCTGGAGAGTCTTTCATCTGAGACCAAGAAAACTAAAACACAACAGAGAGAACTGCCTTCGATACAAACCTTCAAAGTCGCGGAATCCATTATGTTATTAAAAAAAATAACAAATGGTGCTGAAGTGAATTACAAGGTTATAATTGCATTTCTGGGTTCTGGTGAATTCATAATAAAGCACTTGAGCTTTGCTCTCATGGTTTATGGTGTCACCAGAACCCCTCGATGTAATTATATCCTTGTATTTCACCGCAGCCCTTCTATTATTCTATATGTATTTCATTGCATTGCTATGGCATCAGTACCAGATAGTGTGCTGGCATCTCAGGTCCACACTGCTCTGCACTACTGGCTCCAAATCCACTGTGTGCCCAATGCTGGTAACACTGGGGTCTGCTAACAGTTCTACTAGCTAGAGTTTCTGCAGGGTAACGCATTTGATGAGGTTGGACTGAGATCCCAATGGAATTTGTCAAACCTTTCTTTAAGAAACATTTCTGTCCAGTTCCCTTGAAGGAATTCAAGTCGAGCTACTGAGAAATGGCTCACACTCTTGCTGTGTGTCAAAATTCATTTGGGAAAGAGAAGTTTGCCTAACTGTGATTTAACTCTGCAGGGAACAAACACACTGCCCAACAAGGCTTTGCTGCAATCTTGTGCAGATTCTTTTCATATATTTTTTATTTGCTTGCTTCCTCTCAGAGCCCTCGGTTACCCTTTCTCACCCCCCTCTCAGCATTGTTTACAGCCTGAATCACATCCCTATTTCTGAGCTACCCAGCCTGTCTCCTGAGATCCCTTGATCTGAGGCAGACAGCTCTTATAGCTTCCATGTGTCACCGAATTCTGTAAGGACCTCTCATACAGTGATCATTATAGCTCAAACTTTAAATTTGAATTACATGATTCTGCGATGTCAGTGCTGTGCTGCTTTATGAGTACAATGCTGTTAAGTTCAGGGGTGTAGTGCTGGGGGGTCACGGGGGGTAAAACTCAATCGCAACAAGCAAATAACGGGTACCTGTGGCCTTACACATCTTATTTTGCAAACGCATGCACTTCTGTTTTAAAACCTCAGTCTCATTCGCTCTGAAGCGGCTGCAATAGGACAGTGAGACGAGCTGATTCTGGACCAAACCATTCAGTATACGAGAAGGGGGAGTAGGGGAGTGTTATGCATAGGAATAATAATAATAATGACGCAGTTTTAATCATGTGTGTATTAGTGTATGAAACTGGCTGTGAAAATATGTACAGTATTTGTTTATGTATTTATCTTTAATATAAATAGCTGTAAGTCTAGTTGCTTTACAATAATACCTCAATACCTGGTAGTCTGAATTTGTAATCAATTGGTACACTTGTTAACCCTTTCAAATACCGTACACCTACTAGTGCTTAATTTGAGCCGGATCCTGCCTGAACAGGAACCGGCACCTCTCAGATTTGACTTTTTTCGTTCCGGCACCTAATTTGTCCGGATCCGGTACCTCTCGCGGCATAATTTATTATTTTTTCCACTGTTTGCACTGTAAACATTCTAATAAAAGCGATCAGAGTTAAAGTTGCCTCTGCCTCCTCGTTATTTCTCCCGTCCCCCAGTAAAAGCGCATCCTATCCTGCCACACCGATTCCAGACCTGCTCTCTTATTTGTACAGAGAGGTTATGGGGCGGGCCGGCGAGATAAGTAACTGATCTTGAAACAGTGCGGTGAGCTAGTGAGAGGTCCCTGCGTGATAACGTCATGTAGCCTAGGCTAGTCGTCGCTACTGAATTTGAAACGTGTCGTGGGGAAAGGAAAGCCAAATCAAAAATGAGGGGGAAACTGCTCCTGATGGCGATGCCTTAGCTAGCCGCGCTGTCTGCGCTTAATCCCGCCAGTTCAGCTTCACCACCGGCACGTCCTCCACTAGCTAGTTAGCCTACTAGTGAGTCAGACTCGGCGGGACAGGGGGACGGGGTCGGGGAGGACTAGTGATGGGCAGTTCGATTATTTTTAGTGACTCGATTCATTTGATTCAGTTCAGTTTGGTGAATCGATTTATTTCGTTCATTTGATTCACTGATTCAATGACACAAAACCAATCAATGTAGACCGCATTACGAGTCGTTCACGAACTGCACATCACAAAAGCTAGGGAGAATCTATATTTGGTTCATAAACATTAAATTAAATATAGTTTGACAATAAACAATAAATAATGTATATTTAAAATCGTTGAGAGAACATAACAGTTTGAACCATTAGCATTGTTTAGCCATCAGTATCAATCTAATTTAATTTAATCTGTTAAAAAAAAAAGTCATTTGCATTTCTTACGTGTTTTTTTTCTATACATTTGGAGTCACCCATTGTTTTTTACAACAACAAAAAAGAGAGGCTCGAACGAGTGGTATTTGTGGAACTAATCCGTGGTATTTATTCAACACATAGCAAAACGCTGTTTGCCCAATTCCTCTTCTATCCAGTAAACCTTTGGGATTAGTCATGTGATCAAGTTTAAACGTGTATATATTTAGTATTTTTTAGTGTTTAACACAGTAAAATAACATTTAGAAAATGTATATTTAATGTGCGTGTAAAATATAATAGACGTTTAAGAACGTCATCCATTAGAATGTGCAATATCCTCCTAAAAGGTTGTTGTATCGGAGCTGATACCTGTCACCTTGTGGACTAAGGTGAATCGCCCTCATTATTAAATTATAAAATATTTAACCGTAGTTGTAAATCGTCATGTATAAAATACATTCATTCCTAAAGGTCAAATATGTAATCACAATTTATATAATTAAGCCTTGGGTACAATAACGTTACAATACCAGTAGATTATTATTATTACCAGTAGATTATTATTAATATTAATATTATTTAGTAATTTGTCTGACTTTACTGACGATGACTTAGAAGTATGAATCATAATTTGTGCAAAATAGTTAATTATAGATATGATTAATTTTTCCCATCGTTCACCTTAGTGAGTCATTCAAAAAGAACGATTCGTTCGTGAACTACACATCACTAGGGAGGACAGTGCATCCACCGGCGAAGTGCCCGGAGCAGGTGCAGTTTGGACGGAGGCTCAGTTCAAGAAAAAGCAAACGTATAACCCCTGGCTTGTCATGCAAAATTCAAAGCTGGGCTTTACAACATGCAAAAAGGTAGGGAGCTTGGGTCCGGAAAAGACTGGAGGGATGAAACTAGCAAAAGAGTGGGTGGAATGTACAGTAACGTCCTCTGCCTCCGACGTAAAACAAACAACAAAGAGCCCTCAGAAAAAAGGTTTTTGAACATGCCCGAACCAAGGCCCATTTAGCGGCAGCAAGCATTGTAGCCAAGGCTAAAGATGACACCTTAACACAGGTTATAGTTACACTGTCTGGCTACATTGTGTTTGTCACTTTTTTCTCATGTGTTCCGGTACCTCAGAGCCCCCCGGAACACCCCCCCTCTCGCGCTCACTATGTGTTCCGGGACCTCCCGATTTACAAATTAAGCACTGACACCTACTAATGATAAACTGCAGTTCTGTTGAGTGTATGGGGAAACTTTGTAGTTCTTTGAAACATACAAACATAAGAACATTCACTAAAAATTAATTAGCAGTTGACTTATCTCAAAACATTGTCAAGTCGGGTCTTAAAGGATCCCAATGATTCAGCATCAACATAGCTATATAACCCTTGGTGACCCATTCCATATCCTCACCACCCTCTGCATAAAGAAGAGTCTCCTACCCTCTGTCTTAACTCTGTCTCACTTCATTGTCACTGTGTCCTCTGGAAATTGCAATTACTGTGCATGTTAATGATTTCCTTATTTACTATTGCAATTTTATTCATTATCGTGCAAAATAGTGGGCATATTATGGTGCACACTCATTTTATTGAGCCATACTTTTGGTTGTGCCAAGTAAAGGATATTGAATCAAGAGAGCAATTTTAAAGTTACATTAGAACCACTAAGATAAGAACGCCATTTTATAAAAGTGGGTTTTTAGTCTTGACTTGAAAATTGTAACAGTCCCAGCTTCCCTGACAAACGAAGGCAGAGCATTCCATAATTTAGGAGCTCTACAAGAAAAAGCCCTACATCCTGTTTGTTGACCCTAGGAATAACCAGCAGCCCTGCATCCTGCGATCTCAGAGTGCGGTTTGGAAGATATGGGGTCAGTGACTCCTGCAAATAACTAGGTGCTAATCCATTCAGGGCCTTGTAAGTTAACAGTAAATCTTAAAATGAATTCTATATTGCACAGGGAGCCAGTGTAATGAAGCCAAAACAGGGGTAATATGTTCACTTTTCCTGGTTTTACTCAGAATTCTAATGAAGGACAGTGATGGTTCTCCAAAACTAAGCGGTCTCGTGGGATCAGCCTGTCACTCATCTGCCTTTTAACACTGTGTTCTACCAACGTGGATTTCTTACGCCATGTTCATTTCTCACCCATTTGAAATCCAATTACAGGTATTTGTGCTGGCTATCATCCTCTGAATCGTGTCAGATAGTTGTCAGGTTATCCTGTTTCACTTCTCTGCAAACCTTCCTTCCAGTACTGGCAGTCTATACTGCAGAACCATGGTGCCCCGCCAGTGCCAGGCAGACAGTGTGCTAATGGGGCAGGACTGCAGTGTGGAGTATGTGTAGTGAATCCATTGCGTTGCTGGTAAAAAGCATAGCAAAGTGCAATAATGCACAGTGAAAGCATGGTACAGCATAGGGAAGCATTGTAAAGAACAGAGAGGCATATTAAACAAAAAATACTTAATGCACAGTACAACCATGGGAAAAGTATGGGAAAATTACCGTATGACTGTGTTATACTTTTATAAGGGGTATTTGTTTGGAATACATTGTTCACAGTTCATTAACTTCAAAAGAAAAAACAAGGGAAAAAAATCACCCATTCCCAGGGTTTTGAATAAAACATGCAGGGCAGAAGAAAGGTTATTTTAATGTCTTACTTGAGGGAGCTGTGAACCAGCCCGTGATGTGCTGAGAGCTGCAGAGAGTCAGCCTGACTGGAGCAAGCTGCTGATGAAGTGTTTGAGAATGAATCCTTCCTGTATTGTACCAGTGCTGAGAATGGCCGGGTGAATCACACTGCTCCACAGGAACCTAATTCAAGGAAAACAATTCTCTGAATTCAGCTATTAAATATAGAGTGGAACCTCCTCATTCCTGGAAGCACTGCAGTGCTCATGGAGTATCTTCTATGTATTTTTGTGTGTGTGTGTGTGTGTGTGTGATTCAATTCTGCAACCTACTTGAATTCTTATGCTTCCACAGAGACGGCAGACTGCAGTTCAGCGTTTTCCACACACTTTTATTAAATGACAAAATAAACAAAAGTTTCATATAGACAAAACAAAATAAAATACAAACATCACCCAAGCAGCGCTCTCACAGCGCAGAGATGGGCGTACAACCAACCTGCTGCTCCCAGTCCTCTGCCTGCACTAACCTCCCCAGAACAAAAGACAATGGCTCTTGTAAAGCATGTGGCCAGGCTTCATTGATCCTCAATTAAGCTCCAGCCACATTCTGCACATGGATTTGCCAGGGATGGGACTTGAAACCCATATCTGCCAAACTTAAATTCAAAAACATTATTTGTACAAGTAAAATGAAACAAAGAATACAAAAACATAGTGGGTCCCTGTGGCAGAGTGGTTGTAATCGCAGGTGTGTGACGTCACGGACCAGGAAGAAGGGCAACAACAACAGAAAGGTACGGGCTGAAACAGAAGCGCTATGACTGCGCTCAGTGTTTTATTAAAGAAGAAAGAAACAGTTTAAACAAAAACACAATAACAAAGAAAAGGGCTCGTTGGCCAACAAAACAGACACTAACAATTATGGTTTCTTGTAAATAACGAGTACCTTGTTTGCTGGTCGGTAGCATTCGTCTCTTTCTCTTAACTTAGCTCTCCCTTAGCTCTCTCCTACTCACCTGAGCCTGGAGTGGGTCTTTTATACCTTAATTACTCATTAAACAATGACCTTATTAAGGCTCCAGCCACATTCCCACAGGCTTTATCAGGATGGGGATTTAACCCCAGCCACGCCAGCTACCCTTTATGAGACCGGCTTTTCGCCGGTCTCTATAATTATAATTAATATTGTCGGACTGCTTTCATCCATCCTCACACAAATACATTAATAATAATAATAATAATAATAATAATAATAATAATAATAATAATAATAATAATAATACAAATTAAAACAATAATCATACATAAATAAAATACACACAAGGGGTGGGCACCCCATCACACTTGCCCCCCCCCCCCTTGAGCGTAGCACATATGACACAACAGCCACCTCCCCCCTTAAAGTCCCCAAAGTCCTCCCATGGCTCCAGGGGTGAGGATGGAGGCTTCCACTGGCCCCCAACTGGCAACTTGGGCTGTGGCACACTGGCAACCCCAGCGATGACGTGCAGACGTCCCCAGGCGACGATGAGCAGGAGACACCAAGTGAAGCAGAGCTGGCGACCCCAGGCAAAGCAGAGCTGGCAACCCCAGGCGAAGCAGTTCCGACGGCCCCAGGTGAAGCAGTTCCAGCGACCCTCGGGAGGTGAACTCAGGAGGGGAGCCCCTGGCCATGAAGGCGGCAGCAGGAACTCCACTACTCCCTCGTGCTCTGTAGCTGGTGGCTCCCCATGCGATGCAGAGCAGCAGGCAACCCCAGGTGATGTGGAGCAGCAGGCAACCCCAGGCGATGCGGAGCAGCAGGCAACCCCAGGCGATGAGGAGCAGCAGGCAACCTCAGGCAATGCGGAGCAGGCCATCCTTGGACGGTGCACGGTAGGCATCCGTGGGCAGTGCATGGCAGGCATGCTTAGGTGGTGCAAGGCAGGCATCCCTGGGCGATGTCATGCAGGCACTCCCGGGCGGTGACGCGAAGGCATCCACGGGCGGTGATGCGAAGGCATCCCTGGGCAATGTCATGCAGGCACTCCCGGGCGGTGACGCGAAGGCATCCACGGGCGGTGACGCAAAGGCATCCCCAGGCGGTGATGCGAAGGCATCCCCGGGCGGTGATGCGAAGGCATCCCTGGGCAATGTCATGCAGGCACTCCCGGGCGGTGACGCGAAGGCATCCACGGGCGGTGACGCAAAGGCATCCCCGGGCGGTGAGGTGAAGGCATCCCCGGGCGGTGAGGTGAAGGCATCCCTGGGCGATGGCGAACTGGCTTCCTCAGGCAATATGATGTGAAATTGGGAGAAAATCTGGGGAAAATTACAAACCAGGGAAAACCAGGGATATGTGGTTGGTGCAATCCAGGGTGATTTCCCAATGCTGTAAATGCTCAGCTGTCTCAGGGTACAGGCTGATCAAGTCAAGCAATATCTTATATTATTATATTACCTCATGGCTGAGTGTCTAATGTTAAGGATGAACTAACTGCACCATCTTATAGTTTCTTATTGTTATACTTCAGGCTGCTGGACCCTGTCACTGTGATCAGTTTAAAGCAAAGACAGATCCCAGATCTATACATTTACATTACAGGAGACTGGGCTGTGGAATACCTGCAGCAAATCACCTGGGAAAGTGAGGGTTTTCAAAAGGGTTTCCTATGGGGTGAGGCTCCAGCACACTGCGCTACTGTAGAGTGGAAATGTATTGATAAATCATATGTGAGAAAAGGTATTGGTAATGTTAAACCAGTTTGCTGCAGGTGACTGGCTCAAGCAGAGTTGCTAAGGTAACCAATCCGTTAATGCTTTGAAATTGAGTCGATGAGGTTGTTAATGAAGGCATTTCTCACTAAAAAGTTTAATCCTCGCAGGTCATGTACATCATGTCCTGTCTCAACGACGAAATAAGGGGAACTCGTTAATAAAAATGCATGTTAACGAGATCAAGAAAAATGAATGGAAGCATGTGGCAATGTGCCCCGCCCCTGTGTGCATTTGTGTGTTATATGTTGTATGTTGCGTGTGTTAATGTTGGTGTATTGTAGTTGGTACACAGGATATAAATGGGTGTGTGCAACACGAGTTATTTAAAATGTATAATTGTATTTAGGCACAGGATTGCACTTCACGTGCATTTAAAGTATTTAATATGTGAGCACGAGGTTGCACATAATTAATTCACGTGCTGGGATTCAAGTGAATAATTAATTGGTAATTGAGTCCCGGCACAACAGTATATATAGATGCACGTTTTAGTCAGTCGGGATTGGGTGTTCGGTGAGTAGTGAACGGGAGTGAACTAAAGTTAAATATTAATAACAATTGCTATCGCGTGCTGGTAGGACCAACACGATAATTGTTTGTTTATTTGTACTCACCGTGTTTGTGTGTCTGACATCCACCGTTTATTAAGTGTTAGTCTGTTTTGTTTGTCTGTTTTATTTGGCCTCAAGTGCCGTGTCCTGTCTTCTGTTTTGTTTAAACCTTTTATTTTGTTCAATTAAAACACTGAGCGCTGCCGTGACTCAGTTTCAACACACTCCACTACTGTCTCTGTGTATTCCTTTCTGGTCTGAAGTCATCCACTACAGCCTGCTTGTCACACGTGGTGTCAGAGTGGGATTTGAACCCACGTCTCCATTCAGAGACCAGAAAGGGTACTCTACAAAAAAAAAAAAAAAAAATGGGAAAAAGCAGGCAGCAACAACAGAGCAAAGGGGAAAAGGAGGAAGCAGGGCTGTGGTGTTTTGCCTGTGGCAAAACCTGTCACACCACCATGCACTGCTCCGTCCATGTGGCTCTTCAGGCACTGTCCCAAAAGATGGGATGGGGGAAGACACTGAGGAGTGGTTCCGCCGGAAGGCTAGGAAGCCAGGACCCGACCGGCTGTCATTGCCGTTGTGCCCCCTCTGCGAGGGTAAGCATTACTTTGCCGTCTGTCCCTTCCGCAGTTATGAGGAGGAACTAGCACCTGAGTGGGAGGAGCCCGTGCGTCCAGCGCCCGGACGGGGGACCGCGAGCATCCAGCGTCCGAGAGGCAGCTGTTCCCATCTCCACCAGCAGAGGGAAAATGCCTGCTGTCCCCATCTCCACCAGCAGAGGGAAAATGCCTGCTGTCCCCATCTCCACCAGCAGAGGAAAAATGTCTGCTGTCCCCATCTCCACCAGCAGAGGGAAAATGCCTGCTGTCCCCATCTCACCAGCAGAAGAATGCCTGCTGTCCCCATCTCCACCAGCAGAGGGTGAATGCCTGCTGGGTCCACTTCCACCAGCAGAGGGTGAATGCCTGCTGGGTCCACTTCCACCAGCAGAGGGTGAATGCCTGCTGGTATCACTTCCCCCAATGTCACCATCACAAGGAGAGGAGCCGGAGCTGCCTCTGCCTCCACCATCACAACCAGCAGAGGAGGAATGCCTGCTGGTTTCCCCATAAGAATTTAACCCTGGTCCTGTACACTCTCTGTATCACTGACGTCACAGCCGGTCTGTTAAATTTCTGTTTCGAGGTGAGTTATATACTCTTTTCTTAATTAAAACCTCCTTTTCCCAGTGCAAATTAACTCCTGATAAATGATGACAGTTAACACGGATTTGCTTTTAAATTCCCCAAAGAAACTATATTATCACTGCAAGTATCCCAGCTGCTTTACTCTCTATCTTTCTATCAGAATGACGCAGGCGCGGACTGATCATCGGGAAGTGCGGGAGGATCCCCGGCGGGCCGGTCTGTTTGGACCTGCGTGGGCCGCTGGTCTACATTTGATTCATATATATATATTTTTTTATTCCCATTACATGCTGAGAATGACGCTGTTATTAACTTGGCAGTCTCGCTCTCTCTCGCCCGCACACATCACCGCACCAGTCATCTCTTGGGTAGATCCAATATCGCAATATCTAAGGGGGGGCGAAGAGTGGCCACTCCCTGATTGGACTTGCCCGGATTTTATTAGAACGTGATTGGTCAGCCAGATTTCGTCTTTCGTTTGAACCTCTTGTATTGGTGAATCGATTCATTTCTTTCATTTGGTTCACTGATTCAATGATACAAACCAATCAATGTAGACCGCATTAAGATTGTTTACGTAGGTTTATTTGAACCGGAAAGAACGAGTCGTTCATGAACTGCACATCACAAAAGCTAGGGAGAATCTATATTTGGTTGACTGGGTTCATAAACATTAAATTAAATATAGTTTGACAAAAAAATATATATATGTATTTAGAATCCTGGAGATAACATAACAGTTTGAACCATTAGCATTGTTTAGCCATCAGTATCAATCTAATTTAATTTAATCTTTAAAACATCATCATCATCATCATCATCATCATCATCATCATAATAATAATAGTCAATTGCATTTCGTATGTGTTATTTATTCAGCACATAGCAAAACGCTGTTTGCCCAATTTGATTGAAAGATCCATCCCTCCTTACCATACACCGTCTGGATCATAGATATATGGTCTGGAGGATGTAACTGACACCATTTGGGCTCACACAGAGTTCTTATCATGCACTAAGTAAGCGGGAATTTGGATCCAACATGGCACATACGGTCTTCAGTTTCATAACACTCAACGAGTTGAGAGACAACCCGGTTTCCTTGTTACAACGAACAAATCAGCCAGACTCGAGAGGTAAGGAATCACTTCATGAGTTTTGATAGGCTGGTAACTCGACTCCTGTGCGCCACACAGCTTGTTCATGGGGTGAATCAAAAGAACCGATTCAATGGGGACTCTGATCCGATTCCCATCGTTCACCTGAGTGAGTCGTTCAAAAAGAACGATTCGTTCGCGAACTGCACATCACTAGTGGATGAGTGTAAAAAATGGAGAGAAAAGGAAAAGGTGGGGCAGAAAAGATTAGAGACAAACGGCGATGGTCTCTCGAGGCAGATGCCGCAAAATGCACAAAAATAATGGACATGTTCCTCAGGCCGGCTGGTAGTAGGGAGAGCGAGGGAGGTCAGGATGCCAGTGTTAATCAGCCAGCCTAGGGAGCCCACTGAAGAAGATGACGCTGTGGCAGGGTCGAGCACAGCAGGTACAAGCAGTAGAGTTTATGGTTGCATTAACATAGATTAAAGACTCGGCTGTGCCTCGTACCTAATAACGCCATGGCTGTGACTTACTGCTTTTATAAAACGGCTGCACCAATATTTGTAACGTTAGTCACTTTTTCAGATCTAGTCAGCTATGTATAGCTATGCTAAGCTCCGCTAGCAAATCGACTAGCCGTCCTATGCTAGCTAGCTAGCTACCTGGGTTAATAAAAAAAAAACATTAGCTCAAACATTTCCCAGGTCGCGTCTCTCTCTCTCTCTCCACCATTTAGCTGGTTACCCCTGATATAAACTGAAACTTTGGTAGCTTTGATTACTTCACACATCCTCAGTCCAAAGAGCTGGACACATTTCTTTGTTATCACCCAAACACAGTGGGACAGACTGAAGATGTCAGCTTGGGATGGATACAGGGTCAGAACAACAAGTGAGATGCCTGAGGAGGATGGAAACAGTGGAGCATGTGAAGAAGAGCTGGAGATAGAGAACAAAACTTGCACTTCATGCAAAAACTGTGCCATGTGTTGCTATTTGATTCTATCCCGATACAATTTATTGACTGATGCCTATCATGTAATTGGTTTGGGCTACAAATTCCTCCTGACTTTGTCAGTAACGCAAGTAGCATGTGAAAGTTGTTTCTCCACTCTGACGTTTGTCAAGAATAGACTGAGAAGCACTGTCCCAAAACCACTTGGAAGGGTTAATGCTAATGTCTACAGAGAAAGAGATACTGAAGGCCCTAGACAGTGATGGAGTTATTGACAGGATTGCGCAGAAGAGTGCACTGCTGCGACATCTGCTGGCGACGTAAGGTAGGACAGTGTCGTTTACTGTGGATTTGGGAGAGTTGACTGTATTTTGGGATATAATTAGGGGTTTTGAAACCCTATTGTAATTTCGTGTTGTATTGGCGCTGAGTGCTGCTAATGGTTTCTAGAATTGCTAAATATGAGCCGATGTGTTTAGAATTTACAGTTTTTTTTTTTTAGTTTTTTTTATTAGGCCTATTGAGAGAGCGCAATCTGTGTGAGGTCGGTGATGGTTTATATAAATAAGATGTGTGTTTATACTTTACAGTGTGCAGAGAATGGTTTCTTTCTACTTGATAAATGGGCTACCCATGTTTATTATTTGCTTACAGTAAATACCAATACTAAATAATAGCCTACCAACTGAGGGCAATCTTGTGTTTAAAATAATCTGATATGCAATTAGATTTTAGACCACCGATTACTGTAAACAGAAAATTTTAATTGCATAGAGCAGAGCCATCCATGAAATAATCTGTGATTTAGATCTGATACAATGTTGCATTCACTGAACGCAAAGCGTTGGCAGACAGAGAGACGTGCGGAGACAAAGAATAATGAATAGAAAAATATTTCGTAGACGGAAAAATCTACGATATTGTCAATAGGATAGCCTATTATTTGTGACTTGTCAAGCCACAACTGCCATAGCCTATACTTTGCCATACCTAAATCGCCCCTAATATGTTTGAAAACCTGGTAGTAGCTATAGCCTACAATTTAGAAAGAAGTTTAATTAATTTTTTTACTTTTTTTTACCGATACTTCATCATGACGGCGCGCTGCGTGCGCTGACTTAATTATTATTTCGGTATGTTGATTTTGACATAAATGTGGGCCGGTGGACCCGAACTTCCCGGGCCGTTTTTTGGTCCCAGTCCGCCCCTGGAATGACGGCTTGTCTTTGAGAAAGTGTGCCGTTTCAAAGAAAACCTGTCTCTCTCGGCATGCATGCTTTTAGACTGTGGTACCAATGGCTGCCTCATCCTGCTGCAGTCACCCTCGTGCTCCTATTTTCTCCTTGATTTAATGAGCCGCTGCCAGGCTTGTTGCTGTCCTATTGTCTAACTGCTCCGTCTGTTTGACAAAGGAGGAAAATGCTTCTGTCTGTCTCCAGCTATCCATTCACTAAACTTTCCAGTGTTTGTAAATCTCTAGTCCATTAATATCGAGTTGCCCCCCCCCCCCCCAGGCCCCCCCAAAACCAATAATGCTTCAAATGCTGAGGAGCTGATTGATGCAGTCATGAAGCCAGGTAATAGCACGGGCACATTGCCAGAGGAAAGCAGAACTCTGTAGCTCGGCAGATGGACACTTATGAAGGATGGCAGCATAACAAGGATTGCGGGCACATGGTAAAGCCCAGACAAAATTGGTATTGGTGCCAAGAGGTATGGTAAAGGATTGTAAAAAAATAATCTTCATGAGGGTATACACCTAGGGCCCTGTGCTGTTATGATAAGTCATGACTTATTTAATTTATTAGGTCACAAAATGAGAGGAGGTCGTTCAGCCCATCAGTGCTCGTCCGGTTCCGAGCAGCTGAACACAGTGTTGAAGATTCTATTATATATAATGGAGCAGAAGATAGATGTTTTCCCAGACAGATTTGACCTCTATGTGCTGGTCCTGGCTGTACTGAAAGGCCCTGGAGAGACTGCATAGAGGAGCAACCAGACTGATCCCAGGGCTTACAGGAATGGGAAGAGAAGGAAAGCTGAGGAGCTGAATCCATTCAGTCTAGAACCTAATTAGGGGGGACTTGATTGAAGCACACTGTCTTTAACTCACTAAGTACCAAAATACATTTTTCTTTGAAAAAATCAGAACACGAACTGCACTGAAAGCATCTGAAGGGCTGTATTAACAGTTACATTTAGAGTTAAGTTTTGCAGTTAACAAAATTAGAGTAAGTTATCATAACAATATAGTTAAAGAGAAAATTTAAATAACAGGTAGATGCCAGTTAAAAATGCTTAAAAACTGACAACATAGCCAGTGCTCAAATGAGGACAACGGCACCTAATGGTTTAATGAACCACTGCAGATAACAGCTAATGCACAGGGAATTGGGCAAGCAATGAAAGTCAATAACAGTAGTTCATGAGTGCAGTCTAGTTGTTTATGGGTTATAATGGGTTCATGTGTCGTATGTAGGGTCTCTTTTTATAACAGGGATTATTAAGCATTGCTTTGGCTTATGGATTTTGTAGTGTACAGTATTACTGAAATTATTGTTCTCCAAAAATCAATAAAAATATAAAATGAAAAAAATGAGCCTCTATTTGAATGATCTATACAGTGACATATTTGTAAGGTTTATGAAAATAACAGCTTTGTTAGGATGAGACCAGACTATGTTTCAAATCTTAACAATGCTACCATTTATTAAATACCCACATTACATTCTGCATTGAAAGTTATTGTTTAGATACAATACTTGCCACTAGTAATAACAGAGACAGGCAATTGATCCTATCCCTGAGGATCAATTGCCTATCTCTGTTATTACTAGCCCTGAGCCCTCAGACTGATTCACCGATGGTCCACGATGATCCTGGAGGTATTGGAAGCTTCTCTGTGTCGCCTCCATGCCTGGTATTTATACTATAGTAGGCTCAGAACATACATGACTACAGTCTGTTTTTGTTATCTTACTAATTAGCAATAGAAATGAGCCATTCAGCTGTTTCCCCATTCAAGTGCAACCAACCGCTAACTACTCTCTTTTACAAGGTCACTGTGGTTAATTGTTTGCCCTGTGTTCCTTCCCCATACATTTCTGCACATGCTTGTCTCTCCAATCATTTGAAGCCTAAGTTACCTTAGCAACTCTACTTGTGCCAGCCACCTCCAGCAAACTAGTTTAGCATTACCGACACATTTCACTCTCATATGATTCCCAATGCATTTTATTGTTATATGATTCCCAATGTATTTTATTGTTATATGATTTCCAATGTATTTTATTGTTATATGATTCCCAATGCATTTTATTGTTATATGATTCCCAATGTATTTTATTGTTATATGATTTCCAATGTATTTTATTGTTATATGATTCCCAATGCATTTTATTGTTATACGATTTCCAATGTATTTTATTGTTATATGATTCCCAATGTATTTTATTGTTATATGATTTCCAATGTATTTTATTGTTATATGATTCCCAATGCATTTTATTGTTATACGATTTCCAATGTATTTTATTGTTATATGATTCCCAATGCATTTTATTGTTATACGATTTCCAATGTATTTTATTGTTATATGATTCCCAATGCATTTTATTGTTATACGATTTCCAATGTATTTTATTGTTATACGATTTCCAATGTATTTTATTGTTATATGATTCCCAATGTATCCCAATGTATCGAGAACCACCTGTAATGTGAGGGCCTGTGGCCTGGGGCTCTTCTGGCTTTTTTTCATAAAGTGCGTTTTCACGGTCAAAAAAATTTGATCCAGATTGGATCCAATTATTAGAAGCACTGCTTTTTACGGGTCAAAGAAACTGGACCAGAGTTGGGTCCAACTCATTTGATGAGCAGTGCATTCAGTCATTAAGTCAAATTGCACCATCGCATTCCTTTGACCATGAATGCGCAGCTTTAGAGCTGGGCAGCACCAGAATGTCCCAGCGATGTTAGAGAACATTATGAAGGAACTTTCATTTTGAAACCTGCTAACAAATACATGTAATTGCTTCTGCCTGACTCACCTGGGGCTTTCTGAATAAGCACTGGGGAGGTGAAAAGGTTGTTATACATCATAATGGATGAGCAGGGATGAATACAGACGCCTGCGTTACACAATTAGAGGAAGGCTGCATGGAGGATTGTCGTGCTGTTTAAAGAGCTGGGAGGAGAGCTTGTTTAACAGACCCCCTCTTTTATTTGTGAAAGGCTTTTCAATACTGGTAGTTCTGTGAAGCATTTCATTGTTCAGAGCTTGCTGTACATACACGCACCCGATTAACCTTCACGCCTTTAAAGGGCAGACTGGATTGTTTCATTGTGCTCGAAAGAGCTCCTGCTGTGTGTGATGCCGTTTGAATTGCTGGTATCTAAACCACTGAAATTAAAAGGCTGTTTGTGGCAGGGCAACAGCCTGCTTGTGTAAATAGTGTGTGTGGGAATAAAAGGTTGGCAGGGATGGGGTTCATTTTGTCCCTGCCAACAATCACATGTGTGGAACTGTGTGGAACTGATGCATCACCAAAACTCACATATCTCATGTAATAACAACTGATGCATCACCACCACTCAGAGATCTCATATAATAACAACTGATGCATCACCACCACTCAGAGATCTCATATAATAACAACTGATACATCACTGCCACTCAGAGATCTCATATAATAACAACTGATGCATCACGGCCACTCAGAGATCTCATATAATAACAACTGATGCATCACCACCACTCAGAGATCTCATATAATAACAACTGATACATCACTGCCACTCAGAGATCTCATATAATAACAACTGATGCATCACCGCCACTCAGATATCCCATTTACCCGGGGCAGGCACCTCCTCAGGAGCTATTAAAACAAAGATACCTAAAAGTGCTTGACGGGTCAAAGCGTTTGAAACACGGGTCAGACGTTTAAGAAATGAAGTGCACAAGCTTCCCTGCTAGTTCCTGAGATTCTTTCTGTTTGGCGGATTGAACAGATGAAGTGTTCATGATGGATGTGTAATAAAGTTATGGTTGAGACACACACAGTAACCATCTCTGTTTCAGACAGCTGCTTGGCCAAGCTGTCTTCTTCTTTAATGAGTTTGTGATTTTATTTTCAACGATTTACTACTTTGCATATTTGCATAATTAATTATTGTGAAGATGACTGAAATAGTCACGCACTGTCCAAATGATTCTTCAAACCCTAACGAAAAAGCACTGTGTGATTGTATGGCCTTTGTAAAGCTGAGATGCAAGAAACAGGAATGGTGAGTTTATTTGGAGTTAGAAAAAAGGGGAGCAAAAAGCTTTGAAAGTCATCCTGACAATGTGATCAACTTCACACACACGCACACGGTTCAGATAACTGCTGTAGAGGGAAGAGAGTTGCCAGTCTCGTGTGAACAGTTTCTGTTTAATGAACTGTAGATTCTGATGCAGTCGATATCCTTGCGTTTCTAATTTGAAACCTGAGCCCAAAAGCAATCAGTCTTGAGTAATACAATGCAACTCCCAAAGACCTCAAACATTTAAAAAGCCGAACCCTAAAAGATTATGCATTTTATATTATTTCAAATAAAAACACCCTTTTTGGTAATGTTTAAAAATACAGCACTGACCCAACACTGACTCCTGGCTACCTTTCTATGCATTTCTTTATATTCTTTTAACATTTGATTGAAAACTACAAATGCATTGCTGGTGATTTATAAGACCAATTGATCACTTCAGTCTTTGGAAACACATTTAAAAGGGATTGCACTGTATATCCCCCCTTCCTCATTTGTCCTGCGTAAAGTTTCATAATTCATGCATGACTTCTGATGACTGCAATTACATTCTCATCTCAATTTCTAAGTTACTATAATATAAGAACCTGAATTAAAAGTTTCCCACAGTAAATGCATAGCAAAGGGTGATAATGCACAGTGTAGGTAACGTGTAGGTAAGCATTGTAATGCCCAGAGTGGTATGGTAAACATGGCAAACCACGGTAGACTATCATGGTATAACCATGGGAAAAACATGTGGAAATCTGCAAAATTATCGTGCAAATTTAATGTGGTAAACTTTTACAGGGGGAACGTATATAAAACCGAAAAAAAAAATTATACATTTTAACATAATATGAAACAACTCAGGCTAATGAAAAGCGCCTCAATTGGAGTCTCAATTATATTGGTTCTGGTTTTATAACTTCAATAATTGCCGAAGAATGCCAGCCCCTTAACTGCAAACTGCTGATGGTCTTGCTGCATGACAGAATAATGATCTCTCTCCTAGAGTAGTTTGAAAAGCTTGGATTAAACCCAGAGGCTGTGCATAGACTGAGAATAGCGACAGTATTTGAGGCCCCCGTCCCCTGCAGCGTTTTCTGCTCAGCTGTCCATTTTCACACAAGAGGCTGGCAGTATGTTTGGTTGTGCAGAACGCAAACCGTTCACCCATTGAACACATGGGGAGTTTAGAGATGACGCACAAGGTTATCGGGTTTCTGTACCTCAGTAAATACAAGCTTGAAAATTATAATGACGTGTTTGTTTAGAATACCTATTAAATTAAAAAAAGTCAATTTGTTCGATTGTCTCTTTTCTGGGATGAAATCCTCTGTGGAGAGTACATAGTGGAGGTGGTCGTACACTTCACAGATTTCTCCATATAGCTGGAGAACCACTTATCAAATTGTCATGACACTTTGTATTTGTGCTATTTAGCATATCTTATTGATAATATCAAATTCTGAGGATGTAGAGGGTGTCTGTATATCCGTCCATCTGTATGTCACACTGACATTTAATAATCTCTTATCAAATTGTAATGAAATGTGGTCATTCTTATTCTATACATCCATCCATTATCATTAACCGCTTACTCCTTTCGTGGTGAGCCGGAGCCTAACCCGGCATACACAGGGCGCAAGGCGAGATTACACCCTGGACGGGACGCCAGTCCATCACAGGGCACCACACACACACTCACTCACACAGAGGGCAATTTAGAGTGACCAATCAACCTGGACAGCATGTCTTTGGACTGTGGGAGGAAAAGCAGAGTACCCAGAGAAATCCCACGCGAACACGGGGAGAACATGCAAACTCCACACAGACAGTACCCTAGGCCGGATTCGAACCCAGGACCCTGGTGCTGTGAGGCAGCAGCGCTAACCACTATGCCACCGTGCCGCCCTATTCTATACCTATTGTTGATATATATGACGGTCATCAACCTTTTCAGCTCTGATTTACAATTTGCAGCCGTGTCAATGGGGGTGGATGTTACCAAAATACTTTATAATCTAGTTTTCCTTCTATAAAATAAAATTGTTGTCCTTTTATCAAAAACAGGGACCTTTACAGAACAAACTGCATAAAATTGAGCTGACAAACTGGACTCTGAACTGTGCAATGTTTCTTCCATTCCATTGTGTTGAGTTGACCCCGAGCCACATCCAATGAAGACAGACTTCTGATAGACTTTCTCTGATGGAAGGAGTTCATTTTCACTTTCTTAAAATAAACCATATTAATGGAAATCTATAGGAAAAGTCTAGGGAAGTCAATATTCCCTTGAATCTATTCAGAACGTTCTTGCTTTTCATTGACTTGTAGAGGGCTCTTTATATTTATTTCCACACCGTATTGAATAATCAGTCCAGCTGGCGAAGGTTAGAAAAACAAAACATCACAGCTCTATTATTTCCAATCAAAACGTTGCTCTTGCTTTATAAAGAGATGGAAATTGCTTTCCACATCCTCATTAATAAAAAGCTCTGGTAATCTTTTCATAGAGAGCTCGGCCTGAGCACAGTGAGAACATGTTCATCCTGTCCTCATCTGAATACTAGACGCGTCTTCTGGGAGGCACCTGATGTATTATTCAGCACAGCGAGCTGCTGTCTAGTGTTGGGTGATGTGGATGGCAAGGCATCTGGCTGTACCTGTAAGAGGCACAAACATGATTGATTGATGTATTTATAATCTTGGATTTGGTTCTCTAGCCATGTTGCAGATGCAGAAAGCAATTGAAAAGGCTGTATAGTCAAAGGTGTACAAACCAAAGGAAGTTGTGTAACACACTGGTGAGACCGTGTCTACAATACTGCTCACCATGTTATCAAATAGACACTGTGGTCTTGGAGAGACTGATGAAGAGCAGCAAGACTAATCTCAGGGTTAAAGGAATGAGCTGTGAAGACAGCCTGAGGGGTCTGAATTAATGTAGGCTGAAACAAAGGGGTGTTTGAAATCTTAAAAGAGTTGACAAAGTTATACTTTCAGCCAACATAAAGCAAGGTTTAGAAACCAGGACCAGAGGACACAGTGAAAATTAAGTGGAGACAGAGTTAAGACAGAGGGTAGGAGACTCTTCTTTATGCAGAGGGTGGTGAGGATATGGAATGGATCACCAAGGGTTATCTAGCCATGTTGTTGATGCTGAATCATTGGGATCTTTTAAGACCCGACTTGACACATTTTGAGATCCGTCAGCTTTCAGATTGACCTCAATTTGCTGAATATTACCATGGAAAAATCTTCTGAAAAATGTAATAAAATGTGGTGATGTGGTGGATCAACTTGAAACCCCATAAATGTTTCAGTTTTCAGAAAACCGTGACAAACATCTGAAGAAAATGAAATTGTGAGTTAAGTTTTTCCAAGACACCTTGTGACCGAGCTGTTGTTGCAGTGACGTGTGAGTAGTGATGTCACGGACCAGGAAGTAACAGTAAACAAAGGCAATGGATGGTGGTGGAACTGAACGCTACGGCGTTTGGTGCTTTTATTAAATAATAAATAAACAAAAGGTTTAAACAAAACGAAACACTGCAACAAATGGGCACATTGGCCAAACAAATAAACAATAATGAAACAAGTATAGTTTCTATATAGCAATTGTTTCTTTCTCTATGCTCTCTCCGTTCTCCCATACTCTCCTCTGTACACTCCCCTGAGGGTAGAGAGCTGCAGGTTTATATACAGTGACCATCTCCCGATTGGCAACAATTAATCGATGAATTAACTTAGGAGATGGTCACCATCTGCACGAGTTTAATAAGGATGCGTGACTGTCAGCCAGCTAAATAAATCACTAGCTGATCAGTCACACATCCTCACGTGATTTTTAAAATATAAAAACAATAACAAATACACAGAGCTTTTATCTGTTCCGCAAACAATAATACAAATAATAATAAACACATATAAATATAGGGGCGGGACACTCCGCCACACATGCCCCCCCTTGTGTGCAGCACACATGGCCTTTTCGGCCACCTCCCCCCTTAGTCCCCAAAGTCCTGGCTAGCAGTCCCGGCCCAGGAACAGGGCAGCAATGGGCCAAAGATGGCGGCCAAGGTGGGATGTCCTCCTCCCACCCAAACAGCTGTAGCGTCCCGGTGGACCGCGCACAGGCCGGCTCCTCCGGCCAAGGAAATTTTGGGGGTGGTCTCCAGACCTCCCCCCCCTTCTTCATGGCCGGCAGCTCCCCTCCTTGGGGCTCCGGCCACCTGTTTTCCTGCAGCGAAATTGCTGCGGGGGAGCTGGTCTCCTGACCTCCCCCCCCTTCTTCATGGCCGGCAGCTCCCCCCCGTGGGGCTCCGACCACAATTTCTCCTGCCGCGAAAGTGCGGCTGGGGGAGCTGGTCTCCTGACCTCCCCCCCCTTCTTCGTGGCCGGCAGCTCCCCTTCATGGGGTTCCAGCCACAGTATTTCCTGCCGCATGGCAGAACTGGTAGCGACCCCAGGTGAAGCAGGACCCTCGGGAGGCGACGGCAGCAGCTGTGGACCCTCAGGAGGTGACGGCAGCAGCAGCGGACCCTCGGGAGGCAACGGCAGCAGCAGTGGACCCTCGGGAGGCGACGGCAGCAGCAGCAGCAGACCCTCGGGAGGCGACGGCAGCAGCAGCGGACCCTCCGGCGGTGAACTCGGGAGGGGAGCCCCTGGCCATGGAGGCGGCAGCGGGAGCTCCACTTCTCCCTCGTACCCTGTAACTGGTGGCTCTCCAGGCGATGCGGAGCAACAGGCAACCCCAGGTGATGCGGAGCAACAGGCAGCCCCAGGCGATGTGGAGCAACAGGCAGCCCCAGGCGATGCGGAGCAACAGGCAGTCCCAGGCGATGAGGAGCAACAGGCAGCCCCAGGCAATGCAGAGCAACAGGCAGCCCCAAGCGATGCGGAGCAACAGGCAACCTTTGGCGATGCATGGCAGGCATCCCTGGGCGGTGCGAGGCAGGCATCCTTGGGCGGTGCGAGGCAGGCATCCTTGGGTGGTGGGCGGTGCGAAGCAGGTATCCTTGGGCAGTGCGAAGCAGGCATCCTTGGGCAGAGCGAGGCAGGGCAGGAGCAGTCCTTCCCATGACGGTGGAGGTGGAACCAGCAGGTATTCACCCTCTGCTGGTGGAGGTGGCGGAGGCAGAGGCAGCTCCTGCTGCTCTGCTCCTGCTGGTGGAAGCGGTGGAGGAGGCAGAGGCAGCAGGTATTTTTCCTCTGCTGCTGGAGGCCTAGGTTCTGGACCTATGGGCTCCCCACTTCTGGGCGCTGGATGCACGGGCTCCCCCCTTCTGGGTGCTGGATGCACGGGCTCCCCCCTTCTGGGCGCTGGATACTTGCGCTCCCCCCTTCTTGGCGCTGGATGCTCGTGCTCCCCCCTTCTGGGTGCTGGATGCTCGCGCTCCCCCTCTTCGTATTGCATGGGGCATATGGCCAACGTGTGCCCATATTCCCCACAGCGAGGGCATAACTCCGCCACGAGGTTTGTAACATAAACCTCCCAGCCATCATCCCCAACCTCCTCCTGCTGTTGCTGCGGTTGCTGTTGCTGCTGCAGCTTACCTCTCCCCCTTCTCCTCCTGCTCTTTCTCCCTGCCTTCCTCTCCTGGGCCGGTTCCTCCTCCTCGTCCTGGAAGGGGCAGATGACTACCGTGTGCCCGTACCCACCGCAAGCAAGGCACCAGCCTTGGTCCTCCAGACCACAGAGGAGGTCCTCCAGTTCCCCGCAGCCGTTTCTCCAGCTCCATCCTTCCATTATTTTTTTTTTTATTATTTTTTTTTTCCAAACACAAAACACTATTCGAAAAAAACAAAAAAAACCCTGTCCTTTTCTTTCCCGGTCTGGCTCCTGGAGGCGTTGTTTATCCAACTCTGACACCATATGTGACTGAGCTGTTGTTGCAGTGACATCTGAGTAGTGATGTCACGGACCAGGAAGTAACAGTAAACAAAGGCAATGGATGGTGGTGGAACTGAACGCTACGGCGTTTGGTGCTTTTATTAAATAATAAATAAACAAAAGGTTTAAACAAAACGAAACACTACAACAAATGGGCACATTGGCCAAACAAGTAAACAATAACGAAACAAGCATAGTTTCTATATAGCAATTGTTTCTTTCTCTATGCTCTCTCCGCTCTCCCGTACTCTCCTCTGTACACTCCCCTGAGGGTAGAGAGCTGCAGGTATATACACAGTGCCCATCTCCCGATTAGCAACAATTAATCAATGAATTAACTCGGGAGATGGTCACCGTCCATGCGTGACTGTCAGCTAGCTAAATAAATCACTATCTGATCAGTCACGCATCCTCACAAGATTTTTAAAATCTAAAAACAATAACAAATACGCGGCGCTTTTATCCGCGCCGCACACAATAATACAAATAATAATAGACAGTGCACATATAAATATAGGGGTGGGACACTCCGCCTCACACCTGTAACAGGGTGAAGTGTTACGTGTGTGGGGTGTCACTGAACAATACTGAGGCAGACACAGAGCTTTGGATGTTAACACGCCGCACAGACGCGCAGATGTAATTAACACAACTGCTGACACTAGGGTATTAGCAGTGGTAGCCCTAGTGTCACATTTAATAAAGAAAACAAAACAAAACAAAGCTAAAAATAAAAGTTTGCCACACAAGGCGAGCGCTAGTCTCACTCAAAGAGACGTCCCGCTCCAGGAACCTACTACACCACGGAAACTCTCTTGTCACAGGGTGGCTGGGTGGAGACGTCACAGACCAGGAAGTAAACAGAGTTCACAGTACTGAGGGGCAAAGCGCTGGGCGTATATTCATTAAATAAATCAAACAAACAGAAACAAAACACTTGCTCAAAACAAAAGTCACAATGGCCAAAACAAATATCTATATATACAAAACAAAACAAGTATCATGCTGGTTTATCTCCAGCATGAGTAGCAATTGTATAGCTTCGTAAAAGCTCTCTCTCTCACTCCTCTTAACCCTTCTCCCCACTATGAGCGGCTGATGCGTTTTTATATACGTGGCCATCACTTAATCAATTTGGAGATGGCCACATTCCACACGAGTTTAGAGAGATGAGGATTTTACCTCATCCACGCTGCCAAACAACAATCACATCGCTTTTAACAAACACAATACAATACATTTAAATAATAACAATACATTAATAATACAAAATAATACATAATACATCTCTATACGCTGTTTGGGATCAACCTCCCCTAAACTGAAAAACTTCTGGCCTCCGGGAGTCCCAGCATTCTCATGCCGACTCCTGCCTCTTCAAACAGCCTTGGCTGGGCAATGCCTTCACGAGTATCGTCTTGCAGTGGAAGGGTTTAGTGTAGTTAATCCTGCGGAGTGGGCGCTCTCCTCTTTGATGTCAACAAAGCGCCCCTCTGTGTAGCATGGAGGTGCAGTCGCCTCGAGCTGTGGTGCTGATGCGTTTTGAGCTCCGCGCAGCCTCCCCGGCCACGCCCCCCAGCCAATCCGGACCTCCCGATCAGCTCAGCGCTGGGTGACCCTAACTGCTCCATTGGTTGCCCAGCAACATGTCTCCTGTTCTGCATCCCAGCTGCATACATTTGCACAGGAACCAGGGACAGGGCTCTCCCTGTCACACACCCTTAAATGAATCACGTCTGAGCTTAACCCTTTAAGGTACAAGGGACATATGTGTCTGTGGCAATGTGCCCCGTCCCTGTGTGCATTTGTGTGTATGCGTGCGTGTGTAAATGTTGGTGTATAGATTGGTACACGGGATATAAACGGGTCTGTGTTTCACGTGTATTTAAAAAGTGTAGATTTGTATTTAGGCACGAGGAGAGCACAAATCACTTCACGTGCTGGTTAAATGTAATATGTGAGCACGGGGTTGCACAGAATTAATTCACGTGCTGGGATTCAAGTGAATAATTAATTAGTAATTGAATCCCAGCACAATAGTATATATAGACGCACATTTCTTGCACTCAGGGTTGGGTGTTCGAGAGTGGAGAACGGGTGAGGAGAAGGAGGAGAAACGTAAAGTAAAATAATATCTAGAAGTGTTTGTACTCACCGTGTTTGTTTGTCTCTCCGTGCACCGTTTGTT
This sequence comes from Acipenser ruthenus, assembly GCF_902713425.1. Taxonomy (NCBI): domain Eukaryota; kingdom Metazoa; phylum Chordata; class Actinopteri; order Acipenseriformes; family Acipenseridae; genus Acipenser; species Acipenser ruthenus. Next base: position 4,043,950 of record NC_081222.1, read on the forward strand.
AAGTGTGTAGTCCGTTTTGTTTGTCTATTTATTTTGGCGTGAAGTGCCGTGTCCCGTGTTTTTGTCTGTTCCAACCTTTTATTTTCTGTTCTGTTTATTAAATGCTGAACGCGATCACGCGTTCATCCTCACCAAAACCCCATCTCTCTGTCTGTGTATTCCTGTCTGGTCTGACACCACCCACTCTGGCCGTCTTTGTGACACGTGGTGTCCTGCGTGGGATCGACAGCGCCTCCAGGACTCAGGCCAGAGCAGGAACCGCATTTTTTTGAAAAAAAAAAAAAATGTTGGATTACAAAAAAAAAATATATATAAATAAATAAAATGGGATGGAAGGAGGATAAAGAGGTGAAGGACAGGGAGGAGGAGTGCCGCCTAAGGGCCAGACATCCACGGCGATCTAACAAGCCAACGCCGGGGTGCCTCCTCTGCGACCAGGATCATCTGTTCGCCAACTGTCCCTTCCGCAGTTATGAGGAGGAGCCTGAGAGTCCACAGCCCAAGTGGGAGGAGCCTGAGCGTCCACAGCCCAAGTGGGAGGAGCCTGAGCGTCCACAGCCCAAGTGGGAGGAGCCTGAGCGTCCACAGCCCAAGTGGGAGGACCCTGAGCGTCCACAGCCCAAGTGGGAGGAGCCTGAGCGTCCACAGCCCAAGTGGGAGGAGCCTGAGCATCCACAGCCCAAGTGGGAGGAGCCTGAGCGTCCTACGCCCGAGTGGGAGGAGCCCGAGCGTCCTACGCCTGAGTGGGAGGAGCCCGAGCGTCCTACGCCTGAGTGGGAGGAGCCCGAACGTCCTACGCCTGAGTGGGAGGAGCCCGAACGTCCTACGCCTGAGTGGGGGGAGCCCGAACGTCCACAGCCCAAGAGGGGGGAGTCGGTGCGTCCACAGCCCAAAAGGGAGGAGTCGGTGCGTCCACAGCCCAAAAGGGAGGAGTCGGTGCGTCCACAGCCCAAAAGGGAGGAGTCGGTGCGTCCACAGCCCAAAGAGAGGAAAGTCGGGGCTTCCATAACCCTAGGAACCAAGCTGCCAGCAGAGGGAGAATGCCTGCTGGTCCCACCTCCACCAGCAGAGGAAGAATGCCTGCTGGTTTCCCCTTCCGAGGCAGAGCCGCACCAGTCCCCTGCAAGAGAGGCAGAGCAGCACCAGTCCCCTGAAAAAGGGGGAGACGACATGCTGCTCCCACCTCCGTCGCCAGGAGACTACACGCTGCTCCCACCTTCACCGGCAGGAGCAGAGCAGCCGGAGCTGTCTCTGCCTCCGCCACCTCCACCGGCAGGAGCAGAGCAGCAGGAGCTGCCTCTGCCTCCGCCACCTCCACCGGCAGGAGCAGAGCAGCAGGAGCTGCCGCTGCCTCCGCCATGTCCACCAGCAGAGGGTGAATGCCTGCTGGGTCCCTGTCGACCAGCAGAGGGTGAATGCCTGCTGGTATCACTTCCCCCACCAGCAGAGGATGAATGCCTGCTGGTATCACTTCCCCCACCAGCAGAGGATGAATGCCTGCTGGTATCACTTTCCCCACCATCACGAGGAGAGGAGCGGGAGCTGCCTCTGCCTCCATCACCATCAGGGGGAGAGAAGCAGGAGCTGCCTCTCCCTTCACCAGAAAGACCAGGGCGTGAAGCTGGCGGCCCTCCGCAGCCCTTGCATAGGCTGCTGAGGGAAGCATGGGTAAGAATCGCCTGGTCGCAGAGGCCGAGAAGAGGGCCAACACCCGCATCCCGGCTGGTCCTGACTCCCTGCCACGCTTCACCCTCGCCTGGGGCTGCCAGCCGTGCCGCATTGCTTGGGGCTGCTAGTTGCTCCGCATTGCAGCAGGAAGTACTGTGGCCGGAACCCCACCAAGGGGAGTTGTCGGCCATGAAGAAAGTGGGGGAGGTCAGGAGACCTGCTCCCACTGCAGCAGTTTCGCTGCCGGAGATCGTGGGGGAGGTCCGGAGACCTGCTCCCACTGCAGCAGTTTCGCTGCCGGAGATCGTGGGGGAGGTCCGGAGACCTGCTCCCACTGCAGCAGTTTCGCTGCCGGAGATCGTGGGGGAGGTCCGGAGACCTGCTCCCACTGCAGCTTCTTCGCTGCCGGCAGTACTGTGGTCGGAGCCCCATCAAAGGGAGCTACCGGCTACAAAGACAGGGGGAGAGGTCAGGAGACAACTTTCCCCAGCAGCAGTTTCGCTGCAGGACGGGACCAACAGGCTGTCAGCCGTGCCACTACCGGCAGGGGTGCTGACAGCATGGCCAGCCATGGGCCCACTGAAGCCTCCCTTCCCAGCCCGAGACTTTGTCCTGGACTGCTGGATTTTTAAGGGGGGAGGTGGCCGTTGAGGCCATGTGTGCTGCGCACAAGGGGGGGTATATGTGGCAATGTGCCCCGTCCCTGTGTGCATTTGTGTGTATGCGTGCGTGTGTAAATGTTGGTGTATAGATTGGTACACGGGATATAAACGGGTCTGTGTTTCACGTGTATTTAAAAAGTGTAGATTTGTATTTAGGCACGAGGAGAGCACAAATCACTTCACGTGCTGGTTAAATGTAATATGTGAGCACGGGGTTGCACAGAATTAATTCACGTGCTGGGATTCAAGTGAATAATTAATTAGTAATTGAATCCCAGCACAATAGTATATATAGACGCACATTTCTTGCACTCAGGGTTGGGTGTTCGAGAGTGGAGAACGGGTGAGGAGAAGGAGGAGAAACGTAAAGTAAAATAATATCTAGAAGTGTTTGTACTCACCGTGTTTGTTTGTCTCTCCGTGCACCGTTTGTTAAGTGTGTAGTCCGTTTTGTTTGTCTATTTATTTTGGCGTGAAGTGCCGTGTCCCGTGTTTTTGTCTGTTCCAACCTTTTATTTTCTGTTCTGTTTATTAAATGCTGAACGCGATCACGCGTTCAGCCTCACCAAAACCCCATCTCTCTGTCTGTGTATTCCTGTCTGACACCACCCACTCTGGCCGTCTTTGTGACAGTGTCCCACAAATAAAATGATGCTAACTTTCTTATTTTGTAATGAGGTGCACGAAACAGGGTTTACATTTACTGACATGTTAGATCTGGTCATCTGAAATGTCTTTTAAGAGGAAACCGTTTGAACCCGCGCTCAGTTCCTTGCGTACCTTAAGGGGTTGCTAAGGCAAAGCCTTGGGGAGACCCTATAATACTGCAGTAAAACACTGACCTGACTCTAGGCAGTCCAGCCCTTCACCTCTCCATCCGCACTCAATTCATGAACCCCAGAGCAGAAAGAGCACAGCCTTGGCTTTCTGATAGTCCTTATAAAAGTTTATTTCACAATCAATTCAGTGGGATTAAGATAAGAATGTTCTATTAAAAGTGGAAGTGTCTGCTTTTCATCCTTGAATCTCAAAACAGATAATTTGTAAAGAAAGCTGTTTCAGTATATTAATTAAACTCAGAGGAGGCAGCCCTGCTGAGACCCCTGCCTCGAGCCCTGCACAGACAGCCCTGCCGAGACCCCTGCCTCGAGCCCTGCACAGACAGCCCTGCCGAGACCCCTGCCTCGAGCCCGGCACAGACAGCCCTGTTGAGACCCCTGCCTCGAGCCCTGCACAGACAGACCTGTCGAGACCCCTGCCTCGAGCCCGGCACAGACAGCCCTGTCGAGACCCCTGCCACGAGCCCTGCACAGACAGCCCTGCCGAGACCCCTGCCTTGAGCCCGGCACAGACAGCCCTGCCGAGACCCCTGCCTCGAGCCCTGCACAGACAGCCCTGTCGAGACCCCTGCCTCGAGCCCTGCACAGACAGACCTGTCGAGACCCCTGCTTCGAGCCCTGCACAGACAGACCTGTCGAGACCCCTGCCTCGAGCCCTGCACAGACAGCCCTGTCGAGACCCCTGCCTCGAGCCCTGCACAGACAGACCTGTCGAGACCCCTGCCTCGAGCCCTGCACAGACAGCCCTGTCGAGACCCCTGCCTCGAGCCCTGCACAGACAGCCCTGCCGAGACCCCTGCCTCGAGCCCTGCACAGACAGCCCTGCCGAGACCCCTGCCGAGACCCCTGCCTCGAGCCCTGCACAGACAGCCCTGCCGAGACCCCTGCTGAGACCCCTGCCTCGAGCCCTGCACATACAGCCCTGTCGAGACCCCTGCCTCGAGCCCTGCACAGACAGCCCTGCCGAGACCCCTGCCTCGAGCCCTGCACATACAGCCCTGCCGAGACCCCTGCCTCGAGCCCTGCACAGACAGCCCTGCCGAGACCCCTGCCTCGAGCCCTGCACAGACAGCCCTGCCGAGACCCCTGCCTCGAGCCCTGCACAGACAGACCTGTCGAGACCCCTGCCTCGAGCCCTGCACAGACAGACCTGTCGAGACCCCTGCCTCGAGCCCTGCACAGACAGCCCTGCCGAGACCCCTGCCTCGAGCCCTGCACAGACAGCCCTGCCGAGACCCCTGCCGAGACCCCTGCCTCGAGCCCTGCACAGACAGCCCTGCCGAGACCCCTGCTGAGACCCCTGCCTCGAGCCCTGCACATACAGCCCTGTCGAGACCCCTGCCTCGAGCCCTGCACAGACAGCCCTGCCGAGACCCCTGCCTCGAGCCCTGCACATACAGCCCTGCCGAGACCCCTGCCTCGAGCCCTGCACAGACAGCCCTGCCGAGACCCCTGCCTCGAGCCCGGCACAGACAGCCCTGCCGAGACCCCTGCCTCGAGCCCTGCACAGACAGCCCTGCCGAGACCCCTGCCGAGACCCCTGCCTCAAGCCCTGCACAGACAGCCCTGCCGAGACCCCTGCTGAGACCCCTGCCTCGAGCCCTGCACAGACAGCCCTGCCGAGACCCCTGCCTCAAGCCCTGCACAGACAGCCCTGCCGAGACCCCTGCTGAGAACCCTGCCTCGAGCCCTGCACATACAGCCCTGTCGAGACCCCTGCCTCGAGCCCTGCACAGACAGCCCTGCCGAGACCCCTGCTGAGACCCCTGCCTCGAGCCCTGCACATACAGCCCTGTCGAGACCCCTGTCTCGAGCCCGGCACAGACAGCCCTGTCGAGACCCCTGCCTCAATCCCTGCACAGACAGCCCTGTCGAGACCCCTGCCTCGAGCCCTGCACAGACAGCCCTGTCGAGACCCCTGCCTCGAGCCCGGCACAGACAGCCCTGTCGAGACCCCTGCCTCGAGCCCGGCACAGACAGCCCTGTCGAGACCCCTGCCTCGAGCCCGGCACAGACAGCCCTGTCGAGACCCCTGCCTCGAGCCCGGCACAGACAGCCCTGTCGAGACCCCTGCCTCAAGCCCTGCACAGACAGCCCTGTCGAGACCCCTGCCTCAAGCCCTGCACAGACAGCCCTGCTGAGACCCCTGCCTCGAGCCCTGCACAGTCCTGCCGAGACCCCTGCCTCAAGCCCTGCACAGACAGCCCTGTCGAGACCCCTGCCTCGAGCCCTGCACAGACAGCCCTGCCGAGACCCCTGCCTCGAGCCCTGCACAGACAGCCCTGCCGAGACCCCTGCCGAGACCCCTGCCTCAAGCCCTGCACAGACAGCCCTGTCGAGACCCCTGCCTCGAGCCCTGCACAGACAGCCCTGCCGAGACCCCTGCCGAGACCCCTGCCTCGAGCCCTGCACAGACAGCCCTGCCGAGACCCCTGCTGAGACCCCTGCCTCGAGCCCTGCACATACAGCCCTGTCGAGACCCCTGCCTCGAGCCCTGCACAGACAGCCCTGCCGAGACCCCTGCCTCGAGCCCTGCACAGACAGCCCTGCCGAGACCCCTGCCGAGACCCCTGCCTCGAGCCCTGCACAGACAGCCCTGCCGAGACCCCTGCTGAGACCCCTGCCTCGAGCCCTGCTCAGACAGCCCTGCCGAGACCCCTGCCTCGAGCCCGGCACAGACAGCCCTGCCGAGACCCCTGCCTCGAGCCCTGCACAGACAGACCTGTCGAGACCCCTGCCTCGAGCCCTGCACAGACAGCCCTGCCGAGACCCCTGCCTCGAGCCCTGCACAGACAGCCCTGCCGAGACCCCTGCCGAGACCCCTGCCTCGAGCCCTGCAGAGACAGCCCTGCCGAGACCCCTGCTGAGACCCCTGCCTCGAGCCCTGCACATACAGCCCTGTCGAGACCCCTGCCTCGAGCCCTGCACAGACAGCCCTGCCGAGACCCCTGCCTCGAGCCCTGCACAGACAGCCCTGCCGAGACCCCTGCCGAGACCCCTGCCTCGAGCCCTGCACAGACAGCCCTGCCGAGACCCCTGCTGAGACCCCTGCCTCGAGCCCTGCACAGACAGCCCTGCCGAGACCCCTGCCTCGAGCCCGGCACAGACAGCCCTGCCGAGACCCCTGCCTCGAGCCCTGCACAGACAGCCCTGCCGAGACCCCTGCCGAGACCCCTGCCTCAAGCCCTGCACAGACAGCCCTGCCGAGACCCCTGCTGAGAACCCTGCCTCGAGCCCTGCACATACAGCCCTGTCGAGACCCCTGCCTCGAGCCCTGCACAGACAGCCCTGCCGAGACCCCTGCTGAGACCCCTGCCTCGAGCCCTGCACATACAGCCCTGTCGAGACCCCTGTCTCGAGCCCGGCACAGACAGCCCTGTCGAGACCCCTGCCTCAATCCCTGCACAGACAGCCCTGTCGAGACCCCTGCCTCGAGCCCTGCACAGACAGCCCTGTCGAGACCCCTGCCTCGAGCCCGGCACAGACAGCCCTGTCGAGACCCCTGCCTCGAGCCCGGCACAGACAGCCCTGTCGAGACCCCTGCCTCGAGCCCGGCACAGACAGCCCTGTCGAGACCCCTGCCTCAAGCCCTGCACAGACAGCCCTGTCGAGACCCCTGCCTCAAGCCCTGCACAGACAGCCCTGCTGAGACCCCTGCCTCGAGCCCTGCACAGTCCTGCCGAGACCCCTGCCTCAAGCCCTGCACAGACAGCCCTGTCGAGACCCCTGCCTCGAGCCCTGCACAGACAGCCCTGTCGAGACCCCTGCCTCGAGCCCTGCACATACAGCCCTGCCGAGACCCCTGCCTCGAGCCCTGCACAGACAGCCCTGCCGAGACCCCTGCCTCGAGCCCGGCACAGACAGCCCTGCCGAGACCCCTGCCTCGAGCCCTGCACAGACAGCCCTGCCAAGACCCCTGCCGAGACCCCTGCCTCAAGCCCTGCACAGACAGCCCTGCCGAGACCCCTGCTGAGACCCCTGCCTCGAGCCCTGCACATACAGCCCTGTCGAGACCCCTGCCTCGAGCCCTGCACAGACAGCCCTGCCGAGACCCCTGCTGAGACCCCTGCCTCGAGCCCTGCACATACAGCCCTGTCGAGACCCCTGTCTCGAGCCCGGCACAGACAGCCCTGTCGAGACCCCTGCCTCAAGCCCTGCACAGACAGCCCTGTCGAGACCCCTGCCTCAAGCCCTGCACAGACAGCCCTGCTGAGACCCCTGCCTTGAGCCCTGCACAGTCCTGCCGAGACCCCTGCCTCAAGCCCTGCACATACAGCCCTGTCGAGACCCCTGCCTCGAGCCCTGCACAGACAGCCCTGTCGAGACCCCTGCCTCGAGCCCTGCACATACAGCCCTGCCGAGACCCCTGCCTCGAGCCCTGCACAGACAGCCCTGCCGAGACCCCTGCCTCGAGCCCGGCACAGACAGCCCTGCCGAGACCCCTGCCTCGAGCCCTGCACAGACAGCCCTGCCGAGACCCCTGCCGAGACCCCTGCCTCAAGCCCTGCACAGACAGCCCTGCCGAGACCCCTGCTGAGACCCCTGCCTCGAGCCCTGCACATACAGCCCTGTCGAGACCCCTGCCTCGAGCCCTGCACAGACAGCCCTGCCGAGACCCCTGCTGAGACCCCTGCCTCGAGCCCTGCACATACAGCCCTGTCGAGACCCCTGTCTCGAGCCCGGCACAGACAGCCCTGTCGAGACCCCTGCCTCAATCCCTGCACAGACAGCCCTGTCGAGACCCCTGCCTCGAGCCCTGCACAGACAGCCCTGTCGAGACCCCTGCCTCGAGCCCGGCACAGACAGCCCTGTCGAGACCCCTGCCTCGAGCCCGGCACAGACAGCCCTGTCGAGACCCCTGCCTCGAGCCCTGCACAGACAGCACTGTCGAGACCCCTGCCTCGAGCCCTGCCTCGAGCCCTGCACAGAGTGTCCTGTCGAGACCCCTGCCTCGAGCCCTGCACAGACAGCCCTGCCGAGACCCCTGCCTCGAGCCCTGCACAGAGTGTCCTGTCGAGACCCCTGCCTCGAGCCCTGCACAGAGTGTCCTGTCGAGACCCCTGCCTCGAGCCCTGCACATACAGCCCTGTCGAGACCCCTGCCTCGAGCCCTGCACAGACAGCCCAGAAGCTCATTTGCTGAAACAACTCCATGGAGCCTGGAGGCTTTGCTAGAACTTTGGATCTTTTTAATTTTTTTTTCTTTTCGGTTTTCTGTACAAAACTTTTAATGAACACAGCTCTCGATTCCCCTCTCCTCCTTAGTTTTGAAGTTTTGACTTTCCAGTAGTTAAATAGAACACGTTGTACATAATCAGCTGATGACAAGAACTAATGGCACTGTCTCCTACACTATACTATACTACTCTATTAAACTGTACTCTACCATACTCTACTCTACCATACTACACTCTGCTCTGCTCTGCTCTATTAAACTGTACTCTACTCTACTCTGCTCTACTCCCTGCCCCCCTGCACCCCTGCCTTCTCTGCCCTCCCTGCCCTGAGCTTCATGCACACTGATCAAGCCTCCTCTTCCTTTCCCTTCCTCCCCAGGATCACACGAATGACGCGTCAAGCTACATGATGATTAAGTTTGCCAGCAGCCGCTGGGCATTATGCTAATTTCTTATCTTCACAATGACATTAGCTGACACAGTATAAGCCGTCAGGAGCAAAGCAAATTGGTGCTAGCAGAGTGCCTGAAGCTAGGATGATTCATTAGAGGCCACTAAAACTTAAAAATCGTTTTGTATATAATAAAGCACGTTATAAAGCGATCTTGTAACCTCTAATTGCTACACCTGACATCAACAAATTTAGCGCTGGGGCAAGGAAAACTCACACTGCCTGCATACTAATAACATGCTAAAGGTTTCCCATAATAAAAGCATAGCAAAGTGTACTAAAGCACAGCGAAAGCATGGTAAAGCATAGGTAAGCAATACAGATTCAAGGAAATGCATGCACATGGATTAGGGAGTGGTTAATATGTAGAAAACAGAAAGTACTGATTAGAGGAGAAACCTCAAAATGGAGCGAGGTAACCAGTGGTGTACCACAGGGATCAGTATTAGGTCCTCTGCTATTCCTAATCTACATTAATGATTTAGATTCTGGTATAGTAAGCAAACTTGTTAAATTTGCAGATGACACAAAAATAAGAGGAGTGGCACTGATGCAGCAGCAAAAGTCATCCAAAATGATCTAAACAGCATTCCGAACTGGGCAGACACATAGCAAATGACATTTAACAGAGAAAAGTGTAAGGTACTGCACGCAGGCAATAAAAATGTGCATTATGAATACCATATGGGAGATACTGAAATTGAAGAAGGAATCTATGAAAAAGACCTAGGAATTTATGTTGACTCAGAAATGTCTTCATCTAGACAATGTGGAGAAGCTAGATATATAGTGAAAAGTGTTGAATTTAAATCAAGGGAAGTAATGTTAAAACTTTAGAATGCATAGTAAGACCTCATCTAGAATACTGTGTTCAGATCTGGTCACCTTGCTACAAAAAGGATATAGCTGCTCTAGAAAGATTGCAAAGAAGAGCGACCAGAATTATTCCAGGTTTAAAAGGCAAGTCATATGCAGACAGGCTTAAAGAATTGAATCTATTCAGTCTTGAACAAACAAGACTACACGGCGATCTGATTCAAGCATTCAAAATTCTAAAAGGTATTGACAATGTTGACCCAAGGGACTTTTTCGAAGTGAAAAATGAAACAAGGACAAGGGGTCACAAGTGAAGATTAGATAAAGGGGCATTAAGAACAGAAAACAGGAGGCACTTTTTTACACAGAGAATCATGGGAATGTGGAACCAACTCCCCAGTAATGTTGTTGAAGCTGACACCCTGGGCTCCTCCACAGTGCAAAGTGAAGCAGACCAGCGTCTCAGCTCGCTCCTTCACGTGGTGCAAAGTGAAGCAGACCAGCATCTCAGCTCCCTCCTCCTCCACAGTGCAAAGTGAAGCAGACCAGCGTCTAAGTGAGGGTGCCCTTATTTTTTTCACTTAGTGTAGGAAAGTAACCATTTCTTAAAAACCTTCAAGATGTATTACTGACTGGATAAACTTGTGAGAAGATTCATTCCTGAAATGGGTTAATTATTAAAAACATTTCATTACATTTTTCTTCTTCTTTTTCACTGTCTGAGCCCTCACTCCGGCAGATGTGTTCTCCCTCCTGGAGGTATTACATTTTAATTTCACAGTCACAGCTTCCAATCTTGCTTTCCAGTCTGTATTTTCTCACTTTTGCTCTTCTTTCCACAAAAACTCCTTGGACCATATCATAAGAAAATTGTACGAACGAGAGGAGGCCATTTACCCCATCAGTGCTATGTTCATAGTAGTCTTAAAGGATCACAATGACTCAGCATCAACAACTTGGTAACCCATTCTGTACCATCACTACTCTCTGTGTGAAGAAGAGTCTCCTTCAGCAACATGACTAGGTAACCCATTCCATCCCCTCACCAATCTCTGTGTGAAGAAGAGTCTCCTTCAGCAACATGACTAGGTAACCCATTCCATCCCCTCTCCACTCTGTGTGTGAAGAAGAGTCTCCTTCAGCAACATGACTAGGTAACCCATTCCATCCCCTCCCCACTCTCTGTGGGAAGAAGAGTCTCCTTCAGCAACATGACTAGGTAACCCATTCCACCCCCTCACCACTCTCTGTGTGAAGAGTCTCCTTCAGCAACATGACCAGGTAACCCATTCCATCCCCTCACCACTCTCTGTGTGTGAAGAAGAGTCTCCTTCAGCAACATGACTAGGTAACCCATTCCATCCCCTCACCACTCTCTATGTGAAGAAGAGTCTCCTTCAGCAACATGACTAGGTAACCCATTCCATCCCCTCACCACTCTGTGTGTGAAGAAGAGTCTCCTTCAGCAACATGACTAGGTAACCCATTCCATCCCCTCCCCACTCTCTGTGTGAAGAAGAGTCTCCTTCCCTCTGTCCTGTCACTTTCTGTGCTGCGCTTAAATTATTGGTTAGGGTTAACTGTGTCAACTGCTTTTACGATTTTGAAGACTTCAACCTAACAGAACCAAAAAGTGGCATATTTTCAAAACACCAGTTTTAATTAAAAAATGAAATCCAACCCAATAAGTGATAACATTATAATATAATATAATTTAGCAGAATCCCAGTGGAACTTTTCACTAATGACTTTTATGCAATTTATTATTAAAGCACTTAAAACAAGATTTGTGAGAAGCAAATTTCAAGATTACCATGCAAGTAATGAGCCTGGGTTCAAAGCACTTCTACCTAACATCCTAATAAGAGTTTACTGCTGTATTCTAAATGCATAGCAAAGTGTATTCAATCATATAGCTATTGACTGCTAGCCCAGGCAATAGGGCATTTAAAAAAATATATAATCAATATTCCAAGTACTTCTATAATCACAGCATGTGTTCCAGGAGCGTGAATCACCTTTATTGGTTAAAGGGCTTAATAGATTTCTGTATTGAATTAAATTGTAAACATAATTAATGATCACCACAGGATATGGAGCATGTGTATATAATGGAATGCTGCGAGACACTGAAAAATGAAAGAACTCAGCATACCTCTTTTGCAGACAAGCCTATTAATTCAGCCACTGAAGCTAATAACATGTTATTCTGTGCAATTACTCATAATGGTTTATTTTTTCCTTTTTTGTATTCATATTGAAAGCTCATTTAAAAAACAAATGTTAACAGCGAAGTTGCTGAAAATCTCTGAATATTAAATACAAAGCATTACTCCTGTTGTGCCAAAGATCTGCCAAATGTATGATGATTGCACAATTGCACAGGAATAGCAGTATAGTGCACAGGGGAGCAGGGTACAGCACATGGGAGCACGGTACAGCACAGGGAGCAGGGTATAGCACATGGGAGTAGGGTACAGCACAGGGAGCAGGGTACAGCACAGGGGAGCAGGGTACAGCACATGGGAGCAGGGTACAGCACAGGGAGCAGGGTATAGCACATGGGAGTAGGGTACAGCACAGGGAGCAGGGTACAGCACAGGGGAGCTGAGTACAGCACAGGGGAGCAGGGTATAGCACTGTGAGATTACAATGCGAATGAAACATCAGTCTTTTTCTGTTTCCAGATCAAGTATACTCTTGAGCTGGGCAATGTTTCAGTGATGTGAATATTTTTTTTTCTTTTTTATTTATTAAACTCAACAATATCAAACCCTCTCAGTAATGAGGGAGAGCAGGGAAAGGTCTAACATGTTATTGCAGCAAAATTAATTCCAAAACTGGCATAGGGGTTACCATGGTAACATGAAGCAGTACGGTACCAGATCTCTTCTTGTTAAGAGAACGCTGTACTAATTCTGCTGCTATTTCAATACAGGCTTGCAGTGATGTACAGTATAGTGCAGTGGTGGGCAATTCCGGTCCTGGAGGGCCGGTGTCCCTCCTGGCTTTTGTTCCAACTGTGCTCTAAATTATTTAGACCAATAATTGGTAATAATTGGTCCAATTAAGTAATTTAGGGCACAGTAAGAACAAAAGCCAGGAGGGACACCGGCCCTCCAGGACCGGAATTGCCCATCCCTGGTATAGTGCATGTACAGTTTACGGTCAACACCAACCTAACAGGGAATTAAAGCTTGCTTGCTCAGAGTAATTGCCTTTTACATTTCCCTTCAGTATTTCATGTTGTTTCAATCATTCCGAGTGGTTCTCTCTCATAGAAGTTTCCAACAGTAAAAGCATAGCAATGTGTAACACTGTAAAGCAGGGCTGGCCAACCCTAGTCTTGGAGAGCCACAGTCCAGCAGATTTTATATCCCTTGAACCATCAATTTCTGAAGAACGTAAGAGGTTGATCAATTTTGCAAGTTAAAATATTCAATTAAATCAGGAGTGGTCAGCTCTGGTCCATGAGAACAGGTTTGTGTTCCAAATTATCTCTAAATTACTTAATTGACCAAATTCACTCCAACATTAAAAAAGAGGTGTGTCTGATAGAGAGCTGACACTGTCACATGACTTGAATGAGGAAGTCTGTTCAGTGCCCGGCAGTTAGGATTCTCCAGACAAGCTAAAAGCAGCTCAAAGCCAGATAAAGGCGGATTTAGAGAAACATGCTATTACTAATGAAATTTGCTCTTTTCTGTGGAGCAGTGGCCAAACTGCATTAAAAGTCAAGCCTGTCTCGATCGTGCTGGCCGGGGTGAATTCCTTTGTAATTGATTGCAAAACTCACATTTTAACAGCAGCTATCTTAAAAGAAGGTACCAATAGCGTCTATTGGAAAACCTAAGCATAGCCCTGCAGTAAAATACATCAGCACTTGAGATAGTCCTTCGACACTGGAACTGGGAGCTGAAACACTGTCTGCCACTCTGTGTTCAATTTCAATCGTACTGCATTTAGGGGTGATAATAGCTTTGAGTTTAAAAGATCACGAAGCAGTTTACACCAGAAAATGAAATGTTTCAAAGCTTCTAAATAACTTCATTTAAGAAAGATTCAAAACGGCATGTAGATTAGTTGTTTGTTGATAGCTCTGTAGCATGTACATGAAGGAGTGCACACAACAGGATTTAGGCAGAATTTCACAAGTTTCCTTTATTGATTCGAACAATCAAACAGTCACATTTTTACAGCTTAATCATCATCACTAGATAAAAAAGGATTGGGCTTTGTTACTGGGAAACGGCTTATAGCAGTTTATAGCATAAGAAAGTTTAGTTAACACTCCTGGAGGGAGTTAGGTCTTGTTTTGTTTATTTTTGTGTTTTGGTGTTAAAGAAAAAAAAAATAAACATACAAGCAGCACCCTGTTAAATCTTACCTGTGCTGTTGAGTGCTGTTAATTGTACACAGAAAAACTGAGAAATGATCCCGCAAGTGATAATTAATACTCATGTTGTCACATATGGTGGAGAATGCGGGCATCTCAGTAAGTGTCAAAAATAAATAAACAATGGAAGCGATAGTACAAGGGCTTTTACAAGTGACCGCCGCACAACAAGAGGCTGCACGGGTGCAACAAGAAGCAATGAAGGGTCAGCAGGACACGAACCAGCTGCTTCAGAAAGAACAAAATAACCCACATGATGCAGCACGGCTTACAGTTATTAACTGAGAGTATGAGTGTGATCAACACTGAACACCGGGCGGATAAGGACCAGCAAGTACCTGCAGAAGATGACTGCCAGCGATGAGGTGGAGGCATCCTAAAGATATTTGAACGTACAGCCGAGAGAGAAGGCTGTCCACCAGCACAATGGGCAGGGTTGCTAGCCTCGTTTTTAGTTGGAGATGCCCAGAAAGCTTATTATGAGCTGAAGCCCGTTGACACAAGCGACTATTATAAATTAAAGGCAGAAATCTTGGCCAGACTGGGAGTCACGACAACGGTACAGGCCCAGCGGTTCCACCCCTGGAGTTACCAGCAGGATAAGGCACCTCGATCTCAAATGTTCAACCTAATTCACCTCGACTGAAAGTGGTCGCAGCCCGAGATACACACCACCACAGAGGTAATAGAACAAGTCATTATGGATCGATTTCTGAGGGAGCTCCCATCTGGACTACGAAGATGGGTCAGACAAGGGGGCAGGTTACAAGCAAAAACTGTAAAGCGTGACAACAGATCTCTCGTGCTTTTTTGGTCATGACAGTTCTGCTTCCACGTTTATATGAGAGTTTATTTTAGAGAGAGAATTTAGTCGTCCAAATGCAAACGACCTCATTAATAATAAAATAATGGGAGGGTTTATTTAAATATCACCAAACGCGCTGAAAAGAGATGCTGCGCGATAAAGGATATCGTTCAAATAATGCACAGGGGTTTATATGAGGCTTTACTCATTAGGCAGAGATGAAGAGAAGGTTACTCCCCATCTGTCTAGAATGCAAAAGGCTTGCAGTTAAAACGGTTCATGCTGCCAAGAAGAAGAAAATAATAATAGTTATTACTATTATTGTTTAGAATTAGTTGTTCTAGAAATGGCAGAAGTATCATGTGTACAAAAACCGACAGCACTCACCAATTCCCATTACTGCTTTTCTTATGCTTCTTAGGCTACTGATGTCCTTTCACACACCCATATATATTAGTCTTAGCCAACCGCGTAACTGTTAATGTGCTAAACAAAAGCAGTATGCGTTCAATAATCACAAATATGCGTTAATGTGGAACAAACAACTCATGATGTGTTGGTTTCAAACACAGGTACTTTGTTGAAATATTAAAATGAATTATGCAGAAAATGTGTGTGTATTTGCTAATTAGTTATAAGGGTAAACAAAATCATAGGCCTACTTACAACGTAGTGGCGACAAAAATGGATGGATGGAGAAGATGCAGACAAACACTGGCTAGATTAAGTCTTGTATGGGAAGAACTTCAGTCCTATGCAATGGGTTTGCAGGAAAGGAATCGTGCATCTATTGCTTTCTCATCTAGAGCTTTCTTTCCAGCAGACACCCTCATCCACTTTGTTCCTATGTACAGGCCTCTATTTGTGTATCGGCAGGAAAGACGAATGCATGCACATCATCGTCTCTCTGTTTGGTGGGAGGAGGCTGTGCTTCACGAGTCTTTCTCTGACGAACAATGGATTGAAACATTTCGGGTCATCTGAGCTACGTTTGACCAACTAGTGGAACTTGTATGGGTGGACATGGAGCCGTCACCAATACATGTCCGTACACCTGTGCGCTGCAGAAGCGAGTGGGTATTGCTCTGTACAAACTTCTCGGACCGCTGATTCGGCAGGACTGCGCACAGCAGAATGGGTGCCCACCTCAGCGGGAGCTGGGGTAGGCACCTGCACTTCTCTTGTTATTGTGTGCAGAAATTCAGCGTGCAACGCAACCACCTCTTGGTGCTGTTGATCAGCGTGTTCAAAGCCTTTCCAAAAGGTGGCTGTATTGCCGATCCTGCCTGGCAGCGGTGCGTGCAATCAGACGGTACATCCTTCTGTACTCCAGGCGCATCAGACGATGCTCCTGGATCAGCAGCTACAGCATTCAAACCAACTTTAATTTAAAGAAGACCAGTTGTGAATTGCTTCACAGCTTTTGTTTTACATGTGAATCCTAAGAATAATATGTGAAAATCAAAACACATTGCATATGTGCACACACTTAGAATGACATGCATAAAATGGCTTGATATCCCCAATCATTTGTTTTTTCACAAATTATTATTAGGATTCCCATGTAAAACAGAAGCTGTGAAACAATTCACAACTGGTCTTCTTTAAATTAAAGTTGTTTTGAAAATGCTAGCTGCTGTGGTTGGGGATATCAAGCACTTTTAATTGAAGCTGGGGCGGTGGTGTGTTTATGCGATATGTTATCGTATTCACAAATTATTCTTAGGCTTCACAGGTAAAACACAGACTGTGAAACAATTCACATTTGGCATCCTTTAAATTAAAGTTGGTTTGAGCGCTGTAGCTGCTGTGGTTGAGGAGATAAAGCCATTTTACGCTTGTCAGGTAGGCTGTGTGTATATGCGGTATGTTATTGTTTTTCACATAATTTTGTTTGATTCATATGTAAAGGAGAGCTTGTGAAACAATTCACAATTGGTCTTCTTCATATTAAAGTTGGTTTGGATGCTCTAGCTACTGTGGTTGGGGAGATAAAGCCCTTTTATGCGTGGCTGAGGCTAAGTGTGCGTATGTGTGTGTTGTTATTATTTTCCAGAAATTATTCTTAGGATTCACATGTAAAACAGAGACTGTGAAACAATTCTCAATGTGTCTCCTTTAAATTAAAGTTGGTTTGAGCACTCTAGCTTCTGTGGTTGGCGAGATACAGCCATTTTCATTCATGTCGGGTTAGATTGAGTTGAATATCAAACGAATATCAAACTTCAAGCTAACTTTACTGCGGTAGCATATTTTAGTTTAGAAAAGTAAATGATGACTGGCACAATTACCATATTGTATTGATGGGGCTGGTATTTCACTGGACGTCTGGGAGGATGAGGATTCCAGCAAATGGTCCGATGCCACTACCACTGGCCGGTCACCCATTAACCGGTGCATTTCCTCCCAGAACCGAAATTGGGACCTCGAGCTTTGACTGGAGGACTGCAGGCGTTGTCTCTCCTGCAGGTACAGATATTTCAGTTTCTTGAATTTATCTCGTACCTACAGGAGCGTTCTATTTATACCAAGTTCAGCCAGAGCACCGGTAATACTGGTGGAAATGGTGGCATTTCTTTGGCGAGATCGATCAGGTTCATCCATAACCCCCAGGTCCGCAATAATTTGGAGGAGGAATGAGTTGTCGCTCAAAGCCAGCACCAACCCCAGACCACACTGCACTACTGTTTCACCTTTAGAAGTGTAATTCACCACTTGCACTGGGAGCACTCACTTTGGGAAGTCTGATCGTGTTTGTGTTTAAAGTGTGTGTGGTTATTATAAATATTATTTTGGGACTGAACCCTGTGGGTTTTAACTGTGCAATACCATTGCTGTGCATTGCCAGTTATTGTTATTTATTGTTGCAAACAAGCAACACAGCCACAATAAAGAGCTGTTGGACTGTGAACTGTGTTGTGTCAATCATTACTGTGCACTGCATCACCTCTACACCTGCGCACTACAAACCACTTTGCCACATCCCCGGGGCCTGTCAGACATAGAGAAGGAAAATGAGCCAACCCCACACTGCAGTGCAATTGAACACATCTCACAGATGCAGGAACATATTGCAGCTGTCATGACATCATTAGGGAGCACATGAGACAGACACAGTCAGCCCAAAGACATGCATATAATAAGAAATCGAGAATCAGGGGTTTTCAACCAGGGGACAGAGTGTTGATTTTAGTGCCCACGGTAGAGAGCACATTTCTGGCCACCTGGCAGGGGTCATATGATTTAATCCAGCGGGTGGGCGAGGTAAATTATAAAGTGCAGACAGAAGCCAGAACAGATTTACCATGTGAAGCTGTTAAAAGCATGGAAAGATAGAGAGGTGTTCATGGTCAAGGAAACGACCCCCCGCTCTGGGAGTAAATCCATAATCCCAAGCGTGAATATAGCTGACACGCTTTCAGACAAACAGGCTGTATTTTCAGCCTTCCCAGGGAGAACTGATTTTGTAACACGATATTATAACAGAATACAGCAGAAACCCTGCCTGTACCAGAAGCTAGAAGAGAAGTAATCACACTGAGGTGGAGAAAATGCTTCAATTGGGGTTATTGAGGAATCTTACAGTGAGTGGAGTAGCCCAGTTGTGTTTGTACCGAAACACGATGGTTCATGCCGTTTTTGCAATGATTATAGAAAAGTAAATGGTATATCAAAATTTGATGGTTATCCCATGCCGCGAGTGGATGAGCTCATAGACCAATATCTCACCGCACTAGACCTCACTAAAGGATATTGGCAGGTTCCATTAACTAGACAAGCAAAAGAAAAAACGGTGTTCTCCACACCAGATGGTTTGTTTCAGAACACAGTTTTACCTTTAGGGTTACATGGAGCACCGGCCACCTTCCAACCAATGATGGACCGAATATTGAGACCACATCGGCAATATGTGGCTGTGTATATAGATGATGTGGTAATCCATAGCGCAGATTGGGACACACGTCATCGGAAAGTACAGGCAGTGATAGATTCGCAAGGCGGGGTTAACTACTAATCCCAAAAAATGCTCCATAGGGTTAGAGGAAGCAAAATATTTGGGGTACACTATTGGTCGGGGGTTGGTTAAGATACATGTCGCCCTGGGTTAGGGCATCTACTAAGAAATAAATAATAATAATAATAATACAGGTCAATAAAGTAGAAGTTATGCAGAGATGTCCTTGGCCAAGTAACAAAAAACAAGTGCAAGCTTTTTTGGGTTTAACAGGAACCTATAGAAGATTTATTCCCAATTTTGCTTCTATAGCAGCACCCCTGACAGATTTAACTAAAGAAAGGGGTCTGACTATGGTGACATGGAGTAGGGAAGCTGAGCTCGCCTTCCAGGCACTGAAAATGCTGTGTGTACCCAGCAGGTGTTAATTACTCCAGACATTTAAAAAGAATGTATTGTTCAAGCTGATGAGTCTGAGGTGGGATTAGGAGCTGTGTTATCACAGGAGGTTAGGGGGAGAAACACCCTGTTTTATTTCTGAGCAGAAAACTTATCCCACAAGAGAAAAACTACGGCATTGTTGAAAAAGAATGTCTGGCTATTAAATGGGCGTTAGAGTCACTAAAATATTATTTGCTAGGAAGACAATTTAAGTTAATCACTGATCACTGCAAAATGCAAGGGTATCCCGTTGGTTTTTGAGCTTACAACCTTTGAAATTTTGAAATTGAACACAGGGATGGAAGCCGACAGGGCATCGTGTTCACTGTCTTTTTACCAGGGTCGCTCGCCCCGCTGGGTCTGAGCTGGGGGGTGATAAAGCAAAGGGGAAAGTAGTGGATGGGAGATACAGAAGACCAAACTTATTACAAAGCCTGTATCCATTATAAGGGAAATGAGGTACACCTGCCGACAATAAATGGGTCAAAATAAAAGAGAATCGGTGGGGTAGCTCGGGGAAGGAGTAACCGGGAGGCGTGGTTGGATGTGAGGAGAACGGAGAAAGAGAGAATTGAAAAGAAAAAAAAGGATTGAGTTTTGTTACTGGGAAATGGCTTAGCCGTCCAGTTTAAGCATAAGAAAGTGTAAAGTTTAGTTAACACTCCTGGAGGGAGTTAAGAACATAAGAAAGTTTACAAACGAGAGGAGGCCATTCAGCCCATCTTGCTCGTTTGGTTGTAGCTTATTGATCCCAGAATCTCATCAAGCAGCTTCTTGAAGGATCCCAGGGTGTCAGCTTCAACAACATTACTGGGGAGTTGGTTCCAGACCCTCACAATTCTCTGTGTGAAAAAGTGCCTCCTATTTTCTCTCCTGAATGCCCCATTATCTAATCTTGTTTTGCTTAGAAAAAAATAAACATACAAGCACCACCCTGTTAAATCTTACCTATGCTGTTGAGTGCTGTTAATTGTACACAGGAAGACGGAGAAATGATCCCACAAGTGATAATTAATACTCCTGTTGTCACTATA
The DNA here is from genome assembly GCF_902713425.1 of Acipenser ruthenus. NCBI lineage: Eukaryota > Metazoa > Chordata > Actinopteri > Acipenseriformes > Acipenseridae > Acipenser > Acipenser ruthenus. Next base: position 4,064,193 of record NC_081222.1, read on the forward strand.
TATATACAGTGCCTTGCGAAAGTATTTGGCCCCCTTGAACTTTGCGACCTTTTGCCACATTTCAGGCTTCAAACATAAAGATATGAAACTGTAATTTTTTGTGAAGAATCAACAACAAGTGGGACACAATCATGAAGTGGAACGAAATTTATTGGATCTTTCAAACTTTTTTAACAAATAAAAAACTGAAAAATTGGGCGTGCAAAATTATTCAGCCCCTTTACTTTCAGTGCAGCAAACTCTCTCCAGAAGTTCAGTGAGGATCTCTGAATGATCCAATGTTGACCTAAATGACTAATGATGATAAATAGAATCCACCTGTGTGTAATCAAGTCTCCGTATAAATGCACCTGCACTGTGATAGTCTCAGAGGTCCGTTTAAAGCGCAGAGAGCATCATGAAGAACAAGGAACACACCAGGCAGGTCCGAGATACTGTTGTGGAGAAGTTTAAAGCCGGATTTGGATACAAAAAGATTTCCCAAGCTTTAAACATCCCAAGGAGCACTGTGCAAGCGATAATATTGAAATGGAAGGAGTATCAGACCACTGCAAATCTACCAAGACCTGACCGTCCCTCTAAACTTTCAGCTCATACAAGGAGAAGACTGATCAGAGATGCACAAATCTGGCCTTTATGGAAGAGTGGCAAGAAGAAAGCCATTTCTTAAAGATATCCATAAAAAGTGTCGTTTACAGTTTGCCACAAGCCACCTGGGAGACACACCAAACATGTGGAAGAAGGTGCTCTGGTCAGATGAAACCAAAATCGAACTTTTTGGCAACAATGCAAAACGTTATGTTTGGCATAAAAGCAACACAGCTCATCACCCTGAACACACCATCCCCACTGTCAAACATGGTGGTGGCAGCATCATGGTTTGGGCCTGCTTTTCTTCAGCAGGGACAGGGAAGATGGTTAAAATTGATGGGAAGATGGATGGAGCCAAATACAGGACCATTCTGGAAGAAAACCTGATGGAGTCTGCAAAAGACCTGAGACTGGGACGGAGATTTGTCTTCCAACAAGACAATGATCCAAAACATAAAGCAAAATCTACAATGGAATGGTTCACAAATAAACATATCCAGGTGTTAGAATGGCCAAGTCAAAGTCCAGACCTGAATCCAATCGAGAATCTGTGGAAAGAACTGAAAACTGCTGTTCACAAATGCTCTCCATCCAACCTCACTGAGCTCGAGCTGTTTTGCAAGGAGGAATGGGCAAAAATTTCAGTCTCTCGATGTGCAAAACTGATAGAGACATACCCCAAGCGACTTACAGCTGTAATCGCAGCAAAAGGTGGTGCTACAAAGTATTAACTTAAGGGGGCTGAATAATTTTGCACGCCCAATTTTTCAGTTTTTTATTTGTTAAAAAAGTTTGAAATATCCAATAAATTTCGTTCCACTTCATGATTGTGTCCCACTTGTTGTTGATTCTTCACAAAAAATTACAGTTTCATATCTTTATGTTTGAAGCCTGAAATGTGGCAAAAGGTCGCAAAGTTCAAGGGGGCCGAATACTTTCGCAAGGCACTGTATATACAGACGTGCTCAAATTTGTTGGTACCCCTCCACAAAAAACAAAGAATGCACAATTTTCTCTGAAATAACTTGAAACTGACAAAAGTAACTGGCATCCACCATTGTTTATTCCATATTTAATAGAAATCAGACTTTGCTTTTGATTTTTTATTCAACATAATATTGTAAATAATAAAACAAATGAAAATGGCATGGACAAAAATGATGGGACTGCTAACCTAATATTTTGTTGCACAACCTTTAGAGGCAATCACTGCAATCAAACGTTTTCTGTAGCTCTCAATGAGACTTCTGCACCTGTTAACAGGTAGTTTAGCCCACTCTTCCTGAGCAAACTGCTCCAGCTGTCTCAGGTTTGATGGGTGCCTTCTCCAGACTGCACGTTTCAGCTCTTTCCATAGATGTTCGATAGGATTCAGATCAGGACTCATAGAAGGCCACTTCAGAATAGTCCAATGTTTTGTTCTTATCAATTCTTGGGTGCTTTTAGCTGTGTGTTTTGGGTCATTATCCTGTTGGAGGACCCATGACCTATGACTGAGACAGAGCTTTCTGACACTGGGCAGTACGTTTCGCTCCAGAATGCCTTGATAGTCTTGAGATTTCATTGTGCCCTGCACAGATTCAAGGCACCCTGTGCCAGGCGCAGCAAAGCAGCCCCAAAACATAACCGAGCCTCCTCCATGTTTCACTGTAGGTATGGTGTTCTTTTCTTTGAAAGCTTCATTTTTTCGTCTGTGAACATAGAGCTGATGTGACTTGCCAAAAAGCTCCAGTTTTGACTCATCTGTCCAAAGGACATTCTCCCAGAAGGATTGTGGCTTATGCATTTTAGCAAATTCCAGTCTGGCTTTTTTATGTTTTTCTGTCAAAAGTGGAGTCCTCCTGGGTCTTCTTCCATGGAGCCCACTTTCGCTCAAAAAGCGACGGATGGTGCGATCAGAAACTGACGTACCTTCACCTTGGAGTTCAGCTTGTATCTCTTTGGCAGTTATCCTTGGTTCTTTTTCTACCATTCACACTATCCTTCTGTTCAATCTGGGGTCGATTTTCCTCTTGCGGCCGCACCTGGTCTTGTAGCCTTTACCTTTACCATGCTTGTCTATTATTTTCTTTCTGATCTCCTCAGACAAGTCTCTCCTTTGCTTTCTCTGGTCCATGTTCAGTGTGGTGCACACAATGATACCAAACAGCACAGTGACTACTTTTCTCCATTTAAATAGGCTGAATGACTGATTACAAGATAGGAGACATGTGTGGTACTAATTAAACAAACTAATTAGTTTGAAATATCACTATAATCCGATTATTTATTACCTTTTCTAAGGGGTACCAACAACTGTGTCCAGGCCATTTTAGAATATCTTTGTAGAATAAGCAATAATTCATCTCTTTTCACAGCTTCTTTGTTTTATTCTATGACATACCAAAGGCATGCAAGTATACATGATAAAATAGCTTTTAATTTCATCACTTTTCAGGAGGAATGAAGCATTATTTCAATGAGCTGTACAGGTACCAACAAATTTGAGCACGTCTGTATATACAATGTTTCTACACAAACATTGTCAGTGGTCCCTCCTTGTTTATGCCATTCTGCTTGGGGTCCAGCGTGGTGCGTGTCTGCTTGGGGTCCAGCGTGGTGCGTGTCTGCTTGGGGTCCAGCGTGGTGCGTGTCTGCTTGGGGTCCAGCGTGGTGCGTGTCTGCTTGGGGTCCAGCGTGGTGTGTGTCTGCTTGGGGTCCAGCGTGGTGCGTGTCTGCTTGGGGTCCAGCGTGGTGTGTGTCTGCTTGGGGTGTGTGTCTGCTTGGGGTCCAGCGTGGTGTGTGTCTGCTTGGGGTCCAGCGTGGTGTGTGTCTCGCTTGGGGTCCAGCGTGGTGCGTGTCTGCTTGGGGTCCAGCGTGGTGCGTGTCTGCTTGGGGTCCAGCATGGTGTGTGTCTACATTTCATTATGAATGGATATACAGAGGACTTTTTCATTTATGTAGTATGCCCCTCATCAGATTTGCAGTGCATATCTCATTATTAATAGCAGAAAAGTGTATGCATAAGGCCTCTGGGAATATTCTAAGAGCATTCAATAGGATACTTCCAAATTTTAAATTGGATCCAACTATCACAGGTCATTAAATCATGCCCCTGAGTATGTCTGTCATTCATCGACTAGCTGCAGAACATGCTTCCAATACAATCTTTAAAAAAAAATTTTTTCATAAATTTAGTCGTTGCCAATTATTTTTTATTATTTTCTCCCCAATTTGAAATGGCCAATTATTTTTAGGCTCAGCTCACTGCTACCACCCCTGCGCTGACTCGGGAGGGCGAAGACGAACACAAGCTGTCCACCGAAGCGTGTGCGTCATCGGATCGCTTTTTTTCACACGGCGGACTCACCATGCAGCCACCCAAGAGCTACAGCGTCGGAGGACAACGCAGCTCTCGGGCAGCTTACAGGCAATCATACAGGCGCCCGGCCAGACTACAGGGGTCGCTGGTGCACGGTGTGCCGAGGACACCCTCGCTATGAGGCAGCCGCTATGAGACAGCCGCTATGAGACAGCCGCTATGAGACAGCCGCTATGAGACAGCAGCTGCAGGCTGCAGTAATACCCTATTGGCTTCATGGAGACTCCAACAAACCTCCTATTTTAATTTAGAATTTCACACAAGCACGAAAAGGCAAGAGGCACCGGTATATCATATATCAGTGCAGATTTTATACTAGGATCCTTTCAGTTAGCAGACCGGGCGCGTTACATCTTGCCTAAACGTGTGTGTGAAGCTAAACCTTGTTTTTGCTAGTTAAGCCCCTTTCACACTGGCATACTCTACCCGGGTCAGGATCCAGTGCAATGCGGGTCAGGTATGCAATTTCACAATGCTTTTGATACAGCAGGGTTGGCCTGGGTGACAGACGCAAGTAAACAATGCGTGGATCAATGCCCCGGAAGCAGCTTGTTACAGACGCTTCCATCCCAGCTTCTCTGGATTGAACCGTCAGCCCAAATGTTTATTAGAGCAATCTGACTCCTGGTATGTCTCAAGCAACAAGAATATGGCTAAACAGAAGCGTTCCTTGTGAAAGTGAAACCTTCACGCAGGCGTGCTTGTTTGTTACTTTGTCCGCTGTCATGCATTTTGTCTCGCTCAACCCGGGTCAAAGCATGTCGACCCACTTCCTGAGGTGGGTCGCTGGGACCCGGGTAACCCGGGTACGTGGTTTCACACGACGCGGGATTGTGACCTGGGTAGGAGTGCCAGTGTGAAAGGGCTTTAGCTTCTCTTTGTGTTAGCAGTGTTCCAACCCAGGTCAGGCCCCCCCCCCCCCCCACTCCCACCCCCTTGTAGCTGCGCTGAGCAGTGTACTCAATACTATTTGTTTAAATCCCTCCGTTACCCTGCCATAGATTTTAACTGCAAACATGTTTCTTTCTATAAATGGAGTATTTGCAATACTTTTTATTTTCACCTCTTTCCCTACAATATTTGAAAGGCCAGCTTGTTGCAGTGTGACATCACAATAGCAGCTTCGGCCCAGAGCTCCCCACGCAATGTTTAATCTGAGAAACAAAAGAACGTAATTAACCCTGTCAACACGAATAAACGGTTGAGTAAGCGTGGGATAAGCAAAATAACACAAAGCTTCTTTGAGGGTAACTCAAATAACCAATCTGTGTGAGTCAGAAAAATGCCTGTTCTTTCTCTGCTTTATATTTCATTGTATTTTTTAAAGCTGTGTTAACAAAAAAGGTTAAAGAAAAAATTAACACAGAACTTGCATCTGTTAAGATCATTTAAACAGATCAGATTTTTGTTGCAGCAAATTGGCTTGATATGTCCATCATTAATTAGCTGGGGGGTTGCTCCTGAAGTGTATCCACTATCCCACCGCAGTTTTGTATGCACATGAAGCATGACAGCTATCTTAACTTAACACGACAGTTATCTTAACTTAACACGACAGTTATCTTAACTTCGGTTTTTACATTCACTGTGTATCATTTTCCATTTCAGTCCTCACATCCTGGTCACTTTTTGAAAAGTTCAAAGCTCCCCTCTCAGAATCATGTCTAACCTCTAGGTACCTCAGGTACACCTCAGTGTAACCATTACCCTGCCCCCTGCAGCACTCTGCCCCCAGTAAGAAATGGATGTAAGAAAAGGGCAGTCTTATTTCTACTGCAGACAAACATTTCGTCTGGTTTCAGTATATCTTTTGAGCGTAATTTACACCCATGTGAATTCAGAAAATAACAAAACTCCCAGGAGAGGAAGGAAGGGTAAGAAGGGAAAGTCTACAAGTGGAAATGCTACAGAAATACAGTTTAGTTTTAAAGACAAAAGACTCAGGCAGTCTGAATCAGGCAGTTGTGTCAGATGGAAATGACATCATGTTAAAATTACAGCACTGTTCAATTACTGTTGTTTAACTATGAGTTTTCAGTTTATCAATTACTTTCTTTTTAAGTGTTGCTAGTGATTGACGAGTATCCTGTTGGGTACTGTTTGCTGTTTTTGAATTCTCTGTACTACAGTGAAGTGGAATGGATATCAACTTGTATGCAATACGATGTTATGTTCTATATATAAACCCTCCTATATGATATTATATATATATATATATATATATATATACACACACACACACACAAATATACTGTTTGGTCACTGTGTATTTTAGATACAGGCTGATTTTCACCTCCTCCAGGTCATGGCAAAGCCCCTCTTGGGTGGGTATCAGTTTGTATAGCAGAGCACCCTAACCCATATCCTATATATTGTTTATCGGCGCCTGTTTGTTACATTTTTGCATTGTGCATGCCAGGCAATCAGAAAGAAGGGCCTTGTTCATTACCCAGTTTGTTTATGTTGCAGATTCTAGTTGTATTCTTGAAATTGCATAAAAACAAGACTTTTTAATTGATTTCATTTGAAAGATAAAGTTTGTGTTAGATATGGCATGGCTGGGAGGTTAGAATTCCCTCCCTGCCTACGTGAACTCCATGTGTAGCATGTGGCCAGGTGTTGATTGAGTAATTGATTATCAATGAACCTTGGCCACATGCCTTTAAAAAGGGGCTGAAAAGCCAGCCCTGGGTTCTTCTTTGGTGGATAACCCTCACGACTGAGTTTGAACCAGGGTGAGTGATCCAAAATCAGACAACCAACGCATAGTCACTGTATGTACACTGGGATTAGCAGACCTAGGATCACTGCGCGTGTACACTGGGATCATCAGAACTAGGATCACTGCGTGTTTACACCGGGATCATCAGAACCAGGATCACTGCGTGTTCACACCGGGATCATCAGAACTAGGATCACTGCGTGTGCACACCGGGATCATCAGAACTAGGATCACTGCGTGTGTACACCGGGATCATCAGAACTAGGATCACTGCGTGTTCACACTGGGATCATCAGAACTAGGATCACTGCGTGTTTACACTGGGATCAGCAGAACTAGGATCACTGCGTGTGTACACTGGGATCAGCAGAACTAGGATCACTGCACGTACACCGGGATCATCAGAACTAGGAACACTGCGTGTTTACACTGGGATCAGCAGAACTAGGATCACTGCATGTGTACACCGGGATCATCAGAACTAGGATCACTGCGTGTTCACACCGGGATCATCAGAACTAGGATCACTGCGTGTGTACACTGGGATCATCAGAACTAGGATCACTGCGTGTTTACACTGGGATCAGCAGAACTAGGATCACTCCACACCTCACCCTCTCTTAACTGGAGTCCCCCAAGGGTCAGTCTTGGGTCCTCTCCTGTTCTCTCTCTACACCCGCTCCCTGGGCCCCCTCATCGCATCCTATGGTTTCTCATACCATTTCTATGCTGATGATGCTCAGATTTTCCTCTCCTTCCCCACCTCTGACTCCACCATCTCCTCCCGTATCTCTACCTGTCTGTCTGCTATTTCCTCCTGGATGCACTCGCATCACCTCAAACTCAACCTCTCTAAATCTGACCTCCTTTTCTTTCCCTCCTCCTCCCCCTCCTCTGATCTCTCTATCTCTGTTCCTCTGGAATCTACCACACTCTCTCCCTCTTCCTCAGCTAAGAACCTTGGAGTCACCCTGGACCCCTGCCTCTCTTATTCCCAGCACATCTCCACTCTGGCACGCACTTGCCGATTCTTCCTGAGCAACATCCGAAGAATCCGACCCTTCCTCACCAACTATGCTACCCAGCTCCTGGTCCAGGCCCTGGTACTCTCCCACCTAGACTACTGCAACTCCCTCCTGGCTGGCCTCCCTGCGTCCGCCACCCGTCCGCTCCAGCTCATCCAGAACTCTGCTGCCCGCCTGGTGTTCTCTCTGCCTCGCTTTGCCCACGCTACTCCACTACTCCGCTCGCTCCACTGGCTCCCGATCACCGCTCGCATCCAGTTCAAGACTCTTGTACTAGCCTACAGATGCCTTGACCAGACTGCACCCAGCTACCTCCAGACCCTCATCTCTCCCTACACCCCCACTCGACCTCTCCGCTCCGCCTGCACTAGAAGACTAGCTCTACCTCCGCTACGCTCCCCTGCCTCCAGAGCCCGCTCCTTCTCCACCCTTGCTCCCCAGTGGTGGAATGACCTTCCTACAGATGTCAGGACTGCCCAGTCCCTGACCACATTCCGGCGCCTCCTTAAGACTCACCTCTTCAAAGAGCACCTGTAGAACTCCTCTGTTTGTATCCTGGGACACTATCACCCTTCATGTAAATGTGCTTTATTTTGCTCTTATCTGCCCCCTATTTTACTGCATTTAATCCTGTACTTCAGAATACTGTAATCTGCCAAGTGTTTAACCTGTAGTACTTTGTATTTAATCACATCCTGATGTAACTATCACTATTTAATCATATCCTGATGTAACTATCACTATTATCTGCTGTATTATTGAATTGTGGTTTGTCACACTTGTACCTTGCTTGAACAAAAGTTATTGTATTCTTGCTCTTATTGTATTACTTGTATTGTAACACTTGAAATGTATTTGCTTACGATTGTAAGTCGCCCTGGATAAGGGCGTCTGCTAGAAATAAATAATAATAATAATAATAATAATGTGTACACCGGGATCATCAGAACTAGGATCACTGCGTGTGTACACCGGGATCAGCAGAACTAGGATCACTGTGTGTTTACACCGTGATCAGCGGAACTAGGATCACTGTGTGTGTACACCTGGATCAGCAGAACTAGGATCACTGCGTGTGTACACAGTGATCAGCAGAACTAGGATCACTGCGTGTTTAACCCCAGTCCAGAGGGGAATGGTCAGGGAGACTGTTCCTGGAGCGGGACCTCCTTTTATTTTGCAGTTGTTTTGATTTTTGTATTTATTTTCATGTACACTGGTGGGTATGTCCTCCAGCTAGTACCCTAGTGACGGCCACCCATCCACTGCATCTGCCTGTTTGTCTGTAAATAAAACCTGGACACCTGAGCAGCGCTTTCAACGTCAACCTCTGTGCCTCTCTTGTCCATTGTCTTGTCTTGTCTTACCCAAACAGTAACAGAACACCCCTGTTACAAACCCTTATAAAAGTTTCCCATAGCAATAGCACAGCAAACTGTTGTAAAGCACTGTAAAGCATAGGTAAGCAAAAATTAACGTAATTGCCTCTCTCCTTCCTCAATAACCCACTGAGAGGGAATTCATTTCCAATGCATCTTTTTGTATTTGTCTCTGGTTCAAATGCAGAGCCTGATGAATCAGCCAGCATCAAGCAGTTTACTTACCATTCAGGAATTTTTAATGGAGCCGTTTAGAACCACCACAGTAATGTAATTCTTCTTTATTTCATTTCCTTTCATTCCCCCATTTAAATTAGAGTATTAGCATTCAGCCTGGTCACGCCAACGTATTCACTTTCATCCCCAAAGGGGGCTACAGTGATAGCACAGAAGATGCAATCAATTTGAAATAATACACCTGTCATCCCTTTGGCAGAAAAAAATAGCAACACTGCAGCTCAATAATAAGCAAAGCTTTGAATGCAATAGAAACCTAATTAATGCACTTTGAATTTGTTACAAAAGGCTGTTTCAAACTGTGGCAGGATACATGTGGGAATGTGACTGGAGCCTTAATTAAATGATGGTTAATTAGGCTCCAGCCATATGGTATATAAGGAAGGAGAAATCGCGTGTGCGTGTGCGTGTGCGTGTGCATGTGCATGCGCTACTATCAACGTGGGAACAAAATTTGAGAAAATAGTAACTCCTGAAAAAATTACATTGTGGGGGTCATCCCCACTTTGAAAAACACCTTTTTAAGAACTAAATATGCCTTCAAAAAAAAAATAAAAGCACCAAAATATTTAGTTTGTTGTCGACTTTCACCCTGTGTGGAGTTTTGTCTGACTGGAGTTAGAAATAGTAAATAAAAATATAGTGAGAGTCAATGAGAAGAAAACACAAATATAGGAATACAAACGTGTGTGTGTGTGTGTGTGTGTGTGTGTGAGAGAGAGAGAGAGATAGAGAGAGAGAGAGAGAGAGAGAGAATATATAAATAAATAAAAAGAAACTTGGTTGTGAATGCTAATGCCCAGCCTACAAGTGTTTTGTTTCAACCTTTATTTTGACCCTTGTTTCTGTTTTTCTGTTAAATAAACATGTGCAGCTGCAGCTTTCCAAGCCTCTGAGTCTTATTCCTGACGCTATCCTGCTACACGAACGATGATGGCTCTTCAGTTAATTGAGACTGTGATTTCTGTAAAAAACAATCACAGCAAACACATGTTGTTTTGGTTTGTCTTGTTTTGGAAGAATCAGGGCTAGATCTTAATTAGCCACATTTTTTTTGTGTCCAAGAGACCCTCATGCACTGCTCCTAGACCCTCATGCACTGCTCCTAGATCCTTGTGCACTGCTCCTAGACCCTCATGCACTGCTCCTAGACCCTCGTGCACTGCTCTTAGACCCTCGTGCACTGCTCCTAGACCCTCGTGCACTGCTCCTAGACCCTCGTGCACTGCTCCTAGACCTTCAAGCACTGCTCCTAGGCCATCATGCACTGCTAACATCCCTCAATTTGTCTGACACACTACTTGGTGAACATGATGTCCATCTGTCTGAAGCTCTACTCAGTGAAGCTCTGTGAAGCTCTACTCAGTGAAGCTCTGTCTGAAGCTCTACTCAGTGAAGCTCTGTGAAGCTCTACTCAGTGAAGCTCTGTGAATCTCTACTCAGTGAAGCTCTGTCTGAAGCTCTACTCAGTGAAGCTCTACTCAGTGAAGCTCTGTGAAGCGCTACTCAGTGAAGCTCTGTCTGAAGCTCTACTCAGTGAAGCTCTACTCAGTGAAGTTGTCTGAAGCTCTACTCAGTGAAGCTCTGTGAAGCTCTACTCAGTGAAGCTCTGTGAAGCTCTACTCAGTGAAGCTCTGCTCAGTGAAGTTGTCTGAATCTCTACTCAGTGAAGCTCTGTCTGAAGCTCTACTCAGTGAAGCTCTGTGAAGCGCTACTCAGTGAAGCTCTGTCTGAAGCTGTACTTAGCGAAGCTCTACTCAGTGAAGCTCTGTCTGAAGCTCTACTCAGTGAAGCTCTACTCAGTGAAGTTGTCTGAAGCTCTACTCAGTGAAGCTCTGTGAAGCTCTACTCAGTGAAGCTCTGTGAAGCTCTACTCAGTGAAGCTCTGTCTGAAGCTCTACTCAGTGAAGCTCTGTGAAGCTCTACTCAGTGAAGCTCTGTGAATCTCTACTCAGTGAAGCTCTGTCTGAAGCTCTACTCAGTGAAGCTCTACTCAGTGAAGCTCTGTGAAGCGCTACTCAGTGAAGCTCTGTCTGAAGCTCTACTCAGTGAAGCTCTACTCAGTGAAGTTGTCTGAAGCTCTACTCAGTGAAGCTCTGTGAAGCTCTACTCAGTGAAGCTCTGTGAAGCTCTACTCAGTGAAGCTCTGCTCAGTGAAGTTGTCTGAATCTCTACTCAGTGAAGCTCTGTCTGAAGCTCTACTCAGTGAAGCTCTGTGAAGCGCTACTCAGTGAAGCTCTGTCTGAAGCTGTACTTAGCGAAGCTCTACTCAGTGAAGCTCTGTCTGAAGCTCTACTCAGTGAAGCTCTACTCAGTGAAGTTGTCTGAAGCTCTACTCAGTGAAGCTCTGTGAAGCTCTACTCAGTGAAGCTCTGTGAAGCTCTACTCAGTGATGCTCTACTCAGTGAAGCTCTGTGAAGCTCTACTCAGTGAAGCTCTACTCAGTGAAGTTGTCTGAAGCTCTACTTAGTGAAGCTCTGTCTGAAGCTCTACTCTGTGAAGCTCTACTCAGTGAAGCTCTGTGAAGCGCTACTCAGTGAAGCTCTGTCTGAAGCTCTACTCAGTGAAGCTCTACTCAGTGAAGTTGTCTGAAGCTCTACTCAGTGAAGCTCTGTGAAGCTCTACTCAGTGAAGCTCTGTGAAGCTCTACTCAGTGAAGCTCTGTGAAGCTCTACTCAGTGAAGCTCTGCTCAGTGAAGTTGTCTGAAGCTCTACTTAGTGAAGCTCTGTCTGAAGCTCTACTCTGTCTGAAGCTCTACTCAGTGAAGCTCTACTCAGTGAAGTTGTCTGAAGCTCTACTCAGTGAAGCTCTGTGAAGCTCTACTCAGTGAAGCTCTGTGAAGCTCTACTCAGTGAAGCTCTACTCAGTGAAGTTGTCTGAAGCTCTACTTAGTGAAGCTCTGTCTGAAGCTCTACTCTGTGAAGCTCTACTCAGTGAAGCTCTGTGAAGCGCTACTCAGTGAAGCTCTGTCTGAAGCTGTACTTAGCGAAGCTCTACTCAGTGAAGCTCTGTCTGAAGCTCGACTCCCTCCCCCTCCCCATCTCACTATTCTTTCCAATGCTGAGCTATGCGTTACCTTGCTTTATCACACTTTGGTAAGCTTCTACAATGAGGAACTTGCAGAGGCCAGTTAATATTTGTTCTAATTTCCAGTTGATAACACCTGCCGGTGGCAGTCTTAAAATGATTAAAAACAACAAATAAACTCACTACACCTGTATAAATGCTTTATAATTTAGTTTTTAGTTTAAGACGGGTACAGAATAAAACTAAAAGCCATGAGTCATTTCGACAGTTTTTTACGTTTCGTCATGAGTGCGTTTGCGATCATTGTGTAAATACGGTAAGCCTGCTTTAAACCCGTTCATTTATTTCTCGTCGGTCGACAGCGATACAGCGTCAGTGGCTGGAAACTGGAATTCTGCGGCGCTGGAACTATGCCTTTAATGCTAATGAGGAAGGCGGTGCTTCAATTTCATACTGCAAATCAATAGGCGAGTTAGTCCTCACTGTAATTGACACTTTAGGGTAGCCTATTAGAGCTCACCGGCCCGGAAGCGCAAGTCAGTGAAGGTTGTTTTGAAGATGGGAGTCAATCTTGAAGTGTTCCGGGTAAAATTATTTAAAACTCTATTACGAAACTAAATAGAAACGGAAATAAAAACTATATATAATAATCAGGCAGTAAATACGTAACTCTCACGACGTCAGTGTAGTTTACATTGGAGCTGAACTGTGTTTTGATACAATGTACGATTATCTCAGGTTAAGTGTAGGTAAATGTGATCAGCGTGGTGTTATTATTATTATTATTATTATTATTATTATTATTATTATTATTATTATTCAAAGATACAATTTAGAACCAAATGAAAATACTTTTTTTTTTCACTCATAACAGGTATGCAGAAATCAGTATAATACATATCTGATATTTAAGTCACACCCGTGTAGTCTTGACGATAGGAGCCAATCCTGCAACAGGAACGATTTATTTAACATCTAGACAAACTCCTGGCTGCTGCTGTTCATTTAAGTAGTTAATTGAAGGTGGTTCAGAAACCCAAATTTTAACCATTTTAAGGTACCAGGCACACGTGTCCCACAAATAAAATGATGCTAACTTTCTTATTTTTTGCAATGAGTTGCACTGAACCGGGTTTACAGTGTACTGACAGGCTGGATCTGGTCATCCAAACAGTCACTCTCAAATGGATTTTAAGAAGAAACCGTTTGAACAACAAGCACTCAATTCCTTGTGTACCTGAAGGGGTTAAAAGGGCATGTGGAGACATTTTGACAGCGCTCATGTATGTGTCCAAGTGTTCTGCAGCTACTAATCAAGTTGACAATGTATTTCTCACTTACTCTTTGCTGTGTCAGGTCTGCTGTACAAACAGCGCAAGAGAAAATACACTCAACTTGATTAGAGGAGCCACCTAACATTTAGAAACGTTATTAAATCTAAATAAAAACACTGACGAAACCCACTTAATCTGTGTCTGTAGAATCTGCTGTGGTTTGAATGTTTCAAATGCGTTGTCATTGACATTCAGAGTGCAGATCCACACTCTCAGTGATGTTATACATTGTGAGTGCAGATCCACACTCTCAGTGATGTTATACATTGTGAGTGCAGATCCACACTCTCAGTGATGTTATACATTGTGAGTGCAGATCCACACTCTCAGTGATGGTATACATTGTGAGTGCAGATCCACACTCTCAGTGATGTTATACATTGTGAGTGCAGATCCACACTCTCAGTGATGGTATACATTGTGAGTGCAGATCCACACTCTCAGTGATGTTATACATTGTGAGTGCAGATCCACACTCTCAGTGATGTTATACATTGTGAGTGCAGATCCACACTCTCAGTGATGTTATACAGTGTGAGTGCAGATCCACACTCTCAGTGATGGTATACATTGTGAGTGCAGATCCACACTCTCAGTGATGTTATACATTGTGAGTGCAGATCCACACTCTCAGTGATGTTATACATTGTGAGTGCAGATCCACACTCTCAGTGATGTTATACATTGTGAGTGCAGATCCACACTCTCAGTGATGTTATACATTGTGAGTGCAGATCCACACTCTCAGTGATGTTATACATTGTGAGTGCAGATCCACACTCTCAGTGATGTTATACATTGTGAGTGCAGATCCACACTCTCAGTGATGTTATACATTGTGAGTGCAGATCCACACTCTCAGTGATGGTATACATTGTGAGTGCAGATCCACACTCTCAGTGATGTTATACATTGTGAGTGCAGATCCACACTCTCAGTGATGGTATACATTGTGAGTGCAGATCCACACTCTCAGTGATGTTATACATTGTGAGTGCAGATCCACACTCTCAGTGATGTTATACATTGTGAGTGCAGATCCACACTCTCAGTGATGTTATACAGTGTGAGTGCAGATCCACACTCTCAGTGATGGTATACATTGTGAGTGCAGATCCACACTCTCAGTGATGTTATACATTGTGAGTGCAGATCCACACTCTCAGTGATGTTATACATTGTGAGTGCAGATCCACACTCTCAGTGATGTTATACATTGTGAGTGCAGATCCACACTCTCAGTGATGTTATACATTGTGAGTGCAGATCCACACTCTCAGTGATGTTATACATTGTGAGTGCAGATCCACACTCTCAGTGATGTTATACATTGTGAGTGCAGATCCACACTCTCAGTGATGTTATACATTGTGAGTGCAGATCCACACTCTCAGTGATGTTATACATTGTGAGTGCAGATCCACACTCTCAGTGATGTTATACATTGTGAGTGCAGATCCACACTCTCAGTGATGTTATACATTGTGAGTGCAGATCCACACTCTCAGTGATGTTATACATTGTGAGTGCAGATCCACACTCTCAGTGATGTTATACATTGTGAGTGCAGATCCACACTCTCAGTGATGTTTTACATTGTGAGTGCAGATCCACACTCTCAGTGATGTTATACATTGTGAGTGCAGATCCACACTCTCAGTGATGTTTTACATTGTGAGTGCAGATCCACACTCTCAGTGATGTTTTACATTGTGAGTGCAGATCCACACTCTCAGTGATGTTTTACATTGTGAGTGCAGATCCACACTCTCAGTGATGTTATACATTGTGAGTGCAGATCCACACTCTCAGTGATGGTATACATTGTGAGTGCAGATCCACACTCTCAGTGATGTTATACATTGTGAGTGCAGATCCACACTCTCAGTGATGTTATACATTGTGAGTGCAGATCCACACTCAGTGATGTTATACATTGTGAGTGCAGATCCACACTCTCAGTGATGTTATACATTGTGAGTGCAGACCCACACTCTCAGTGATGTTATACATTGTGAGTGCAGATCCACACTCTCAGTGATGTTATACATTGTGAGTGCAGATCCACACTCTCAGTGATGTTATACAGTGTGAGTGCAGATCCACACTCTCAGTGATGTTATACATTGTGAGTGCAGATCCACACTCAGTGATGTTATACATTGTGAGTGCAGATCCACACTCTCAGTGATGTTATACATTGTGAGTGCAGACCCACACTCTCAGTGATGTTATACATTGTGAGTGCAGATCCACACTCTCAGTGATGTTATACATTGTGAGTGCAGATCCACACTCTCAGTGATGTTATACATTGTGAGTGCAGACCCACACTCTCAGTGATGTTATACATTGTGAGTGCAGATCCACACTCTCAGTGATGTTTTACATTGTGAGTGCAGATCCACACTCTCAGTGATGTTTTACATTGTGAGTGCAGATCCACACTCTCAGTGATGTTATACATTGTGAGTGCAGATCCACACTCTCAGTGGTGTTATACATTGTTAGTGCAGATCCACACTCTCAGTGATGTTATACATTGTGAGTGCAGACCCACACTCTCAGTGATGTTATACATTGTGAGTGCAGATCCACACTCTCAGTGATGTTTTACATCGTGAGAGCAGACCCACACTCTCAGTAATGTTATACATTGTGAGTGCAGATCCACACTCTCAGTGATGTTCTACATCGTGAGTGCAGATCCACACTGTCAGTGATGTTTTACATTGTGAGTGCAGATCCACACTCTCAGTGATGTTATACATTGTGAGAGCAGATCCACACTCTCAGTGATGTTATACATTGTGAGTGCAGACCCACACTCTCAGTGATGTTATACATTGTGAGTGCAGATCCACACTCTCAGTGATGTTTTACATTGTGAGTGCAGATCCACACTCTCAGTGATGTTATACATTGTGAGTGCAGATCCACACTCTCAGTGATGTTTTACATCGTGAGAGCAGACCCACACTCTCAGTAATGTTATACATTGTGAGTGCAGATCCACACTCTCAGTGATGTTTTACATCGTGAGAGCAGACCCACACTCTCAGTAATGTTATACATTGTGAGTGCAGATCCACACTCTCAGTGATGTTCTACATCGTGAGTGCAGATCCACACTGTCAGTGATGTTTTACATTGTGAGTGCAGATCCACACTCTCAGTGATGTTATACATTGTGAGAGCAGATCCACACTCTCAGTGATGTTATACATTGTGAGTGCAGACCCACACTCTCAGTGATGTTATACATTGTGAGTGCAGATCCACACTCTCAGTGATGTTTTACATTGTGAGAGCAGATCCACACTCTCAGTGATCTTTGCTTTGCTTTTACTATGTAGAACTTTTATATAGGGTTGTTTACCATAGCTTGTTTTTTAGTATGTTTTACCACACCTCTGTGCTTATTTGCAATGCTTTCCTATGCTTTACTACACCTCTGTGCTTCTTTTGCTTTCCTATGCTTTACCACACCTCTGTGCTTCTTTACAATGCTTGCCTATTCTTTACCACACCTCTGTGCTTCTTTGCAATGCTTTCCTATGCTTTACCATGCTTTCACTGTGTTGTTATTATGCTTTGCAGTGCTTGTACTATGGGAAGCTTGTAGAAAGGTAATGGACGTCAGGGCGTCTGCTGTTTGCTGTTTTTCAGATGCTGCTGTATCTGTCATTCCCAGTGACTGTGTTCTGGATCTCCAATCAAGCCGAGTACTTTGAGGAATATGTGGTGAAGCGAAAGGTCAGTTGGTATTATAATAGACCTTGCTGTTGTTGTTGTTGTTAATAAATAATAATAATAATGATGATGTTTTCAGAATGTGCAATAGCAATACAACTGAAATTCAGTGCAGAGTGACACTATACCTGGGAGGAGCACAGGTCTGTGTCCTCTCATGATTATTCCAATTTTTAAGGACTATTTGAAGTGCTGATGTAGTTTACTGTGGGGCCACACTTAGATTTTCCAATAGACACTAATGGGATCTGCTTATAAGATGACTGCTGTTAACATATGAGCTCTGTAATCAGTTGCAATGGAATCTAAACAGGCAGTAAATGGGTTGACCTTTTGTGTAGTTTGGCAGGATACAGAGTTTTAAACCACTGCTGATCTTCAAAGGTGTGGGCTGGAATCTCTAATCATGTGCGCAGGTATAATGTCTCTCCTCCTGCAGAACAGTACTTACTATGAAATACTTAAAGGCTCTTTGTTTTGGGTTATTGTTTAATATCAAACTGATTATTGATCACCATGGTTTTTATTTTGCTGGCCTCAATTTAAGTTGCGTGTGTATATACAGAATAACCTCTACTGTCACGTTTTTTTTATTTACGTTTTTAGAAATTTGAAAAGTTTGTTTGAAGTCCTATGGCGTTGTAAAAGTTGCCCTGCCAAAACTTCTAAAACACATGTATACGTTATAAAATAGATAGGAAACTTAACATGGTACAATTATACCCGGTGACTGAAGGGGATACATGCAGGAATGGAAATAAAACAGCCATTGCAGATCTATTCCATGTTTCACTGTGAGGTTAAGACGACACACCTGAGCTTGTTACTTTGTGGCTAATCACGCACACACACACATATTTATCGCATTGAGGGCAATACTTTTCAGAGCTGTGTTACACACAAATAGGATTACCGTCCTGTGGCAAAGTGCCCCGCCCCTGTGTGCATTTGTGTGATCTGTGTTGTATGTTGGATGTTGCGTGTGTTAATGTCGGTGTATAGTCATTGGTACACGGGATATAAACGGGTCTGTGTTTCACGTGTATTTAAAAAGTGTATATTTGTATTTAGGCACGAGGAGAGCACAAATCACTTCACGTGCTGGTTAAATGTAATATGTGAGCACGGGGTTGCACAGAATTAATTCACGTGCTGGGATTCAAGTGAATAATTAATTAGTAATTGAATCCCAGCACAATAGTATATATAGACGCACATTTCTTGCACTCAGGGTTGGGTGTTCGGAAGAGGAGAACGGGTGAGAGAGAGGAGAGTTAAAATCATTAGAAGTAAATATAATAGTTGTTTGTTCTCACCGTGTTTGTTTGTCTCCGTGCACCGTTTGTTTAGTGTTGGTCCGTTTTGTCTGTCTCTTTATTTTGGCGCAAGTGCCGTGTCCTGTTTTGTGTACCGTTTAAAACCTTTTTATTTGTTAATAAACGCTGAGTGCAGCCATTGCACTCAGCTCATCATCACCACCGTCTATGTCTGTGTATTCCTGTCTGGTCTGACGCCACCCACTCTGGCCGTCTTTGTGACACGTGGTGTCAGAAGTGGGATAGCCGCGCCTCCAAGCGTCAGACCAGGAGGGGTCTGGATTAAAAAAAAAAAAAAAAAAGATTACAAATATTGTTTTGGGGGAAAAAAACAAAACAAAAAAAAAATCAATGGCAGAAGACGCCATCAAACTGCGGGGCTGGTTCCTGGAGAATGCTGGGCTGGAGGCCCAGTCTCTGCCCATAGTCGTCCGGGTCCTGTGGATGATGGACAGTGAGAGATGGGAGGCATATCAGCAGGAACACACCCCAAACACCTTGGAGGAGGGTGTGGAGTTTGTCCTCAACTACCTGGAGGCAACCATAAATGGAACAGCAGCCCAGGTAGCAGGACCACCAGCAGAGGAGTACCTGCTGTCCCCATCTCCACCAGCAGAGGGTGAGTACCTGCTGTCCCCATCTCCACCAGCAGAGGGTGAGTACCTGCTGTCCCCATCTCCACCAGCAGAGGGTGAATGCCTGCTGGTTTTGCCTCCACAGCCCAAATGGGAGGAGCCTGAGCATCCACAGCCCAAATGGGAGGAGCCCAAGCGGAAGGAGCCCGAATGTCCTACGCCTGAGTGGGAGGAGCCCGAACGTCCTACGCCTGAGTGGGAGGAGCCCGAACGTCCTACGCCTGAGTGGGAGGAGCCCGAACGTCCTACGCCTGAGTGGGAGGAGCCCGAACGTCCTACGCCTGAGTGGGAGGAGCCCGAACGTCCTACGCCTGAGTGGGAGGAGCCCGAACGTCCTACGCCTGAGTGGGAGGAGCCCGAACGTCCTACGCCTGAGTGGGGGGAGCCCGAACGTCCACAGCCCAACAGGGAGGAGTCGGGGCGTCCACAGCCCAACAGGGAGGAGTCGGGGCGTCCACAGCCCAACAGGGAGGAGTCAGGGCGTCCACAGCCCAACAGGGAGGAGTCGGGGCGTACACAGGCCAACAGGGAGGAGTCGGGGCGTCCACAGCCCAACAGGGAGGAGTCGGGGCGTCCACAGCCCAAAAGGGAGGAGTCGGTGCGTCCACAGCCCAAAGGGAGGCAAGTCGGGGCTTCCACAGCCCTGGGACCCAAGCCACCAGCAGAGGGAAAATGCCTGCTGGTTCAGCCCCAAGAGCCAGAAGGGGAGGAGTTACAGGCTCAACCCCCTGAAAATTTTTGGGGGGGAGAAGGGCAGGATGCTGGTGTCCCCCAGCAGCCTCTCGCTATGCTGCTGAAGGCAGCACGGCGTGCACATGCCCAGCCGCCACAGCAGAGGGAGCCAGGAGCAGAGGAGCTGGAGCTGCCTCTACCTCCACCACCTCCAGGAGCAGAGGAGCAGGAGCTGCCTCTGCCTCCACCACCTCCAGGAGCAGAGGAGCAGGAGCTGCCTCTGCCTCCGCCACCACCACCGCAAGGAGCAGAGGAGCAGGAGCTGCCTCTGCCTCCGCCACCACCACCGCAAGGAGCAGAGGAGCAGGAGCTGCCTCTGCCTCCACCACCTCCAGGAGCAGAGGAGCAGGAGCTGCCTCTGCCTCCGCCACCACCACCGCAAGGAGCAGAGGAGCAGGAGCTGCCTCTGCCTCCGCCACCACCACCGCAAGGAGCAGAGGAGCTGGAGCTGCCTCTGCTTCCACCACCGCCAGGAGCAGAGGAGCTGGAGCTGCCTCTGCCTCCACCACCGCCAGGAGCAGAGGAGCTGGAGCTGCCTCTGCCTCCACCACCGCCCGGAGCAGAGGAGCTGGAGCTGCCTCTGCCTCCACCACCGCAAGGAGCAGAGGAGCTGGAGCTGCCTCTGCCTCCACCACCGCCAGGAGCAGAGGAGCTGGAGCTGCCTCTGCCTCCACCACCGCCCGGAGCAGAGGAGCAGGAGCTGCCTCTGCTGCCCGTACCTCTGCAGGGAGTACGGTGGCCGGAGCCCCAGAAAGGGGAGCTGCCGGCCACGAAGAAGGGGGAGGAGGTCTGGAGACCACTTTCCCCAGCAGCAGTTTCGCTGCAGGAGTTCTTGTGGCCGGAGCCCCACAGGAGGGAGCTGCCGGCTACGAAGAAGGGGGAGGTCGGGGGACCACCTGCCCCCGCAGCTTTTTCGCTTGCAGGACGGGACCAACAGGCTGTCAGTCGTGCCACTACCGGCAGGGGTGCTGACAGCATTGCCAGCCAAGGGCCCACTGAAGCCTCCCTTCCCAGCCCGAGACTTTGTTCTGGACTGCTGGGTTTTTAAGGGGGGAGGTGGCCGTTGAGGCCATGTGTGCTGCGCACAAGGGGGGGTATATGTGGCAAAGTGCCCCGCCCCTGTGTGCATTTGTGTGATCTGTGTTGTATGTTGGATGTTGCGTGTGTTAATGTCGGTGTATAGATTGGTACACGGGATATAAACGGGTCTGTGTTTCACGTGTATTTAAAAAGTGTATATTTGTATTTAGGCACGAGGAGAGCACAAATCACTTCATGTGCTGGTTAAATGTAATATGTGAGCACGGGGTTGCACAGAATTAATTCACGTGCTGGGATTCAAGTGAATAATTAATTAGTAATTGAATCCCAGCACAATAGTATATATAGACGCACATTTCTTGCACTCAGGGTTGGGTGTTCGGAAGAGGAGAACGGGTGAGAGAGAGGAGAGTTAAAATCATTAGAAGTAAATATAGTAGTTGTTTGTTCTCACCGTGTTTGTTTGTCTCCGTGCACCGTTTGTTTAGTGTTAGTCCGTTTTGTCTGTCTCTTTATTTTGGCGCAAGTGCCGTGTCCTGTTTTTGTACTGTTAAACCTTTTTATTTTGTTAATAAACGCTGAGTGCAGCCATTGCACTCAGCTCATCATCATCACCGTCTCTGTGTATTCCTTTTCTGGTCTGACGCCACCCACTCTGGCCGTCTTTGTGACACGTCCCCATTAAGAAATATGTCAAACTGACACATTGAACCCCCCCCCCCCCCCCCTTCTTGATTTCAGCCTCTTGTCTTGCTATTTCAATGCTTTATTTATTATCAGAAAAAATCAATGTGTTAACATGGATAACTGCTTTGTGAATATGGCCCTAAGACAGACTGTCAGATTGGTGTCACGGAGTCCATTGGTGATGTCATTAAACACCATTGATTATTTATCACGCAAAGCAGCAACCTCAAGAATTTATCCCCTACCATCACTCAAAGCTCCCTAGAGCTTCACTTTAACCAGCAGTGCTTCTTGCATCGTTTAAAAGTAACATGCATTGGCATGTGTGTGACCAGCACCTGCCCTTAGGGAATGAGACACACGTCACTGTCAAGTCAGGTCTGAGTGTAGCTTCGAGGAACGTCGATATTTGGCCCACGGTCTCTCGTTCAGTCAGTTGGAATAATTCTCTACCTCCACCTTACAGATCGTATCTGATGGTCTCAATTATCCAAGTGCTGCAAGTCAATGGGATAATGTGCAGATTTGTATACAGCCTTTCTTCTTCTCTAAATTGTTTTCGATCAGGTCCCAGTTTTACCTTTGAGTGTCTTTTTAGAAGCAGTCTTGTCATTTCACTGTGTCACCTAATGTGCCAGCCTCTCTCCGCATGAAATGTATATGTATGTATTTGTTTAAAATCCAGGAAAATAAACTGACTGTATCTGGAGGGGAACAGATGCAGACGAGCTACAGCTGCCATTCTGCAATATATCAATGCAACACAAGAAACACTAGAAGAACAAATTCAGTGATAAAGGTTTTGACCAGAAGTCTTTTAAATGAAAGCAGTACAGATTCCAGTCACACATCATACGCATCAGCCAATCGGAGCACAGATAGCCATTCATATATTACGCAGCAGCAGCATAAGTCCTACCCGACCCATGTTAGTATACCCTGAACCATGCAGCAGTTACATGGCTGAACTTGTAATTATACCTTCAAACACACAATTCAAGTGTAAAACGTGCCGTAGCCATGCCGTTCTGCTGCAGCCCTGGATGTAACTTGCATCACAGTTGGTGTAGATGCCCTGTATGTGCCTTGGTTGGGTTCACAGCACATCTCGGCTTCATTACAAACCCGCCGCCTCTGTACTGCGCTGGCCCGGCTGCAGCTCGTTTCTAAATCCACACCAATAGAAGGAAACCTAAACTTTAAGATGCAAAGTGTTGTGTGAATGAAACCAATGCAGCAGCATCACATTTTAAGCTCATGTTTGCTATTTCTGCCCACGTGTAAATATTCCCCCGGTAGCCACTTGATTATTTCTATTCTGTGTTGATCAATAACACCAGGATATGTTGCATTCTTATGCAGGGATGGAAAGAAGACTCCTATTGCATAGCAGTTTCCCCCATTCCAGATTTTACTACGAGCTTGATTCGCCCCAGTGTATCGATAACAAGCTCAGGTTATTAAAGTAAAAGCAGGAATTGAATACACTGCTAAAGAATGGGAGTATTATTTCAGTCCGTTGTTATGTTGTCTAACACACATTCACATTCTGCACCAGGCCTTCAGGATTCAATTTTAACTTCTGCTGTATTAATTATTGCTCAACGGCCTTGCTGCCAAGCAATAAAACAAACAAACAAACAAAAACCCCAGAGGCAGTGAGATTATATTTTACAAATCTTTCACATTCAATTTCACGCCAGGTTATTTTCTATGTATTCCTAAAAATCTGTGATAGTCGTTATGGAATAAAATACAAATCTCCTTATGTAACAGATGCGTCATGCATTGGGAACGTTTTGTTTAAAAAATAAAATAATAAATAAAAAAAAGTTTAGCACTCCATGGCACAACGGGCTCATTCGCTAGCCTCTCAAGGCTTTCTCCCCTGGAGACCTGGGTTCAAATCTTACTCGGGTCACTTCTGGAATCAGTTGCCTCAGCATGGCTCGAGTGGAGATTGGTGTGTTCCACAGTGCAAAACCTCAATGGCCAGCCTCTGCATGAGAGAATTAATTTTCCATATGCCTAATTAAATGTGTAAATACACATTTTTTTAAAGCCAGTTTAACTACATGTCACACTACAGGGATGGGAGTAAGACTGATTGCACAGCAGTCTGATCCATTCCTGGTTTTACTATGAGTTTAATAAGACTCACCTGAGCTTGTTACCTATACATTGCTAATCAAGCTTGTAGTAAAACCTGGAATGGGTGAAACTGCTAATCCATCAATAATCCAAACTAAACAAGTCACCTATCTTAACATCCCGCTAATGGATTTGTTGTTTCTAACCTCGATTGAAGTCCCCTGCTTGTTTGCACACTGTAGCCGCTGTCCTGCATCCTGTACTGGGTGCTGATATCTCTCTGCTAACACTTTCACTCCTTTTTGTTTTGTTGCAGAGGGAGATTTACCCACCGGATGAGAAGATGCAGGTAAGTGATCAATACTGTGTTTCAGAGGCTCTGGGCTTGACGATTGCTAAGAGCTGGCAAGCATCATGCTGGCAGTTTTTCAGTAGCCGGGGTGGTCGGGGGTCCCAGCTGATAAAGTCAACCCTATTGACACAGAGGGAAGGTGGCTGGGCTGTTTGTTCTCTGTCACACAGGAATGATCCGGCCCTCGGAGGATCGATAGCATATATAACTGGGAGAGCAGCGGTATGAGTCAAGCTTGTTAAGGGCAGGATCGATCAGGGTGCTTTTCTGTGTTTATTAACCTCTTTGGAAAGGTTGAGGTTTATATGATATGAGGGCTTTGATAAATAGCAACAGGTTTGAATAATGTTTGT